>NC_140122.1:155515-210568 GCF_964237585.1 Gallinula chloropus | reverse complement strand
CCCCCACTCCCCTGCCTCAGTTTCCCTCCGGCCTCGTTATCTGCCCTAACGAACCCCCAGATTGAAGCGGGGGGCGGGGACGGACCTTCACCCGCGGGACTCAGCGCCTGCCCCTCCCCCACCCCCCACCCCACCCCCCCCCCAAGAAAAAAACCTGGCCCAGTTTGTACTGGGCTTCGCACCAGTTTGGCCCAGTTTGGAACACCTCTCACCTGTGCTGGGCTCCTGCCTCGCTGGGACCAGTTTGGCCCAGTTTGGCCCAGTTTGGCCCAGTATCCACAGTTTTGCCCAATTCTGACAGGCTTTGACTGATTTCTACCCAATTTCCACCAGTTTGACCCAGTTTTGCCCAGTTCGGCCCGTTTTTGGGCTCGTTTCTGCCCAATTTTCCCCATTTCTGCTCATTTTTGCCCATTTTCCCCATTTTTAGCCCATTTCTACCCACTTCTGCCCAATTTTGCCCGTATTTGCTTGTTTCTGCCCATTTTTTCCCCACTTCCACCCAATCTTGCCCATTCCTGGCCCCTTTCTCCCCAATTTTGCCCAACTCTGCCTATTTTTGCCCATTTCTGCTCAATTTTTCTCAATGTTGGGGACATTTCCACCCAATTTTGCCCAAATCTGCCTAATTTTGTCCAATTTTGCCCATTTTTGCCAGTTTCTGCCCCTTTTAATCCCATTTCTACCCAATTTTGCTCATTTTTTTTGCCCTTTTTCTGCCCAATTTTGCCCATTTCTGCCCATTTTTGCCCAATTTTGCTGGGTTTTGGCCCGTTCCTGTGCCCCTGGTGCCCCCCAAGAGCCAGGAGATGCCAGGGAGATGCTGGGGGGGTTTATTGTGGGGGGAAGGTGGATCTGTGGGGGGGGGTTGGGGGTCTGGGGGGGGGGGGTTGGTCCATCATGGTGGGGTCTCTGGTGGTCTTGGTCCATCGTGGTGGGGTCTGTGGTGGGGTTGGGGGGTCTGTGGTGGGTCTGAGGTGGGGTTGGGGGGGTCTGTGGTGGAGGTCAGATGGTCCCTGTTGGGTTCTGAGGTGGGGTTGGGGGTCTGAGGTGAGGCTGAGGGGTCTGAGGTGGGGTTGGGGGGGTCTGTGTTGGGGTTGGGGGGTCTGAGGTGGGGTTGGGGGGTCTGAGGTGGGTCTGAGGTGAGGCTGAGGGGTCTGAGGTGGGGTCGGGGGGGGGTCTGAGGTGGGGTTGGGGGGGTCTGTGGTGGGGGTCAGATGGTCCCTGTTGGGTTCTGAGGTGGGGTTGGGGGTCTCAGGTGGGTCTGAGGTGAGGCTGAGGGGTCTGAGGTGGGGTCGGGGGGGGGGTCTGAGGCGGCCTCAGCCCTCCCCCATGGTCTCCTGGATCCAGGGGAGGTAGTTGTAGACCCTGGTGTAGACCCCCGGCTTCCCCACCTGCCCGCAGGGGTGGTCACCCCAGGAGACGATGCCTTGAAGGACCCCGCTGCAGATCAGGGGTCCCCCCGAGTCACCCTGGGGACAGAAAGGGACCGTGACAGGACCTGGGAGGGGGGTGCCCACGGGGGGGTCCTGAAGCCCAGGGGACAGGGGGCTGGTTACGGGTGGCAGCGGCGATGGGACACGGGGACAAGGGCCACGTCTGGAGGGACGGGGACCAGGAGGAGCAGGGGAGGTGGGTACATGGGGGTGGGGATGTGCAGGGGACAATGGGGGGGGTGTGGGGACGTGGGGACGTGGGGACGGGTGATGGGGATGTGGTGATGGGTGATGGGGACGTGGTGATGGGCTAATGGGAGGTGGGATGGGGTACGGGGACGTGGGGGTGGGTGATGGGGACGTGGTGGGACACGGGGATGTGGGGGGTGGGTGACGGGTGATGGGGACGTGGGGGTGGGTGATGGGGACGTGGTGGGACACGGGGACATGGGGGTGGGTGATGGGGATGTGGGAGTGGGTGATGGGGACATGGTGATGGGCTACTGGGAGGTGGGATGGGGTACGGGGACGTGGGGGTGGGTGATGGGGACGTGGTGGGACACGGGGACGTGGTGATGGGTGGTGGGGACACGGTGGGACATGGAGACGTGGCCATGGGACAGGGGGACATGGGGGTGGGTGATGGGGACGTGGTGGGACACGGGGACATGGGGGTGGGTGATGGGGATGTGGGGGTGGGTGATGGGGACATGGTGATGGGCTGCTGGGAGGTGGGATGGGGTACGGGGACGTGGGGGTGGGTGGCAGGGACGTGGGGGTGGGTGCTGGTGGGGGCCATGGGGAGGTGGAGGCACCTGGCAGGAGTCCTTGCCGCCCACGGTGCCGCCGGCGCACAGCATGTCCGCGGTCACCTTGCTGCCGTAGACGGCCCGGCACTGGCTGTCACTCAGCACGGTGACATTGACACACTGCGGGGTGTCGGGGTAGGACTCTGGGGTGGGGGACACGTGGGTCACCGTGGGCCTGGCCCACCCAGCCCAACGCAGGTTGAGGTCTCCAACCCTTGGCCACCGTGGAGATGCCACCACCCAACCCAACCCACCATGGAGATGCCACCACCCAACCCAACCCAACCCACCATGGAGATGCCACCACCCAACCCAACCCTTGGCCACCTGGACCTTGTCTATGGAGGTGCCACCACCCTACTCAATGCCAGTTGGGATGCCCAATCCTTGGCCACCATGGAGATGCCACCACCCAACCCAACCCACCATGGAGGTGCCACCACCCAACCCAACCCTTGGCCACCTGGACCTTGTCTATGGAGGTGCCACCACCCTACTCAATGCCAGTTGGGATGCCCAACCCTTGGCCACCATGGAGGTGCCACCAGCCACCCAACCCAGTGCTGGTTGAGGTGTCCAACCCTTGGCCACCACAGAGGTGCCACCACCCAACCCAACCCACCATGGAGGTGCCACCACCCACCCAACCCTTGGCCACCTGGACCTTGTCTATGGAGGTGCCACCACCCTACTCAATGCCAGTTGGGATGCCCAACCCTTGGCCACCATGGAGGTGCCACCAGCCACCCAACCCAGTGCTGGTTGAGGTGTCCAACCCTTGGCCACCACGGAGGTGCCACCACCCAACCCAACCCACCATGGAGGTGCCACCACCCACCCAACCCTTGGCCACCTGGACCTTGTCTATGGAGGTGCCACCACCCTACTCAATGCCAGTTGGGATGCCCAACCCTTGGCCACCATGGAGGTGCCACCACCCAACCCAGTGCTGGTTGAGGTGTCCAACCCTTGGCCACCACGGAGGTGCCACCACCCACCCAACGCAGCTTGAGGTGCCCAACCCTTGCCCACCTGACTCTTCCCTACGGAGAAGACCCACCGGGGTGGGATGGGGAACCACCACAACCCCCCCCTGGACACCCCCTCCCCTCCTCCTCCCCGGTACCTTCGGGGCTGGTGGTGGTTCCCCATCCCATGACGGTGCAGCTGGTGTTGGTGGCCGGGGGAGCGCTGGGCAGGACCACGGGCTGGACGTAGGGGGTGATGGCGAAGGGGGGGTCCACGCGCAGGAGCATGAGGTCATCGGCGTAGGCGCTGTCCCCCTCCACGGTGTTGTAGGAGGGGTACTCAAACACCTCCACGGCCATGGCGTACTGCTCGTGGCCCGTCACCGTCTCCAGGCTGTGCTCCCCTGCCCGCACCTGGATGTGGCTGGGGAGTGACGGGGGACACGAGTGGTGGCACCTCGGGGACGTGGGAAGGGACACGGCGGGGTGGGTGGGGACAGGGTGGACGTGGTGATGGATGGACACAGCCACTGAGAGCTGGGGACATGGGGGACACGGAGGGGTGGGGACACGGGGGACAGGGGTGGGGACACGAGGGACATGGGGGACAGGGGTTGGGGACACGGGGGACGTGGTTGTGGAGGGGTAGGGACACGGGGGACAGGGTGGGGACACGGGGGACGGGTGGGGACAGGGGGGACACGGGGGACAGGGGTTGGGGACACGGGGGACGGGTGGGGGACACGAGGGACGTGGCCACGGGTGGACATCGGGGGGGACATCAGGGGGACATGGGGGGAGCGTGTCCGTGTCCGTGGCACCCGTCATGGTGACCTAGTTCTCTTCCCAGTTCCTCCCAGTGCTTCCCAGTTCCCCACCCAATACTTTCAAGTGCTCCCAGTACCCCTCCCAATGTCTCCCAGCGCTCCCAGTTCCTTTCCCAGTTCCCTCCCAGTGCTCCCAGTTCCCCACCCAGCAATTCCCACTGTCACCAGTTCCCCTCCCCATGCTCCCAGTTCTCCCAGTTCTCCCACCACCCCTCCCAGCCCCTCCCAGTCCCCTCAGTGTCCCCCATTGCCCCTCCCAGCCCCCCCCCAGTCCCCTCCTGGTGGCCCCAGCCTCCTCCCAGTGCCCCCAGTGCCCCCCAGTCCCACCTGGTGCGGCAGTGGGCGGCCGTGAGCACCCAGCGGGGGCTCAGCAGGGCCCCCCCACACTGGGGCCGGTCGAAGTAGAAGAGCAGCACGAGCCCAGTCGTGGTGGAGGGGGGGCACTCGCTGCCCCCCAGGATCCGCTCACCCCACGGACGCCCTGGTGAGGGGGGGTGGGGGTGTGGTATAGGGGGATGGGGGTTGGGGGTACCCTGGGACCCCCCTGTACACCCCCCTCCAGGGACCCCCTCTCCTCCCACCAGCACTGCAGGGACACACCCCACCCCCCCACCCTAAAGATGCTCCCCCCCCCCCAGCTCCCCCCACCCGGGGACCCCCTTGTGTCCCCTCCAAGGACTCCCCATTTCCCCCCAGCACCCCAGTGACCCCCCACCCTTAAGACCCCCCCCCAACACCCCAAGAGCCCTCCTGTCCCCCCCACTCCAATGACCCCCCCACCCTAAAGACCCCCCCCTCAGCCCCCCCCAGACCCAGGACCCCCCCCTTAACCCCCCCCCCCAAGGACCCTCTATCCCCCCCCCAGGACCCCAAGGATCCCCCACCCTAAAGACCCCCCCCCCCAGCTCTCCCACCCCCCCCCTCACCGGGGGTCACCAGCGCCAGGAGGAGGAAGAGGAGGAGGTGAAGGGCAGCCATGCTGGGGGGCTGGGGGGAGGGGGCCGGGGGGGGCCCGTGACCCCCATATCAAGGCTTCGTGTTAATAATTAACGGGGGTTCGTTAACTGAGCAGGTGCCACGTTCACACCCCACCCCCCACCCCCCCCCCCACTGCACCCCTGCCCCACGGCGGGAGGTGGGGTGGGGGTGGGGGGGTCGCTGTGGGGCTGAGGACGGGAGATCAGGGTGATAGGGGGGGGGTGTATAGGGTCTATGGGGCGTGGGGGGGTCCCCTGTGGTATATCCATGGGGCATGGGGGCTGCCCTATAGGATCTATGGGGTGACGTGGTCACCTATAGGATCTGTAGGGCATGGGGAGGGGTCCCAAGTGGTATATCTATGGGGTGGGTCCCCTGTGGTATATCTATGGGGCACAGGGGGTGCCCTATGGGATCTATGGGGCAGGGAGGTTCCCCTATGGTATATCTATGGGGCAGGGGGGTTCCCCCCGTTGTATATCTATGGGGCACAGGGGGGATCTATGGGGCAGGGGGTTCCCCCCGTGGTATATCTATGGGGCAGGGGTCCCCTGTGGTATATCTATGGGGCAGGGGGGTTCCCCTGTGGTGTATCTATGGGGCACAGGGGGTGCCCTATGGGATCTATGGGGCAGGGTGGTCCCCCCATGGTATATCTATGGGGCACAGGGGGGATCTATGGGGCAGGGAGGTTCCCCCATGGTATATCTATGGGGCAGGGGGGTCCCCTGTGGTATATCTATGGGGCACAGGGGGGATCTATGGGGCAGGGGGTTCCCCCCATAGTATATCTATGGGCAGGGTGCTCCCCCCGTGGTATATCTATGGGGCAGGGGGGTTCCCCCGTGGTATATCTATGGGGCACAGGGGGGATCTATGGGGCAGGGAGGTTCCCCCATGGTATATCTATGGGGCAGGGGGGTCCCCTGTGGTATATCTATGGGGCACAGGGGTGCCCTATGGGATCTATGGGGCAGTGTGGTTCCCCTACGCCACCTATGGGGTGACGTGGGGCTGGGCCCTGCCCCCCCTCTCCCCTCCCCCCTCCCCCCCCCAGATTAACCCCGGATTAAGGAATCCCGCCCCCCGACGCGGCGCGACAACAACCGCGCCCTGGGCGTGGCGCCGAGGGCGTATTATGGGATGGCCGTCACTAATGCTAATTACCCTCAGAACGAGGCAACAAACAGCCTCGGCTCGCCGCACGGGATTGGTTGGTGGCAGCGCTGGCCACGCCCCCCACCCCCACCCCCCACCAAGGGGGAGGTGGCGGCGTCACACGCAGGGGGACCCAACCAATGGGGTGGCTCCAGTTCAGGAAGGGGAGGGGGGGGGGGACTGGGGGTGGGGTCTTGGGAAGAAGCCAACCAATGGGGTGGCTCCGCTTTTGGAGTGGGCGTGTCTTTAGCCAGAGCCCAGCCAATGGCGTTTCCCGGATCTGAGATCTTGAGGGGGGGGGGGGGGAATCTCCCAGCCAATGGTGTCTCCCTGAGCTGAGGGAGGCGGGTCCTGGGGACCTCCCAACCAATGGCGTTGGGTGGGTGGGTTTGGACTTCTTCTCCTTGAAGCTCAAGGGTTGAGGGTCTCCATCCCCTCCCCATAAAGGTCCCTCCTGTCCCCTCCATAGGGACATCCCCTGAGGCGCCTCCAGATGCCTCCACCAGGAGGAGGGCGACCTTCGCCCTTGCCACCTCTTCCTCCTTGGTGGCCACCGAGCCTTCCTCCTGGAGGACCACCAGAGGAGGTGACACACTCCCCCCCACCTCTCCCCTTCCACCAGCACCACGGTCTTGGGGGGCCACCAGCCAAGAAGTCCCCTTTGGGTTGACCAACCATGGTTGGGTTGGGAAGTCCCCTTTGGGTTGACCAGCCATGGTTGGGTTGGGTAACCCTTGTTGGGTTGTCCAACCATGGTTGGGTAACCCTTGGGTTGACCAACCATGGTTGGGCTGGGTAACCCTTGGGTTGACCAACCACGGTTGGGTTGGGTAATCCTTGGGTTGACCAACCATGGTTGGGCTGGGTAATCCTTGGGTTGACCAACCACGGTTGGGTTGGGTAACCCTTGGGTTGACCAACCATGGTTGGGCTGGGTAACCCTTGGGTTGACCAACCACGGTTGAGTTGGGTTGGGTAACCCTTCTTGGGTTGTCCAACCCTTGTAGGGTCGGGTGGGTGACCTTCGCTGGGTTGAATGGGTGACCCTCCCATAGACTGACCAACCATCGCCAGCTTGGCTGAGCCTCGTTGGGTTGGCCAACTGCCGTTGGGTTGGGTGAGCCTCATGGGATGGGAAGACCCTTTCTTCATCCCCACAGGCCACCGCCACGCCTGCGTGAGGTCATGGAGATCCACCACCGCCCCACGTTGCCACCAAAAAACCCACCTTGGGAGGTGGTCACAGCCCACGGGGCGGGGGGGGGTGGATGGAAAGGAGGTGTGGCTTCCAACCCAACCACCTCCTCCTCCTCCTCCCTGGAAGGTCCCTTGTGGGGTGGGACGGGGACACCACAGAGGTTGAGAAGGACAAACTCTTCCCACCAGACATCACAGCGCTTTAATGTCTCCTGCCTCCCCACCCACCTTCTCACCAGCTCTACCAGGTGACCCCCACCCAGCTCCACCAACAAACGACCTCTCCACACCTTCTGCTGGTTGTGCCAGCGTCCTGCACCCTGTCCCCCCCCCCCCCCCCATCCCCGGGGCGAGCGGTTGTAGCGCGGACATGGTCCTCCCACCCCCCGCCGACCGTTTGGCAGGTGGCTGGAGGGTCTCTAGTTGTCCTTCATGGTCTTCTGGATCCACTGGGCGTATCTGCAGACCTTGGTGTAGACACCAGGCCTCTTGGGTTGCCCACATTTCTCCATGCCCCAGGAGACGATACCTTGGAGGGTCCCGTTGCAAACCAGTGGTCCCCCGGAGTCCCCCTGTGGGAAAAGACCCCCGGTGAGAACCCACCGCTCACCACTGGGTGACCCAACCCTTGTCGAGTTGGCCAGCAGCCCGTGGTTGGATTGACCTCATTGGGTCCATTGACCTCTCTAGGTTGGCCAAGAGGTCCTCGTTGGGTTGGCCAACTGTCATTGGCTCTGCCCAACCCCTTCCTGGGTTGAAGGACCATCGCCGGCTCGTTCAAGTCCAACTGGGTTGACCAGTTGTTGGGTGGACAACCCTTGTTGGGTTGAAGAACCCCCACAGGGTCATTCAGCTCCTCCTGGGTTGACTGGTTGTTGACTTGGCCAACCCTTGTTGGGTTGAGGACCACCATGGGGTCATTCAACGCCTCCTGGGTTGTCTGGTTGGCCAACCCTTGTTGGGCTGAAGAACCACCACAGGGTCATTCAACTCCTCCTGGGTTGACTGGTTGGCCAACCCTTGTTGGGCTGAAGAACCACCACAGGGTCATTCAACTCCTCCTGGGTTGTCTGGTTGGCCAACCCTTGTTGGGCTGAAGAACCACCACAGGGTCATTCAACTCCTCCTGGGTTGACTGGTTGGCCAACCCTTGTTGGGTTGAGGACCACCATGAGGCCATTCATCTCCTCCTGGGTTGACTGGCTGGCCAACCCTTGTTGGGCTGAAGAACCACCACCTCATCAACCAACACTCACTGTGTTCACAACCCACCCTTAGACCAACCAACAGAAGAACCTCCCCATTGCCACGACCCATCTCCTTCCACCCCAGGTGTCCCCCATGGTGCCAACACCCCCCCCCCCACCCCTTCGCCCTGCCCCAGCGATGCCAGAAGAGGAAGAAGCAGCAGCCACTTTGGAGCCTACCTGACAAGAATCCCTACCGCCTTGGAGACTCCCGGCGCACAACATGTTCTCCGTGATGGAACCGGGGTAGAGCTGGCGACACTCGGCCATGGAGAAGATGGTGACGTTGACACACTGCAAGACGTCCGGGTAAGAGACTGAGACGGGAGCCGGTGGGACAGGGAACGGGAGGAGAAAGAAACCAGAGCGATCGACCCCAAAACTGGCAGAAATTCACCCTCCCCACCCCAAAAATATCACCAAACCCCCCCACCCCCGCCCCCACCACCACCCCACAAACAACGACCATGGAGAAGAAGGGGACTCGTCTCACCCCACCCCACCCCACCGGTGGATGGGAGCTTCTCCGAGGGATTTTGGGGTGGAAAAGGTGGAGTTTGGTGGGGGGGTGGTTTTGAATTCCTGGTGGGGGCTGGGGAGGGAGTTTGGGAGGAGGAAGAGGGGGAAGGAAGTGGATTCCTTGGTGCTCCTCTTGAGGTTGGCCAAGAGGTCCTCACTGGGTTGGCCACCTGGGTCTATCCCCTCCAACCGGCTTGGGGGTTCACCTCAGCACCTCTCTACCCCCGGTTCCACCACAGCCCTTCACCTCCCACCTGCTCTGCTTCGTTAATCCCCCCCAGTTAATGAGTCTTTGGGGGTGGTGTCCTTAATTTCTCCCCCCACTTCTGTTCTTTCCACTTGGTGGAACTCCAGAAGGTTCCTTGGGTCACCCCACCATTGAGTTTTAGGGCTTTTTATGGGTTTTGAGGGGGGGGGGTTTGGTGTTTCTTGGGCTTTAGGTGTTTTTGGGGGGCATTTCTTGGGCTTTAGATGATTTTTGAGGCTTTTCTTGGGCTTTAGATGGTTCTCTAGAACATTTCTTGCCCTAAGGATGGGTTTTTTGGTGGTCCTTGGGCTTTAGATGGGGCTTTTTAGAGCATTTCTTGGACTAAAGATGATTTTGGGGACATTTCTTGGGCTTTAGATGTTTTTTTTTTCCTGAAGCTTCTTGGACTTTAGGTGGGTTTTAGGACATTTCTGGACTTTAGGTGGTTTTTAGGGTGTTTCTTAGACCTGAGGTGGGTTTTTTTTTTAGGGTGTTTCTTCATTTCTTAGAGGAACCAGATTTCAAAGAGACCACCCAGATGCTGAGAGACCCCCCCCCAGATCTCAAGGAGACCACCCAGATTGCAAGGAGAGGACAATGCCCAAGAGGGAACTTGGATATTCAGGAGAAGACCCAGACACCTGGAAGGGGACCCAGATGTTCAAGAGAGGACCCAGGTGTCCAGGAGACCACCCAGGTATCTGAGAGAGGATCCAGGTGCTCCTGGATGGGATTTGGGGTGTCCAGGAGAGGACCCTGATGTCCATGGGGCCAGGCCAGCCAGTCATCCAGGAGAGGACACAGGTGCCCAGGATGGGACTTGGGAATCTGGGAGGGGACCCAGGTGTCCAGGAGGGGACCCAGACCTCCAGGAGGAGACCCAGATGTTCAGAAGACCACCTAGGTGTCCAGGAGGGGTCCTCATGAGCTGACCAAGGTGCCAAGGAGATGACCCAGATCTCCAGGGCAGGTGGGGGGGGTTAAACTCAGACCTCCAGGAAGGGACTGAGGCACCCAGAAGAGGCCGCGGGTACTGGGTACCTTCTGGTGAGGTGGTGGCCCCCCATCCTGACGTGGTGCACGTGGTGCCAGGCTCCGGCAGACAGGAGGCCACTGGGACGGGCTGGATCCTACTGGTGAGGGCGACGGGCGTCAGGAGCTTCAGCATCATGATGTCGTTGTCCTTGGTGGTGGGGTCGTAGTCGGGGTGGGCGATGAACTTCTGCACCATCTTCTGCACCTCGCCCCACTCCCGCGTGTAGAGGTTGTGCTTGCCCAGGCGGATGGTGGTGATCCTGCAGCGGCGGGGCACGGGGTGGGCTGGGACCACCAGACCACGGCTCTCACGGGGGGGTGGGGAGGGGGGCGCTGAGGAGGCCACGGCGTGGCCACCGCGCTTGTGGGGCGTGGGGTGGGGTGGATGGGACGAGTGGGGCGTTGGGGGTGGGTTCTGTGGGATATGGGGGGGTTGGGGCGCGGTGGGGGGGTGGTGGAAGGGAGGTGGAGGCGGCGGGGGGTGGTGAGGGACACGGGGGGGACACGGTGTGGCCCATGAATGGGAGGTGGAGACCGTGATGTGGCCGTGTCCCAGCCGGGGCGCGTGGTGGGATGTGGCATGGGCCACGTGTGAGACATGTCATGGTCCACATGGGGTCTTCAGAGTGGCCATGGGACACATGTGGGACATGTCATGGGACACATGTGGGACATGTCATGGCCCACGTGTGGGACACGGGGTCTGCAGCCTGGCCAGGGGCCACGTGTGGGACACGGGGTCCTTCAGCATGGCCATGGGACACGTATGGAACATGGCATGACCAGGACACGTGTGGGACATGGGGTCCTTCAGCATGGCCATGGGCCACGTGTGGGACATGTCATGGTCCACGTGTGGGTCACGGCATGACCAGGACATGTGTGGGTCACAGCACGACCCACCTATGAACCCGTGGTCCCCACGTGACGCCTGTGGAACCCGCCACAGCCAGACCACCCTATGGCCACACCCACCACATCACCACCCCCCAGGACCCACCTGACCCGTGGGCGCCGCGTGTCCCCGCGACCCCCCCACCCCAGGGACAGGCGCGCCGCCCCCCTTACCCCGGCGTGGTGCAATGAGCCGCCGTCACCACCCACTGCCTGGCCACCAGGACGCCGCCGCAGTAGAGCTTGTACATGTCCAGGATGGCCACCTGCCAGGGCTGGGAGTGGGGCTGGCAGTCCATGCCCCCCACCACGCGCGTGTCACCCGCCGCCAAGGACGCTGCAAGGGGTGGAGGGACCAAGGAGACGTCAGTGCCACCACCAGCACCTTCTGCTTGGAGCCTCCCCCACCCCCCCCAAACCCTCCCCCTACTCACCCGCTGATGCCACCAAGACCAAGGCTCCCAGCAGCTTGGCCGTGGCCCGTAGCCTCGGGGCCACCGTGGCTCCCACCTCCATCATCGTGGCCGCTGTGGGGCAGAGAAACCACATTGGGGTGGGGGTGGTGGTTTGGGGGGGTCCCGTTGGCCAACCCTCAGCTCCAGGAGAAGGTGAGATGGTTCTTTTTTGGGGGGTGGGGGGATGGTGGTACCTCGTGGCGGGGTGTCACACTGTGGCAGGTCTCCATCGTTTTGGGGTCTCCACACCACCCCCCCCCCCCACACTCGTGTCCCCCCTCCACCCACCCAGCAGCTGAAGCTGCACAATTCGCCCCGTCATCGCGCTTTTGCAACGATGACATCATCACCCCGAGCGCCACGGCGGCAATCAACAGAGTCATCGTTAATGAGGCCCCTAATTACGGGCTCCACCAACTCCTCCGCCTCCCCCCTCCTTGTCTCCAGGCGATTGACCTCCCAGCACCTCACGCTGCCCTTGGATGCCTCCCTTGGCGCCAGGCTGTGGGTCAAACCCCCTGGAGATACGGGGTGGTGCCCCCCCCCCAACACAGGGATCTTCATCGGAGGCACCCTTGGGTGGGGGGTGGTTGCTCCCCGTGGAGTTGGGGGTGGGGTGGGTCGTTGAGGACATGGGGTGTTGCTCCCTGCTGGTTTTGGGTGGTGGTACCCCATGGTTGTGGGTCAGGGTTCCCCATGGCCGTGGGTCGGAGGGCCCCGTGGTCCTGAGTCGTGGGTTCTCACGGTTGTGGGTTGGGGGCACCCAAGGTCATCGCTCCCCGGGGACGTGGGTCGTGGTTCCTCGTGGCAGTGGGTCACTGCTCCCCATGGGAGAGGGTTGTGGGCCCCATAGAAGTGGGTCAGGAGGCCACGTGACTGTGGGACACGGTTCCCATGGCCATGGGTTGGAGCCACCCATGGGTGTGGGGCGCCACTCCCTGTGGATGTGTGCCGTGGGCCCCATGGATAAAGGAAGTGGGGCCCATGGATGTGGGAGGTGGTGGCTCCATGGATTTGGGAGGTGGTGGCCCCATGGATGTGGGAGGTGGGCCCCATGGATAGAGGTGGTGGCCCCATGGATGTGGGAGGTGGTGGCCCCATGGATAGAGGTGGTGGCCCCATGGATGTGGGAAATGGTGGCCCCGTGGATAGAGGTGGTGGCCCCATGGATGTGGGAGGTGGTGGCCCCATGGATAGAGGTGGTGGCCCCATGGATGTGGGAAATGGTGGCCCCGTGGATAGAGGTGGTGGCCCCATGGATGTGGGAGGTGGTGGCCCCATGGATAGAGGTTGAGGCCCTATGGATGGGGGAAGTGGTGGCCCATTGGATGTGGGAAGTGGTGGCCCCATGGATAGAGGTGGTGGCCCCATGGATGTGGGAGGTGGGCCCCATGGATAGAGGTGGTGGCCCCATGGATAGAGGTGGTGGCCCCATGGATGTGGGAAGTGGTGGCCCCATGGATAGAAGTGGTGGCCCCATGGATGTGGGAAGTGGTGGCCCCATGGATAGAGGTGGTGGCCCCATGGACACAGGAGGTGGTGGCCCCATGGATAGAGGTGGTGGCCCCATGGATAGAGGTGGTGGCCCCATGGACACAGGAGGTGGTGGCCCCATGGACATGCATGGCGGGTCCCTGGGGCTGAGGGGGGGGTGCGGAGGGAGGGAGGCTGAGGATGGAGAGATGGAGATGGGGGACGGGGTGGAGGAGGAAGGATGCAGCTCAGGGATGGTGCAAGTGTGGAGAAGGAGGGAGGGACGGAGGTTCGGGGTGGGTCAAGGATGGAGAAGGAGGGCTGGATGGACGGACGGACACCAGGGATGGGGGGAAGGAGGAAGCGTTGGGGGGAGGAAGGACAGAGGGAGGTCAGGGATGAAGCAAGAAAGGAGGAGGAATGGAGGGATGGAGGGAGATGGGGATGGAGGGATGGAGGGACACGAGGGACAGAGGGACACTGGAGATGGAAGGATAGATGGACACCAGGGGTGGGGGGACACCAGGGTGGGGGGACACCAGGGATGGGGGGATGGAGGGACAGAGGGACACTAGAGATGGAGGGATGGGGGACACCAGGGATGGGGGGACACCAGGAATGGGGGACACCAGGGGTGGGGGGACACCGGACCAGCAATCAGAAGGAATGACCCCGGACCGCCACCTCCCGCTGAAAGGTCCCTGTCACCCCCCACCCCCCAACCCCACCCCACCCTTCCCCCCCCCAGACAAACCTCTCCGCAGGTCCCCGCTGCGCCCCGCCGGTGGCCGCCGCCTCGCGGGGTGGGAGGGAGGAGGGGCGCTGGGGACCTCCCCTCTCCTTTCCCAACCTCCGATGGTCGCCCGGTCCGACAGCGACGATCCGTCCGCGCGTCCGTCCGACCCCCCAACCCCCCTCCCCACCCCCCGCCCTCGCCCCTCCCCCCAAAATAACGACGTGAAGAGGGAAACTGAGGCACGATCCCTTCCCAACCAGCTCCGACGTGTCTTCTCCTCCACCGCCACCGCCGCCGCGCCCGCCCCGCCCACGTGAGCGCCACCCGGTTTTATAACGGCGTCGGGGCTCCACGGGGCCCGTCCCACCCCAGGGCTGAGCCGGAGGCGTCGCGGTGACGGGGTGGCGAAGGAGACGCTTGGCCACCTCCTTCCTTAATCCCTCGGCGCTTCCTCAGCCGCCGCCTAGGCCTTGCCTCACGCCGGGAGGGCGGCGGCGCCGCGGGATTGGTCGCTTGAGGGGTGATGGGGTTGGGGGGGGGTGGTGGTTGGCTGGGGGAAAGGAGGAGGGGGATTGGTGGGTTGGATGGGGTGGGGGGTGAGGAAGGGGATTGGTGGGATGGGGGTGGAGGGAAGAGCGTTGGTGGGGCGGGGGGGGTTGGGGAGCGGAGGGCTCTGATTGGCCGGCGGGGCTGGGGGGACTCGCGTGCGGGGATGGGTCAGTTGGCTTTGGGTTCCATTGGTTGATGGGCTCGGGGACCGGACCGTGTGATTGGGCGGCTGGTTTTGCGAGGCGACAAGTCTCATTGGGCAGCGTTGGAGACCAGTGCTTGCTGATTGGTCAGCTGGCTTGGGAGACCTGGGAGTTCTGATTGGTCAACTGGCTTTGGAGAACTGGGCATTCTGATTGGTCAACCAGCTCTGGAGACCTGGGCATTCTGATTGGTCAACTGGCTTTGGAGACCTGGGAGTTCTGATTGGCCAGCCGGGGTTGGAGAGGAGCACGTGTTGGTTGACCAACTGGTTTTGGAGACCACCTCGTGCTGATTGGTCAACTGGCTTGGGAGATCTGGACACTCTGATTGGTCAACTGGCTTGGGAGATCTGGACATTCTGATTGGTCAGCTGGCTTGGGAGACGTGGACATTCTGATTGGTCAACCAGCTCTGGAGACCTGGACATTCTGATTGGTCAACCGGCTTGGGAGATCTGGACATTCTGATTGGTCAACTGGCTTGGGAGACCACAAAATGCTGGTTGACCAACCAAATGAAGCCATCAGCTGATTGGCTGGCCAGCTTTAGAGACCATCTGATTGGCCAATCACCCTTTGGAGCCCGTCGCACACCCGCACCCGGCCGTGTCACGCTAGAGGGTGCTGTCACCCTGTGTCCCTCAAGGGGGCGGGGCTTCCTGTGTGGAGGGGGGGGTGGGGGGTGGGAAGGGGGCGTGGTTTGTGGGGTGCGGTGGGCGGGGCTTACTCCCCCGTGTAAATCCCAAGTGGGTGTAAACAGGGCGTGGCGGCTTCCCGGGCGGAGCTGCACGCCAAGGGCTTGGCCCGACTGGTTCTCTCGGTGGGGGGCCTCCTCGTTAGCGGCCGCCTCGTTAGCGAGCTCTTAATTGAGCTGCAATTAGGACGCCCACGCGCTGCCAGAAAGAGGCTGCTCCCTGCTGTACTCCTGGTTTACACGGCCCACGGTAACCCCGGGTGGCCCCGGGTGATGGTGGGGACACGGAAGGTGGTGAGATGGTGGTGGGCACGTGTGGTGGGGCCGCGGCAGCCCTGGTCACCGGGGGGTGGTGGGTTGTCTGTCTGGGGCTTCCCAAGCCACACGTGTGTCCTCCAGGCTTGGACACGTGTGTTCTCTTGCGTGGGGATACGTGGCCTCCAGATGTGGACACGTGTGGTCTCCAGACCTCAACATACCTCTTCTAGGGCTGGACACGGGTTGTCTGTCAGCACCAGGCACATGGTTGGAGGTTGTTCCACTGTGGCCACCAGCTTTAGACACCCGTGGCCATGAGTTCTCCACTGTGACCACCAGCACCAGATACCGTGTGACCATGAAACATCCCCCAGACACACGGTTTCAGGTTCCCACCACCACCAAACACCCGTGGCCACCGCCCCTCAGAACCCGTGGCAGTTTCCTCACCATCCTCACAGTGACCCTGATCATCCCACACCAACCCCATGGTCTCCATCTCCACGGTGGAGCCGCCACGTGACGATGGGAGGCCACCACGTTTCAGAGGACTTTATTCCAGGGGCTCTTCCCCGGCGCAGGGGATGAGAGGAGGGAGAAGAAGACCCCTGGTGTATTTTTTTGAGGGGGGGGGCATCAGGGTGGGAGTGGGGAGAAGGACCCTTCTTCTTGGGGGTGACTCATTTGTTCCTCTTCATGGTCTCGTGGATCCAGCCGGTGAACTCGCAGACGCGGGTGTAGACGCCCGGTTTGCCCCGTTGCCCACAGACCTGCATCCCCCAGGACACGATGCCCTGGAGCTCGTCCCGGCACACCAGAGGACCCCCCGAGTCACCCTGTGGAGAGAAGGACCCCATGAGATGGACCCAGGGTTGGGTTCTTCCCAAATCAACCCGTTCCCATCCTGGGGGGGGGGGGGGGGGGGAGACATCTCAGGTGCAGCCTGGTGGGTTGGGGTGTGGAGACCACCATGTCCTGGTGGGTTGGGGTGTGGAGACCACCATGCTCAGGTGGGTCAAGGTTTGGAGACCACCATGCCCAGGTGGGTTGGGGTGTGGAGACCACCATGTCCTGGTGGGTCAAGGTTTGGAGACCACCATATCCTGGTGGGTTGGGGTGTGGAGACCACCATGCTCAGGTGGGTTGGGGTGTGGAGACCACCATGTCCAGGTGGGTTGGGGTGAGGAGACCACCATGCCCTATAGGGTCAAGGTGTGGAGACCACCATGCCCAGGTGGGTTGGGGTGTGGAGACCACCCTGTGGGGGTGGGTGGTGGGTGCCCACCCCAGACCTACCTGGCAGGAGTCGGTGCCGCCCGCGCTGGTGCCGGCGCAGAGCATGTTCTTGGTGATGCCCTTGGGGTAGAGCTTCCCACACTCCTCGTTGGCCATGGTGTAGACCACGCCGCACTGGAGAACGTCGGGGAAGTAACCTGGGGGGTGGTGGGACACGGTGATGGGGCGTGTGACACGTGTGCCAGCCCCTGGTGACCTGCACGGCCCATGGATGGACCCAGGTCTCCTCCAAGGGGGGTGGGGGGGATATTCCCAAGGTGTTGAGACGTTCCAGGAGGAGCTGAGCTGTCTCCAGAAAAAGAGAGAGGTCCCCAGGTGTCCCCAAGGTGCTGAGATGCCCCCCAGGACAGAGATGTCCCCATGAAGGTGAGACGTCCCCAAGGAAGAAGCTGAGATGTCTCCGGACCAGAAACACCCCCCAAGAACCCGAGGTGTCCCCAGAAGAGAGATCTCCAAGGCACTGAGATGTCCCCAGGGAAGTTGAGAGGTCCCCAAGACACCAAGATGTCCCCAAGGAGCCGAGATGTCCCCAAGGAGCCAAGATGTCCCCAAGGAGCTGAGATGTTCCCAAGACACCAAGATGTCCCCAAGGAGCCAAGATGTCCCCAGAAGACATAACCCAAGGAGCCAAGATGTCCCCAAGGAACTGAGATGTCCCCAAGACACCAAGATGTCCCCAAGGAGCCAAGATGTCCCCAAGGAGCTGAGATGTCCCCAAGACACCAAGACGTCCCCAAGGAGCTGAGATGCCCCCAGTAGACGTGTCCCCAAGACCAAAGATGTCCCCAAGACACCCCCAAGGAGCTGAGATGCCCCCAGTAGACGTGTCCCCAAGACCAAAGATGTCCCCAAGGAGCCAAGACGTCCCCAAGGAGCTGAGATGTCCCCAGTAGACGTGTCCCCAAGACCAAAGATGTCCCCAAGACACCCCCAAGGAGCTGAGATGCCCCCAGTAGACGTGTCCCCAAGACCAAAGATGTCCCCAAGACACCCCCAAGGAGCTGAGATGCCCCCAGTAGACGTGTCCCCAAGACCAAAGATGTCCCCAAGACACCCCCAAGGAGCTGAGATGCCCCCAGTAGACGTGTCCCCAAGACCAAAGATGTCCCCAAGACACCCCCAAGGAGCTGAGATGCCCCCAGTAGACGTGTCCCCAAGACCAAAGATGTCCCCCAAGACCCCCAGACGTCCCCGGGGTGCCCCCAGACCCCTCCCCCGTGCGCTCAGCAGGCCTCTCCACCCACCTTCGGGGCTGCTGGTGCTTCCCCAGCCCGAGACGACGCACTCGCTGTTGGGGGGGGGGCACCGCCTGGGGAGGGCCACGGGCTGGACGTGGTCGGTGAAGCGCGCCGGCTTCTGCAGCTTGAGGAGCATGATGTCGCTGTCGTGGCTGGTGGGGTCGTAGCCGGGGTGGATGAAGGCCCTGGCCGAGTGGATGCACTGCTCCGTCCCCTCCTTGGCCTGCAGGCTGTGGTCGCCCATGCGGATGGGGATGGGCCTGGGGGGGAGGTGGAGAGGGGCCCAGGCTGAGGGGAGGGTCTCTGCTGGCCACGGGGAAGGCCCCACGGCCGCGGAGGTGGGGAGGAGATCCTGAGGGGCCAACTGGGCCTGACTGGGGGAGAACTGGGCCCAACTGGGGGAAGAACCAGGCTTAACTGGGGGAAGAACTGGGCTTAACTGGGGGAAGAACTGGGCCCAACTGGGAAAAGAACCGGGCCCAACTGGGGGAAGAACCAGGCCTGACTGGGAGAAGAACCGGGCTCAACTGGGAGAACCAGGCTCAACTGGGAGAAGAACTGGGCTCAACTGGGAGAAGAACCAGGCTCAACTGGGGGAAGAACTGGGCCCGACTGGGGGAAGAACCAGGCCTGACTGGGAGAAGAACCAGGCCCAACTTGGGGAAGAACCAGGCCCAACTGGGAGAAGAACCGGGCTCAACTGGGAGAAGAACTGGGCCCAACTGGGGGAAGAACCAGGCTTAACTGGGGGAAGAACTGGGCCCAACTAGGGGAAGAACCAGGCCTGACTGGGAGAAGAACCGAGCTCTACTGGGAGAACCAGGCTCAACTGGGAGAAGAACCAGGCCTGACTGGGAGAAGAACCAGGCTCTACTGGGAGAACCAGGCTCAACTGGGAGAAGAACTGGGCTCAACTGGAAGAAGAACCAGCCCTGATTGGGAGAAGAACTGGGCTCAACTGGGAGAACCAGGCTCAACTGGGAGAACCAGGCTCAACTGGGACAAGAACCAGGCTTAACTGGGAGAAGAACTGGGCCCAACTGGGGGACGAACTGGGTCCAACTGGGGGGTCATGGTGGCCAAACCAGTGAGCTGGTCATACTGGGAGCCCAACTGGGGGGTCATGGTGGCCAAACCAATGAACTGGCCATACTGGGAGCCCAACTGGGTGGCCAACAGGGAGGAGGACCTGAACTGGACACCCCCCACCCGCTCTACTCTTGAGGTTCTTCATCCACCTCAGGGCTCATCCCAGCCACCTCCCAGTGCCCAGTAACCAAACTGGGATGGGACCCCCTCCAGGCTCATCCCAACCACCTCCCAGCACCCAACTCAGGGGCTCTTCCCAGTAACCAAACTGGGATGGGACCCCCCCACCAAGGCTCATCCCAACCACCTCCCAGCACCCAACTCAGGGTCTCTTCCCAGTAAGCAAACTGGGATGGGACCCCTCCCAGGCTCACCCCAACCACCTCCCAGCGCCCAGTAACCAAACTGGGATGGGACCCCCCCCAGGCTCATCCCAACCACCTCCCAGCACCCAGTAACCAAACTGGGATGGGACCCCCTCCAGGCTCATCCCAACCACCTCCCAGCACCCAACTCAGGGGCTCTTCCCAGTAACCAAACTGGGATGGGACCCCCCCACCAAGGCTCATCCCAACCACCTCCCAGCACCCAACTCAGGGTCTCTTCCCAGTAAGCAAACTGGGATGGGACCCCTCCCAGGCTCACCCCAACCACCTCCCAGCGCCCAGTAACCAAACTGGGATGGGACCCCCCCCAGGCTCATCCCAACCACCTCCCAGCACCCAGTAACCAAACTGGGATGGGACCCCCCCCCCAGGCTCATCCCAACCACCTCCCAGCACCCAACTCAGGGGCTCTTCCCAGTAACCAAACTGGGATGGGACCCCCCCCCGCCCCCAGGCTCATCCCAACCACCTCCACCTCCCAGCACCCAACTCAGGGGCTCTTCCCAGTAACCAAACTGGGATGGGACCCCCCACCCGCAGCGCGGGGTGCCCCCACCTCCTGGTGTCGCAGTGGGCGGCCGTCAGCACCCAGGACGCCGCGATCAGGACCCCCCCGCAGTGGATGTTCTTCTGGGGGCCCAGCAGAACCACCTGGTAGGGGTGACGCTTCTTCTGGCACTTGTGGCCGCCCACGATCCGGTTCTCGTCCCCCACGGCCGCTGGGGTGGGGGACACGGGGCTCAGCGCCCTCCCAGTGCCTCCCAGTGCCTCCCAGTGCCTCCCAGTGCCTCCCAGTGCCCTCCCAGTTACATCCCAGTGACAGCCCAAGGGGTCTCTATGGCCACCCACCACCTCCCTGTGTCCCCCGTGACCCCCCCAGTGTCTCCAGTTCCCACTCAGTGCCTCCCAGTGTCTCCCAGTATCCTCCCAGTTACCTCCCAGTGACAGCCCAAGGGGTCCCCATGGCCACCCACCACCTCCCTGTGTCCCCCATGACCCCCCAGTGTCCCCAGTGACCTTCCAGTTCCCACCCAGTGCCTCCCAGTGTCTCCCAGTATCTCCCAGTGCCCTCCCAGTTACCTCCCAGTGACAGCCCAAGGGGTCTCCATGGCCACCCACCACCTCCCTGTGTCCCCCGTGACCCCCCAGTGTCCTCAGTGACCTTCCAGTTCCCACCCAGTGCCTTCAAGTGTCTCCCAGTATCTCCCAGTGCCCTCCCAGTTACCTCCCAGTGCCTCCCAGTGCCCTCCCAGTTACCTCCCAGTGACAGCCCAAGGGGTCTCCATGGCCACCCACCACCTCCCTGTGTCCCCCGTGACCCCCCAGTGTCCTCAGTGACCTTCCAGTTCCCACCCAGTGCCTTCAAGTGTCTCCCAGTATCTCCCAGTGCCCTCCCAGTTACCTCCCAGTGCCTCCCAGTGCCCTCCCAGTTACCTCCCAGTGACAGCCCAAGGGGTCTCCATGGCCACCCACCACCTCCCTGTGTCCCCCGTGACCCCCCAGTGTCCTCAGTGACCTTCCAGTTCCCACCCAGTGCCTTCAAGTGTCTCCCAGTATCTCCCAGTGCCCTCCCAGTTACCTCCCAGTGCCTCCCAGTGCCCTCCCAGTTACCTCCCAGTGACAGCCCAAGGGGTCTCCATGGCCACCCACCACCTCCCTGTGTCCCCCGTGACCCCCCCAGTGTCTCCAGTTCCCACCCAGTGCCTCCCAGTGCCCTCCCAGTATCTCCCAGTGCCTCCCAGTTACCTCCCAGTGACAGCCCAAGGGGTCTCCATGGCCACCCACCACCTCCCTGTTTCCCCCATGACCCCCCAGTCTCCTCAGTGACCTTCCAGTTCCCACCCAGTGCCTTCAAGTGTCTCCCAGTATCTCCCAGTGCCCACCCAGTATCTCCCAGTGCCTCCCAGTGCCCTCCCAGTTACATCCCAGTGACAGCCCACGGGGTCCCCATGGCCACCCACCACCTCTCTGTGTCCCCCGTGATCCCCCAGTGTCCCCAGTTCCCACCCAGTGCCTCCCAGTGTCTCCCAGTATCTCCCAGTATCTCCCAGTGCCTCCCAGTTACCTCCCAGTGCCTCCCAGTGCCCTCCCAGTTACCTCCCAGTGACAGCCCAAGAGGTCCCCATGGCCACCCACCACCTCCCTGTGTCCCCCGTGACCCCCCCAGTGTCTTCAGTTCCCACCCAGTGCCTCCCAGTGTCTCCCAGTATCTCCCAGTGCCCTCCGAGTGCCCTCCCAGTTACCTCCCAGTGACAGCCCAAGGGGTCCCCATGGCCACCCACCACCTCCCTGTGTCCACTGTGACCCCCCCAGTGTTCCCAGTGACCTTCCAGTTCCCACCCAGTGTCTCCCAGTGTCACCCAGTATCTCCCAGTATCTCCCAGTGCCCTCCCAGTGCCCTCCCAGTATCTCCCAGTGCACTCCCAGTCCCTCCTAGTTCCCTCCTAAAGGGCCCACATGGCCACCCACCACCTCCCCGTGCTGTCCCAGTGTCCCCAGTGACCTTCCAGTTCCCACCCAGTGCCTTCAAGTCTCATCCCAGTATCTCCCAGTGCCCCCCAGTACCCCTCAGCACCTTCTCAGCAGCCCCTTGTGCCCCCCAATGCCCTCCCAGCACTCTCCCAGTGCTTCCCAGTGCCCTCCCAGCACCCCCACTGCCCTCCCCAAGCACCCCTTAGTCCCTTCCCAGTGCCTCCCAGTATCCTCCCAGTACCCCCCAGCACCCTCACAGCACCCCCTAGTGCCACCCCAGTGCCCCTTAGCACCTCCCAACTCCCTCCCAGTGCCTTCCAGTGTCCCCTACCACCCTCCCAGTGCCCTCCCAGTGCCCTACCAGTACCTCCAAGTACCTGGCTCCCCCTAGTCCCTTCCCAGTGCCTCCCAGTGTCCTTCCAGTGTCTCCTACTGTCCTCCCAGTGCCCTCTACTGCCCTCCCAGTGCCCCCCAGTAGCACCCAGCACCTTCTCAGCAGCCCCTTGTGCCCCCCAATGCCCTCCCAGCACCCTCCCAGTGCCTCCTAGTACCCCCCAGTACCCCCCCTAGCTCCCTAGTCCCTTCCCAGTGCCTCCCAGTGCCTCCTACTGCCCTCCCAGTGCCTCCTACTGCCCTCCCAGTGCCCCCTACCGCCCTCCCAGTGCCTCCCAATGCCCCCCAGTGCCCTCCCAGTGCCCCCTACTGCCCTCCCAGCACCCTCCCAGTGCCTCCCAGTGCTCCCTACTGCCCTCCCAGTGCCTCCCAATGCCCCCCAGTGCCCTCCCAGTGCCCCCTACTGCCCTCCCAGTGCCTCCCAATGCCCCCCAGTGCCCACCCAGTGCCCACTACTGCCCTCCCAGTGCCCCCTAATGCCCCCCAGTGCCCTCCCAGTGCTCCCTACTGCCCTCCCAGTGCCTCCCATTGCCCCCCAGTGCCCTCCCAGTTCCCCCTACTGCCCTCCCAGTGCCTCCCAGTGCCCCCCAGTGCCCTCACCGGCGGCCAGCAGCAGCAGCGGCAGGAGGCGCTCCATGGCGGGTGGAGGGAGGAAGAGGAGGGTGGCGGGTGCGGGGCCCAACCCCTTAAATCCCGGCGGGGCCCCGCCTGGGCTGGGGCCACCCGCGAGGGCGCGGGGCCGGTTGGGGCGGTCGCATCCCGCGCCACACCCCGGCCCCAGGGCGGCCAGTTGCCAACCAGTGCCTCCCAGTGCCGAACCAGTGCCAACTGGGGCCTTCCCAGGGCCTTCCCAGTGCCTCCCAGTGCCATCCCAGTGCCAACTGGGGCCTTCCCAGTGCCAACTGGGGCCAACTGGGGCCTTCCCAGTGCCTCCCAGTGCCATCCCAGTGCCAACTGGAGCCTTCCCAGTGCCTCCCAGTGCGAACCAGTGCCAACTGGGGCCTTCCCAGTGCAAATCAGCGCCAACTGGGGCCTTCCCAGTGCCAACCAGTGCCACCCAGTGCCATACAAGTGCCATCCAGTTCATTCCCAGTGCCAATCAGTGCCAACCAGTGCCAACCAGTGCCTTCCCAGTGTCAATCAGTGTAAACCAGTGCAAACCAGTGCCATCTGGGGCCTTCTCAGTGCCAACCAGAACCACCCAGTGCAAACCAGTGCCATCCAGTGCCTTCCCAGTGCTCCCTGGGGCATCCCAGTGTCTCCCAGTGCCTCCCAGTGCCATCCCAGTGCCTCCCAGCACCTGCCAGTGCCTTCTGCCTTACCCCAGTACTTCCCAGTGCCTCACAGTGTTTCCCAGTCCACCCCAACACCCTTCCCAGTTCCTTCCAGTAACTCCCAGTGCCCTTCCTCTCTGCAGCCCATATTACCTACAATCCCTCGGGGGGTGGGGGTGGTGGGGGGCGTGGCTTTCCCCCCTCAAAGCCCCTCCCACTTGGAGTGGGTGGGGCCTAATTAACACCAGGGAATTAATTGCTTAACGATGGGGCAGGGTTGAGAGGGGGGAGGAGGAGGAGGATGGAGGCTGGGGGAGGAAGGTCCTTGAGGTCATTGGGCAGGTTCTCCATGTCCTCATCAGCTTCATCATCAGCTTCATCATCAGCTTCATCATCTTCAGCAGCAGCAGCTTCATCATCTTCAGCAGCTTCATCGTCATCAGCAGCTTCATCATCATCATCATTATCATCATCTTCATCCTCACCTTCATCCTCATCTTCATCCTCATCTTCATCATCATCTTCATCTTCATCTTCATCTTCATCTTCATCTTCATCTTCATCTTCATCATCATCATCATCTTCATCCTGACCTTCATCCTCATCATCATCCTCATCTTCATCATCAGCTTCATCTTCATCTTCATCCTCACCTTCATCCTCATTTTCATCCTCACCTTCATTCTCATCTTCATCTTCGTCTTCATCCTCATCCTCATCATCTTCATCCTCATCATCTTCGTCATCATCTTCATCCTCACCTTCATCTTCATCCTTATCTTCATCCTCATCTTCATCCTCATCACCTTCATCTTCGCCATCATCATTGTTGCCTTTGTCATCATCATCATCTTCATCGTCATCATCGTCATCATCATCTTCCTCCTCATCATCATCATTGCCATCTTCATCCTCACCTTCATCCTCACCTTCATCCTCACCTTCATCCTCATCTTCATCCTCACCTTCATCCTCACCTTCATCATCACCTTCATCCTCATCTTCATCCTCACCTTCATCATCACCTTCATCCTCACCTTCAAGCTCATCAGTGTCATCTTCTTCTTCATCTTCATCATCTCCTCCATCATTGTCATCATCATCTTCATCTTCGTCACCACCATCCTCCTCCTCCTCCTCCTCCTCCTCGCGGTCACCGTGGAGGAGCCGCGGCGCCGGTTCGGGGACGGGGGCAGGACAGGGACAGGGTGGTGGGACCCCGTGACGCCACCACGGGGACACGTGACCATCCGAGGTCTATGTCCAGGGGAGCAGCTAATTAGCATATTAATTAACCCTAACGAGCTCTCCCCAGACCTTCCACCACGTCCTGGTGTCACCGTGTCGTGTGTGTCCCCCCCCCACAGGGTGACCTTGGTGTCCAACAAGGCTCCTAATTAGCGCTGCTGCCTTCGCTAATTAATTCATTAATTAATTAATTGGGTAATTAGCCAGGGCGGGGGAGCTGGGTATTAATTAGCCCCGTTAATTGGGCTCATTAATTAAGCCCTTTCCCCAGTGGGGGAGGGGGCTTGATGCTGCCTCCTTAACGGGGGGGGGGGGGGAAAGGGGGGGGGGGCTCGTTAGCGCTAACGAGGGAGATCCAGCTGGTCACTCCCAAACCAGTTACCACCCCCAGCTCCCACTGCCCGCTTCCCAGTGCTCCCAGTTACCCCATTCCCACTCCTCCACAAACCAGTTACTTCCAGTACTCCACTGCACCCCCCCCATCATCCCCACTGCCCCTCCCTCCCAGTACACCCAGTACCCCCTCCCAGTGCTCCCATTCCCACTCCCTCCCACATCCCAGTGCTCCCAGCACCCCCTTCCCAGTGCCCCATACCTCCCAATCCTGTTACCTCCATTCCCCCTCCCTTGCCCTACCAGTACCCCCTCCCAGTGCTCCCAGTATCCCCACACCCCCCTCCCCCCAAAAATCCACTCTGCGACTCCGCTCTTGTCCTTTATTGGCCCCCGGCCCAGGGGCATCCTGGGAAATTCCCTCCCCTCCCCCCCCACCATGGGGTGGAGATGGTGGGATGGGGATGGTGGGATGGGGATGGTGGGATGGGGATGGGGATGGTGGGATGGGGATGGTGGGGTGGGGATGGAGATGGTGGGATGGGGGTGGAGATGGTGGGGTGGGGGTGGAGATGATGGGGTTGGGGGGTGGAGATGATGGGGTGGGGGGTGGAGATGGTGGGATGGGGATGGAGATGGTGGGATGGGGGTGGTGGGGTGGGGGTGGAGATGTTGGGGTTGGGGGGTGGAGATGGTGGGGTGGGGGTGGAGATGGTGGGATGGGGGGTGGAGATGGTGGGGTGGGGGTGGAGATGGTGGGATGGGGGTGGAGATGTTGGGATGGGGATGGTGGGATGGGGGTGGAGATGGTGGGATGGGGATGGTGGGGTGGGGTGGGGGTGGAGATGGAGGGATGGGGATGGAGATGGTGGGGTGGGGGTGGAGATGGTGGGGTGGGGGTGGAGATGGTGGGATGGGGATGGTGGGGTGGGGTGGGGGTGGAGATGGTGGGGTGGGGGTGGAGATGGAGGGATGGGGATGGAGATGAGATGGTGGGATGGGGGGGTGGAGATGTTGGGGTTGGGGGGGTGGAGACGGCGGGTGGTCTGGGCGAGGCCCTCACGCCTCCTTGACGTATCTCCTGATCCACGGGGTGGCACGACAGACGTTGGAGTAGACGCCGGGTTGCCCCCGCTGCCCGCAGACGGCCATGCCCCAGGAGACCACCCCCTGGAGCACGCCGTTGCACACCAACGGCCCCCCCGAGTCACCCTGTGGGGAGAAGACACCGTGGTGGGGCTCGGGTGGGTGAGGAGGCTGAGGTGGGGGTGGGGGGGGAGATGATGATGGACCTGAGGTGGGGTGTTCCCTGTGGTCCATCCCCAGCAACGTGGCTTGGGGAGGAGAAGGGGGGTGGTGGGAACCCCAACGTTGGGTTGACTCGTCCTCTTGGGAACCCAAAGCTTGGGTTGACCCCTTTGGTTGGTGGGAACCCCAACCTTGGGTTGACCCACCCACTTGATGGGAACCCCAACCTTGGGTTGACCTGTCCTCTTGGGAACCCCAACCTTGGGTTGACCCACCCAGTTGATGGGAACCCCAACCTTAGGTTGACCCACCCACTTGGTGGGAACCCCAACCTTGGGTTGACCCCTTTGTTTGGTGGGAACCACCCCAACCTTGGGTTGACCCACCCACTTGATGAGAACCCCAACCTTGGGCTGACTCATCCTCTTGGGAACCCCAACCTTGGGTTGACCCCTTTGGTTGGTGGGAACCCCAACCTTGGGCTAACTCATCCTCTTGGGAACCCCAACCTTGGGCTGACCCCTTTGGTTGGTGGGAACCCCAATCTTGGGTTGACTCATCCTCTTGGGAACCCCAACCTTGGCCTACTCACCCACTTGGTGGGAACCCCAACCTTGGGCTGACCCACCCACGTGCTGTGGCCCTTCCCTGGCTTTCCGGGTTGGGCTGGAGGTAACGGTGGAGGAACCCAACCCTTGCGTGACCCACCTACCCACCCCCAAGCTCCACGGCTGGGGCAGGACGGTGGTGGGAACCCAAACCTTCACGCCCCACCCCTCACATCACCCTCCAGCCCTGGTTTCCCGGGCTGGGAGGAACCCAAGGCCTGTGTGACCTCATCTCACCTCCCATTCCAACTCCAAGCCACTCCACGACTCTCCCCTCCCCGAGGAACCAGCCCGGGAGGTGGCTTGGGGGTCACCTCCCCTCCCACCCGTACCTGGCAGGAGTCGATGCCCCCCTGGGGGACCCCGGCGCAGAACATGTTGGGGGTGATGGCGCTGCCGTAGGCCCTGGCGCACTCGTTCCGCCCGAAGGTTTGGATGGCGGCGCACTGCAGATCCTTGGGCAGCCTTGCTGCAGGAGGAGGAGGGATGGAGAGAGAGGAGGTGGTGAGAAGGTCGGGCCTCCCGAGGAGGTTGGGCCTCCTAGGAAGAAGATTGGGCCTCCTGCGAAGATTTGGCCTCCTGAGAAGATTCGGCCTCCTGAGATTGGGCCTCTTAAGAAGGTTGGGCCTCCTAAGATTGGGCCTCCTGAGAAGATTGGGGGTCCTGAGAAGATTGGGGGTCCTAAGATTGGGCCTTCTGAGAAGGTTGGGGCTCCTGAGAAGATTGGGGGTCCTGAGAAGATTGGGGGTCCTAAGATTGGGCCTTCTGAGAAGGTTGGGCCTCCTAAGATTGGGGGTCCTGAGAAGGTTGGGGGTCCTAAGATTGGGCCTTCTGAGAATATTGGGGCTCCTGAGAAGATTTGGCCTCCTGAGAAGATTCGGCCTCCTAAGATTGGGCCTCTTAAGAAGGTTGGGCCTCCTCAGATTGGGCCTCCTGAGAAGATTGGGGGTCCTGAGAATATTGGGGGTCCTGAGAAGATTGGGGGTCCTAAGATTGGGCCTCCTGAGAAGATTGGGGCTCCTGAGAAGATTGGGGGTCCTGAGAAGATTGGGGGTCCTAAGATTGGGCCTTCTGAGAAGGTTGGGGGTCCTGAGAAGATTGGGGGTCCTGAGAAGATTGGGGCTCCTGAGAAGGTTGGGGGTCCTGAGAAGATTGGGGGTCCTAAGACTGGGCCTTCTGAGAAGGTTGGGGGTCCTGAGAAGATCGGGGCTCCTGAGAAGATTGGGGGTCCTGAGAAGATTGGGGGTCCTGAGAAGGTTGGGCCTCCTAAGATTGGGTCTTCTGAGAAGATTGGGGGTCTTGAGAAGATTGGGGCTCCTGAGAAGGTTGGGGGTCCTGAGAAGGTTGGGTCTCCTAAAAGGCTGAGGCCTGAGCAGACTTCATCACACCTTTCGCTCAAGGTTCTTTGGGAGGTGTGTGATGGAGATGGTGGCCCATCAGGGGTTGTCCAACACAAAGGAAAGCCAACCCTAAAGGTGGGGGGGACACACACACACAATACCTCCAGGTCCCCCCCATCCCACCCCCTTCCACCCCGGCCTCCATCACAGACCAGTACCCCCCATCCCACCCCCTTCCAGGTACCTCCAGGAGATTTGGTGGTTCCCCAGCCAGACACGCTGCACCTCATGCCGCCCATGGGACACTTGGTGGCCAGTCTGACCATCTTGATGCTGCTCCTGAACTGGACGGGCCTGTCCAGCTTGAGGAGCATGAAGTCGTTGTCGTTCCGCCGGGGGTTGTACTGCGGGTGGACGATGGACCTGGCGATGGACCTGACTTCCCCCGTCCCGTCCCGCAACGTGTCCGTCCCGATCAACACGCTGACGTCCCTGCCAGGAGAAGAGCCCGAATAAACCCCCCTCACCCCAACCAGTCAGCGGTGGGTCCCCCAGGGGAGACCCCCTGGAGCTCCCATCGCGGAGCTGGTTGAGACCTTGACGCTTCTCCATGAAGAACCAATCAGCGGGTGGAGTTGAGGTGACGCGGTGGCAGGGCTGCCCTATCCCTGGTGGGGAGGAGGAGGAGGAGAGGAGGAGGAGAGGAGGAGGAGGAGGAGGAGGAGGAGGAGGAGAGGAGGAGGAAGAGGAGAGGAGGAGAGGAGAAGGAGGAGGAGAGGAGGAGGAGAGGAGGAGGAGGAGAGGAGGATAGGAGAAGGAGGAGGAGGAGGAGAGGAGGAGGAAGAGGAGGAGGAAGAGGAGGAGGAGGAGAGGGGGAGGAAGAGGAGGAGGAGAGGAGGAGGAAGAGAAGGAGGAGAGGAGGAGGAAGAGGAGGAGGAAAGGAGAAGGAGGTGGAGGAGGAGAGGAGGAGGAGGAGGAGGAGGAGAGGAGAAGAGGAGGAAGAGGAGGAGAGGAGGAGAGGAGAAGGAGGAGGAGGAGGAGAGGAGGAGGAAGAGGAGGAGGAAGAGGAGGCAAGGACTCCTTGAGGATTCACCATCCACCTCCCAAAACTCCTCAGTGGCTCTGGTACCCTGGAGGCATCTTCCATCCCCATGGGGAACGCACTCCTGTGGCTCCTGACTTCCACTCCTCATCTTCCTCACCCCCAACACCTCAGCAGTGTTGCCTTGACCCAATTTCTCCCTAAATTCCTCCCCACCCCCACCCCACCCCCCAGCCCCCCTCCAAAAGATCCGGCTTCCTCTCCGTGGGACCTTGTGGAGAAGCTGGAGGTGGGAGGGAACCTGGAAAAAGGGGTTGGCTGGACCCCAGAGTGAGTTTTGGGGGGGGAGGGGGACACACAGTTGGGTTCCTTCGGTGTTCCTAGGTGGAGGTTGCCACCCATTAAAGGACCCACCAGCTCCGCCGGTCTCCGTGGGGGATGACTCTGCCTCAGTTGCCCTCCAGATGTACCAGCACCCAGACATCAACATCTGGAGATGCCCCACATCGACCTCTGGAGCCGTAGGGACACCAGAGCTCTGGAGGTAACATCTGGGGTGCAAATATCTGGGTACACGGACCTCTGGAGCTACCAAACTCTGGAGGTCCCACTTCTGGACCCCCAACATCTGGAGATGTTCACATCTGGAGGCAACAGGCTGTGGAGATACCAACATCTGGAGCATCTCTCTCTGGATACAACCCTTTGGAGGCATCATCCTTGGGACACGCCAACATCTGGGCTCTGACACCTCCAGGGACCAGCTCCCTGGAGACCCCGACCCCCCTGGAGACCCACCCCTCACCCTTGGTGGTGGGAAAGGGCCACGAGACGCCGTCTTACCTGGCTGCCTGCTTACAGTGGGCGGCCGTCAGCACCCACTGGGCGCCTATCAAGCTGCCCCCGCACAGGATCTGACCCCTCTTGATAAGGGCGACCTGGAAGGGCCGTTGGATGATGGAACAAGGTCTCCCACCGATGATACGGGACTCGTCCCCCGGCACTGTAACACAGAGGACCACAGAGGTCACCACCATCATGGGGTGGGGGGCTGCTAACCACCTGTGAAGCCCCCCACCCAGGGAAAAAAACCCATTTTTGGGGTGGAAAGGTGATCGAAAGGGTCTTGAAGAAGGTGAGATGGAAGAGGAGAGGGCAAAGTCTCAGTCGTTCAGCCTCAGACCCCCCCCCCCCCCCCGAAACATCCAAACCCACCTTGAAGACCTAAAACTAACGAAGGGGGTTAATTAATTCAGCGAGGGGGTTGAATGAACGACTTAATTCTGATGGGACCCAGATGATGTTGGACCAGTTGAACTCCAACCGCCCCTTGAAGAGCTGATTTCCTCCTGGTGCTCCTAACCCCACCATGGACCACCCATCCCAGTTATCTAACTGGGGGGTGGGACCTCCCAAGAAGGCGACCTGTCCCTGGGGGTTGGGCTGCACGAGTTGTCCTGGAAATGGTGTTGTTATCAGGAAGTCACCAGCAGCCACTTCTTATCTCCCCTGGTTCGGCCAGGGGCCTCTGGGAGGGGCGTCGGTCCCACCACTGGAGATCCCTCCCAGCCCAAGATTGGAGACGGAGGTGACGCACCCCGAAAAGAGCTGATTCCCTGGTCTTCAGCTGGTGAGGGAGCTGGTAGGACCAGCTCAAAGAGCCTCCTGCCCCCTGGATGGCTCACGGGGAGGTTGTTAAGGCTTGGCCTTGGAGATGGTTGCGTCAACCCCAGCAGGAGAAGCCCTGACCCAGGGGGAAAACACCCTCAGGAACGTGGATCCTGCTGGAGTTGTTGAGGGGGTCTTGGTCCCATCAGGTTGATTGAGGAGAAAGAGGTCATCAGCTTGGGTTGTGGGGTGGGGGGGTCTCACTGGTTGAAGCCCCCCTACTACTGCCATGGTTCTCCCAAACCTGGAGGCATCTGCCTTGGCTTTCGGTGGCTGCGGCTGGTGGGTGCCTGCTGGGGCTGCCCAAGGTGGGGACGTTGGAAGGAGCCTTCTGAAGGCCCAACCTCACCCCAAGCCACCCTCAGGCACAAGACAAGGGGCCTCCCCCTCCTCCCTTGTCGGGGTGTCCACACAAGAGGGAATCCAAAGCTTTGCCACGTGCTCCCAGCGTCCCTCCCAGCCTCCACCTTCAGCTCCATCCAGCCAAACCTCAGGTGGCACCTCTGACCCTTGATGCTGGGTTGTGTCCCAGTGGGAGGAGAGAAGAGAAAAGGGAGGAAAAAGGAGAATCAGGAGGGTTTTTCTTCTTCTCTCCAGGAAAAACACCTCCCTCCCACCCCAAAAAACCATCCAGCAGGTCTTTCAAGTGGAAGATATCAAGTCCTTGTTCCCCGAGCTGTCCTCAGGGGTCCTCCACTCAGTGTTTTGGGGCATTCCAGATGTTTTGGGAAGGGTGGGGGTTGGGAAGAGCTGTTGGCCACCTTGCTGGAGCCCTGCATCCATCCCAACGTGCGGTGGCTTCGGTCCACGGCTCCTGCGACGATTGCCTTTCCCACCACAGGTTGGGACATTGGAATTTACCAGTGGGACTGGTTTGTGCTGGTGGGGATTACAGCCCGGTGACGGGGTGGCGATGGGAGACGCCCGAATTTCAAACCGCCTGGAATGTACCACTGGCCGGTCCCGGCAGCGCTGCCAAAGCCGAAGGGTGGGAACCAATCCTCCCGCCAGGGCTCATCGGGGAAGCATCCCTGGTGGCCCCAAAGGTCACCCAAGAGTCTCTAGCGACCAGCCAACGGGTTTAGATCCCATGGAACTCCCTGGAGGCACCTCAGCAGCTTCCCCAACCTCCCATCAATCGGTCAAGGGCGATGGAGCGACGGGAGATGATGGGTCAGGGAGGTTGGATCCATCTCCTGGATTTCCAGAGGCTGCGGGTAACCAGCTGCCTCCTGCCAAGCTGATGGTACCTCCTGCCCACCAGAAAACAGTTCCTGGAAGGTCACTGGGACACTTATCCAGCCACCCAGGACCTGGGTGTTTGGGATTCAGCTCCGGGGTCGCAGGTTTGGGTTAAGAAGCGCCAAGATGGGGGGTGGGTGTGTGTAGGGGGGTCAGATCCAAGGACTTTGCACCCAACAATCAGCCAGTCAGGGGGGCTCCTCTTCCTCCATTGGGTTGTCCTCTAGCAGAAGATCCTTTTGGAGGCCAGGAGAAAGGAAGGGACCGTTCCCATGGGGATGAAGCCTCTGCTTCCCTTCCCTCACCCCGGGTGAGGTGTCTGCACCCGGGACAGAAATCCCTGTAGGAACTTCCAGAGGAAGGGCAGAAGATGTCCTGGAGACCCCACCACCACCACCACCTCCAAGGGGATGCCAAAATTCCCCGCCTTGTGTCTCCTTTTGGGCTCATTTCTCCAGCTCACAGGGGGGGTTCCTTTATCTCAGCTGGAAACCAAAACACGTTTCGAAACCCGCAGGGCCTTGCCCAAACCTTCCCACCGGCCAAATCCCCGTGAGCCAAGAGGAGGCATCTCCTCAGCTCCTCATCCCATCCCGTGGGACACCTCTCCCACCTCCTTGGCCACCGCTGTGACTTACGCTCGTTGCCTCCGTTGCCCTTCGCCTGAGCACGGGCAGGCGGCGGGGCGGTCAGCAGCAACCCGCCCGCCAGGATGAGGATGGGGATGAAGCTGAAGGACCCGTGGCCATCATGAGCCATTCCTGGATGGAGAGAAACCAAGTGAGGGGATCAGCCCTGGGAGAGCAACGCTGGGGGCTGCGGGGAAGGTCCTTGGTTGGGGGAGGGGGGGTGTTGGCCTCCCAGGTGGGATGGAGGTGACATGGGATGAAGGTGACGTGGGATGGAGGTGACGTGGGATGGAGGTGACGTGGGATGGAGGTGATGTGGGATGAAGGTGATGTGGCTGGGTGGTGATGTTTCACCCTTAGACACCACCCTTGGGGGGTGAGCTTGCACCCTCCTCTCCACTTTGGTTTGGTTGAGCTCAGCTCTCCGGTGGCACCAAGCCCACCCGTGGGAGCTCAGGAAGGACCACCTCCCCCCTCCTGACCTCCACGAAACCCAGGAGATCCCAGCTAAACCGGGACACTCCAGAGGGTCTTCCCACCAAACCCACCCCAAAACCCAGCTGAGCACGTGGGGATGGGCGGCTCCCACCCGTGGCAGCCATCCACGCAGAGATGGAGACACCTGCTTCCCACGCCACCCCCGCAGCATCCGTCTGTCCATCCATCCATCCATCCATCCATCCATCCATCCATCCATCCATCCATCCATCCATCCATCCATCCCTCCCTCCCTCCCTCCCTCCCTCCCAGGGGGGGATGTCTTCCTTCCTGGGGCCAACGGGGTAGGGGGGAGGATGGACTCACCTGCCAGAGGAGAAGGACGGGGCCGGCTCGGAGCGTCGGGAAGCCGAAAGCCGTTGGCTGGGGTATATTTATACCCGGGGTGGAAAGTAGGCCGTGTCTCCGCCAAGGTGAGTCAAGAGCGGTTGGGTCCCGCCGCGGCAGCGGGCCGAGCGTGGCCCGTGGGTGTCTCCCCGGCCCCGGGAGGTGATTACGGCTTTGATGTCCTGGAGGAAACACCGACGGGTTCCTGGGCACGAGGGAAACGCCCGATCCTCCCGGTCCGTCCGTCCGTCCGTCCTCAGAGCCGCCCTGGACACGGGGTGTCCTCGCCCCTCCCTTCCCCACCCCACCCCACCCCACCCCAAAATTGAAGTTGAAGCCCAGATGGGGGGGGGAACTGGGTGGTTCAACCCCCCCCCTTCACGTGTCCTGGTTGAGTAGGGGGATCAAATGGGGGGGGCATCCCTTCCTACTGCTCCACACACCCCCCCCCCGAGGCTTGATGGGGGTGTCGGGGTGCTGAGTCAGACCCTGAGTGCTGTCTGCTGCCCATCCTGTCTGTCTGTCTAATTGTGAGTCTGTCTGGGTGTCTGGCTGCTCATCTGTCTGTCCAGCCTCCCACCTGCCTGTCCGTCACTCCATCCCTCCCTCCCTCCCTCCCTCCCTCCCTCCCTCCCTCCATCCATCCATCCATCCATCCATCCATCCATCCATCTGTCCAACTGCTCTTCTGGGGATCCAACTCCTCTAGGTCTGTCTGTCTGTCCCCCATCCATCTCCCTTTCTGTCCATCCAATATGAGTCTGTCCGCCTGGGCATCCCTCCCTCCATCCCTCCCTCCATCCATCCATCCATCCATCCATCCATCCATCCATCCATCCATCCATCCATCCATCCATCCATCCATCCGTCCACCTGTCCGTCCATCCCTAGCTCTGTCCATCTGACAGCACGCCTGTCTGTCAGCCTCTCCGTCCGTCTCCCTGTCCCATCCATCCCTGCGTCCTTTCCCTGTCCGCCTGTCCATCCATTTACCTCTCCATCTCGTTGCCCATCAGCCCGTCTGTCTGTCCCTCTGCGAGCAGCCAACCTGCCGGCTCCTGCCTCTGTCCCTTCACCTCCATGTCCGTACCCACCTCTGTCCATCTGGCCGTCCACCTAGATAGCTGTCCCTCTGTCTGTCCGACTGTCTTTCCAGTGAGATGGAGAGCTGTCTGTCCATCTATCCTCCTATCCGTCCGTCCATCTGTCCGTCTGTCCATTGAACCATTCCTCCATCCATCTCTGCAGTTAGCTGTCCATCCATCCCTCCATCCCTCCCTCCATCCCTCCCTCCATCCCTCCATCCCAGCGAGGGACGCTGGTTGAGATGCCACCTCCCAGGAGTGACCCTCACATTTGGGGGGGTAAGACGCTCGCCCCTGGAGGACGTCACCGGAGCGGAGGTCCCCAGGGACCTACGTGCCACCTTCCCTTGGCGCCCGGCGCCGGTGGCACGTCCCCGGTGAGTCACACCGCGGACGTGGGTGAGCGATGGGCGAGGCCACGTCCCGCTGCCAACCCAGCTGAGCCCTGCGAGTCGCTTCTGGTGAGTCAAGGGGACACCGGGGATGGAGGTGCCACTTGTCACCCCCCCCCCCTTCAACCCCCAACCCTGGAGGGGTGTCACCTCCCCCCGTCCCCCAGCGACACAGGGGCTTGGGAGGTCTCCGAGGTGGGAGGTCACCACCCTCCATGCCCAGAGAGGGTGACCTAGGTGCAACCAGCGTCACCCCACCCTCTCCTCCTGGGGTGGTGGCAGCAGTTGAAGGACCCCCAACGTCTCCCAGTCCTTCCCAGAGTGGGTGTCATGTGCGTGTTGGGGTGTGGGACGGGTGCTGGGTGGATGGGGCGGGTGGCCCCAAACTCCTGCTGAGCTCAGGGGCGATCGCCGGGCCCCTGGCTCGTCCTTCCAGGAGGCTCAAGCCATCTTCACCGATGGTTCTCCTCCCCTGGGGGAACCTCCTTTCAGCTCTGGCGTGCCCTGTGGCACCGATGGGTCCCCTAAAGCCACGATGGGTCCAACCATCCTCGATGCTGGTGGGACTCAAGCTGCAACACGGGTGCAGGAGCTTCAGGGGGTGGTTTGAAGGCACCTCTGTGCCTCTTCAACGGGCCCCTTCTCCAGCAGGGCCAGGAGAGGAGACAAAATCGGGAGCAGCTCAAGGCAATTAACAGCTTGACGAGCAATTAAGGGTGGAGAAGAACCCGGGGAGCTGAGTCCTGACGAAAGGAAAGGCCGGGGTTGGGATGAATCACGGGTTGGAGATGCTGATCTCGCTCTCTGCTGGTGGCAAGAGGAAGCCTGGGGCTGGGTTTGGTCCTGAACCTGGAGGTGAAGCTGGAGCTCCTGGAAGGGCAGCTGTCCCCGTGGAGATTTGGTTTGTGGGGATCCTCAGCGAGGAGGTTGTGGCCTTGGGGAAGCCCAGGTTGTGGGTTTTGGGCAGCCCTCTGTGGAGACCTGGAGATCTCACCGGGACGCCGTTCCCTGCAGATCCCAGCCTGTGGAGGTCTGGTCGGTGGAGATCCAATCCCCTGGGTTAACCCACGGCCACCTCCTCCCTGTGGAGGCTCAGTGCACGAAGATCAGCCCACCAGGATCTCAGACCAGGGACATCTGGCCCACTAAGAACCTGCTCGTGGAGAGCTGGGCTGTGGAAACCCCACTGCTGGAGGCCTGGTCCATGTTGGTCTCATCTAGAAGGATCCCACCAGTGGAGGTCTTATCCGTGGAGGGGTCGGCTGCAGGGATCATCTGTGGGGAGCTCATCCATGGGGATCCCACCCAGGGAGCACTTGGGGAGCTCGTCCATGGGGATCCCACCCAGGGAGCACTCGGGCCATGGTGATCCTGGTGGAGAGGTGTGATGGGCAGAGATCTCACCCACTGGTATCCAGGGAGGTGCCACCCATGAAGGGGTGGGACACGGTGATCCCAGACCATGGAGATCAACTCTGCAGGGCTCCAAAGCGTGAGGAGCCCACCCTTGGGGACCCCCATCTCCCTACAGCCACAGAGAGCTGGTCCACAGAGATCCCACCCACAGAGATCCCACCCACAGAGATCCCACCCATGGGGATCTGCTCTGTAGACGTCCTTGGCTGTGAAGGTCCAGAGAGATCCGATCCCTGAGGATCCCTGAGGATCCCTGATCCCCTGGGGGACATGAAGGGAGGAGGGGACATCACAAGGTGACACAGGGGGTCTCCCAAGGGGAACAGAGATCTTGGGGAGGGACAGAGGAACCCATGAGGGGCCCCAGACCCCCCTGGAGAACGAGATGGAGAAGGAGGGGGGGGGGTGTGTGATGACATCATCAGTGCAGCGCTGGGGGCTGGGGTTGGGTCCAACCAGTTCTCCCAGTTCCTCAGCTCCCTTCTCAGGGCGTAATTAAGTGCTAATTACCCAATTACCCTGCGGGCTTAGGCAGAGCCAGCCTGGGCCTGCCACCCACTGCCAGGGCCACCCAGGACCTCCTGCTCGTCCCCCTCCCCTCTCCCCTCCACCATTTGCAGTGGTAGGGAGGGGACACGCCACCACCACCCCCCAACCCCTCCCAGATGTCCTCACAGCCCTGGGAGCCCTGGGTCCAGGGTGGCCCTGGGTGACACAAGAGGTGGCAGTGCCCCAAGTGACGTGGTAGGTGGCCCTGGTTGACACACGGGGGTGGCAGCACTGTGGGTGGCTGTGCCCTGGGTGACACAAGGGGGTGGCAGTGCCCCAGGTGACCCTGGGGGGGGTGGCCCTGGGTGACGCACGGGCTGGCAGCACCACGGGTGGCGGCGCCCTGGGTGACACAGGGGGTGGCTCAGGGGACATGGGTGACACAGGGGGGTGGTGGTGGGTGCCAACGGTGCCGGGTTCCTTGGCAGTGGCCACGCTCCAGCTGTTCCTGGCGTGGGGTCAACGCTACCTCCATGGACGCGGTGACCTCCTGGACCCCATGGAGCTGGCGGTGCCACCTACGCCACCGCGAACGTCTTGGCTTCACCCCAGGGGCTCCCACCGCCTCGTGCAGACCCCAGCAATGTGATGACCAACCCTCCATGGGCACGAGGAGACCTTGTCAGGCCTCCAGAGACACGTTAGGTGGATCTCAGCGGGTGCCTGACTGCGCCTTCATCAGCGTGTTGAAGGTCCCCCCATGGACACCCTGACCAGATCTCCATGGACACCCTGACCAGAGCCCCAAGGACACCCTAACCAGAGTCCCAGGGACACATTGATGAGATCCCAGTAGGCACCTTGACCACAGATGATGGACAAGCTGAAGCTGCCTGCGCTGGAACCCAGGTAAGCAGCCCACCAAACCACCAAGGACCCTTCCAAGCCAAACCTCCTTCGAGGGATGCCGAAAGGTGGTTGAGCCTCCTCACTGAAAGGCTGGGTGAGAGCTGGAAGTCTCCAGCGGCCACTGTTGGCCCCAGCAGCCACAAGCAATCCCTTCTCCACCTCCCTGGGGATTTGGACCTGGACCAAATCCTCTTTCCCCACCGCAGCGGCCAGACAGGGCCCACACCCTCCAACACACCGGGCCTCGGACACGTGGGGGAAGAGGGAGGGTGACACCTTGCGCAAGGCCACCGGCGCGTCGCTCCCTGCCCTGTCGCGCCACGGGGGACGACACGTGATGGCGTGACCTTGCCAGTTCCCCTCTCAAAGCATCGAGGTGCTTTGGAGACCCACCAACCCCCTCCTGTAGACCACCTCATGGTGAAGCCAGGCTGGAACCGCTCTCCATCCCACTCCCCAACCAACCAAAACAGGTCCGTGATGATCCCACGGAGGGGAACCCCCTGCCCCCACCATCCACCCCACACCTCCCCATGAAATTTGGCCTCCAGTGGGTGATTTCTTCTTGCTCACCAACCAGCGTTGGGTGGATGATCCCCTCTGGGGAGGTAAAACCATCCTGATCTGCTGCCAAGTTACCCCAGGTGGGGAAATTTGGCCCCTTCTGCTCCCGCTGAGTCATGGGGAAATTTTTTTCCCCTCTGGGGATGGGAAGTTCTCCCCTGGTCAGACGTTGACCCATGGACCTGGGATGGAGGCGTCAAGAGGGAAGCTCTGGCCCTGGGGCATCACAAGGGCTTGTTGTTCTTTTGAGGGGACATCGAGATGGATTTTGACCCCTCCATCCTACCCCGTGGTGGTGCAAAGGGCCCAGGGGTGACTCCCGAACCAGCCAAGACAGTGGGGTCACCAGGTCTACCCCAGCAGGGTCACCAGGTCTACCTCAGTAGGGTCACTACATCTACCTGCAGTAGGGTCACCAGGTCTACCCCAATAGGGTCATCAGGTCTACCCGCAGTAGGGCCACCAGGTCTACCTGCAGTGGGGTCACCAGGTCTAACTCCCAATCGCTCTACCCCACGGTTGGGCTGCCAGATCTGCTCCCCAGGACGGTGAGTTGAGTTTTCACCTCCCCCTTTGAGGTCTGGGGCAACTCAGGACACCTTGACCCGCGTTCCATCCAATGGCGACGTGGTGAAAAGCCACGTCAAAAAACCACCTTTATTCATCAACATCTCAACCAGAGGTTGAGATGACCCAGAGGTCAACCCCTGCCCCACCTGCAAGGGCGTGTGCTCCAGCGCTCGGACCTGCCGGCTCTGGGGGACCTTCATCAGGGAGGAAGAGGAGGCGCTGTTGGGGGGGGGGAGGGTCCATCCCGTGGCCTTCCGGGCTGGGGATGGCTTTGGGTTGGGGGGGTCAATTCCTTCTCATGGTGTCCTGGAGCCATCGGGTGTATTTGCAGAGGTTGACGTAGACGCCGGGTTTTTTGGGGTCCCCGCAGATGCCCGGACCCCAAGATACGATACCCTGGAGCCGCCCGTCGCACATGAGGGGTCCCCCAGAATCACCCTGATGAGGTAAGAACGAGAACGCGTGAGGTTCTGGGGCTCATGACCCAGAAACACCTCAAATTCGGGGCCATTCCAGGGTTGACCTGGCACCTCCACCCACCAAATCCCACCACAGTGTCCTCTGGAGCGAGTTGTGCCCGTTCTCAGCCTGTAAACTCTCCCTCACGGGAATCTCATCCAAGGGTTCCCCCCCCCCCCAACTTTCGGAAGGGATCTCATCCAGGGGGTCCCCCCAACTCTTGGAAGGGGTTTCATTCCCATCCAGGGGTCCTCCAATGTCCACCTACCTGGCAGGAGTCAGCCCGACTGCGGGACTCGCCCGCGCACACCATGTTGGGGGTGATGGAGTCCGGGTAGATGCGCCGACACTCCTCCTCGGAGACAATGGTGACCTTGGTGCAGTGGAGGTCCTCAGGGAAGGTGACTGCGGGTGGTGGAGGGCAGGAGGTCACCCATGGGACACAGACCAAGTGACTCAGCTTGGATACCTCATCCCCTTCGCCTTGGAGTTCATCCCACCCCCCCCCATCTTGTTGGTGGGATCTCCAAGGCTTCCTGGTGTCCTGAATCCCTGGGTTCCCCTCGAGTAGGACCAAAGGGGACTTTGGGAGGGGAACTTCTGGGGAACAGGACACACATCTTGGGGGGGAGGGGTCCCCAGGTGAACCGTTTCATACCTTCAGGGCTGGTGGTGGACCCCCAACCCGAGATCTGGCAGGTCTTGCCGGGCACGGGGCAGCGGGTGGCCAAGGGCAGCGGCTTCACCTGCTTGTTGATGTGGACGGGCAGGAGGAACTTGATGAGCATCAGGTCACCGTCCTTGTTGGTCTCATTGTAGTGGGGGTACCTGAAGACCTTGGAGGAGTAGCGCTGCTGCTTGGTGTCCCCTGAGTCCTTGTGCCTTCGGCCTCCCAGCTCCACGCTGATGAAGCTGATGGAGCCCAAGGTTGGTGGCGCGACAGGGGGAGGGGGTCCGTGTTGGACATGGGGAGGGGCCACAGGGACCCACATGAATCCGGGTCCATGGTCCCAACCAGGTGGTGAAGCCCACCGAGACACCATCAACCCTCCCAACCTGACTGGCTGGAAAGTAACACCCCCCACCCCCCCACACCCAGGTGCCACCCGGCACCTATTTTGGGTGGGTTCCAGCCCATCCACACCCAACCCCACCGGGCACCCCCTGCCCCAGCAGCCTCCTACCCCGGGACGTGGCAGTGGGCAGCGGTCAGCACCCAGTTCTTGTCCACCAGCGTCCCCCCGCAGATGAACTTCTCGCCCTTGAAGAGGGCAGCCTGCCAGGGCAGGTCGCAGGAGGTCCCCTCGATCACCCACAGGACGTTCCTCGAAGCTGTGGGGACAAAAGGGACATGGCACAAGGGACAAGGGGTGGTCCGGAACCTTCTCTTGATGTCCCCGACCGCCAGGACGTGGGTGGTGGGCTGGGACGTCTGGTGGCTCCATCCCCACGTCCCCTGAGGTGGGGACAAGGAGGAGGAGGGTGGCCCAGCTTGGCTGTGGTGGGGGGGGGGGTGTCTTTGGGGTGGACAGGGGGACACACGTGGGGCAGATGGAGGTCCCTGGGGTGAATGGAGGGAGGTCCCATCCCCAGGGTGGATGTGGGGCCTGTGGGGTGGACACAAGGAGACACGGGTCACCCCACGGTAGGTTTTGGGGTCCCACAGGTGGAGGTGGGGGCTGGGGGTCTTTGGGGGAGGAGAGGGGTAGATGTGAAGCACCCAAGGTTGACCTGAGGAGTCTCGTGGGTGATCGTGGGTCACCCAGGTGGACGACAGGGGCCACCAAGGTGGGTGTGGGGGGGTTCCCCATGGGTGGGCACGGGGGTCCCCATGGGTGGGCACGGGGGTCCCGTGGGGTCTCCTACCTGTGGCCACCAGCGCCAGGAGCATCACCAGCAGGACCTTCATACCGGAGGGCCGGAAGCTACGGGGAGACAGCGAGGGGGGTGAGGGTGGGTGGTCCGTGGGGTGGGGGTGTCACGGGTGGGGATGTGGAACTCTGGGGACATGGGGTGTGGGGACGGGAGGTAAATGAGGATGGGGAGGAAGGGGGGAAAGGAGGAAGAGGAAGGAAGTGTGGGAAAGGGGGGAGGATGACAGAAAAGGGGGGGAGGGAAGGATGGGAAAGGGGGAGGAAGATGAGGAAGGGGAAAGGGAAAAGGAAAAGGGGATGGGAAGGGGGATGGGAAAGGGGGAGGAGGATGGGGAAGGGAGGATGGGAAGGGAAATGAGGAAGAGGAGAGGACAGGGAAGTGGGGGGGAGGAGGACAGGGAAGGGGGGAGGAAGGGAAAAGGAAAAGGGGACAGGGAAGGGGAAGGGAGGATGAGAGAAGGGGGAAGGGGTAGGAAGGACAGGAAAGGGGGAAGGAAGGACAGGAAAAGGTGGTGGAAATGGTGAGGAAGGATGGGAAGGGGGCAGGGAGGATGGGAAGGGGGAAGGAAGATGAGGAAGGGGGGAGGGGGAAGGAAAAAAGGAGAGGGTAAGGGGGAAGAGGGGATGGGAAAGGGAGGAGGAAGATGAGGAAGGGGGAAAGGGAAGGGAAGGGGGAAAGGGATGGGAAGGGGGAAGGGGATGGGAAAGGGCAGAGGAAGATGAGGAAGGGGTAGGGGAAGGGGGAGAGAGGACGGGAAGTGGAGAGGAAGATGAGGAAGGGGGAAGGGAGAACAAGAAAGCCCAGAGGGAGGGAGGGAGGGAGGGAGAGGGAAGGGCCGTGAGGAAGGAGGGAAGACAAGGAGCCGCCCTGACCCCCACCCCAAACCCCTGACCCCCCCCCTCCCCCACCCAACAGGTGTCACCTCCCAACCCCAACCCCAACCCCCCACCCCAAGGACCCGTTTTCCTACCGTGGGGGGTGGGGTGGGGGGTGGGAGGTGCCGTGGGGAGGGTGCTGAGGCGCCGGGGCCGCGGGCGCGTCGTCCTCTTCCTCCTGCCAGCGCCGGGTTTTTATCCCCAGCCGGAGGAGGAAGCGGCTTCCTCCGCCTTCCCCCTCTAATCCCGGCCAGGTTCCGGCACCTTCCGCCAAGGAAACGGCCTGGCAGGGGGCCCTGGGGGTGGGGGGCGAGGGGGGCACCTCAGGTTGGGGTGGGAAGGTGGAGGGTGGGATGAGGATGAGGATGGGTGGGAAGGTGGAGGGATGGTGGGAGGAAGAGTGTGGTGGGGGTCCTTGGTGGGCAGGGGGGCCTGGGGGTGGGTGGAGGGGGTTGGGGGGCACCAGGATGGGTCTCTCAGGGGGGTTGGACCCCCCAAAACACGTCCCCTTGGTGGGCAGAGGGGCCTGGGGGTGGGTGAAGGTGGTTGAGGGGCACCAGGACCCACCTCAGGGAGGTTGGACCCCAAAACACGTCCCCTTGGTGGGCAGGGGGACCTGGGGGTGGGTGAAGGGGGTTGAGGGGCACCAGGACCCACCTCAGGGGGTCACCCCCCCAAAACGTGTCCCCTTGGTGGGCAGGGGGACCTGGGGGTGGGAGAAGGAGATTGAGGGGCACCAGGACCCACCTCAGGGGGTCACCCCCCAAAACACGCCCCCTTGGTGGGCACCAGGACGGGTCTCGGGGGGGGTTGGACCCCAAAACACGTCCCCTTGGTGGGCAGGGGGACCTGGGTTGGACCCCCTTGGTGGGCACCAGGATGGGTCTCAGGGGGGGTTGGACCCCCCAAAACACATCCCCTTGGTGGGCAGGGGGACCTGGGGGTGGGTGAGGGGGGTTGAGGGGCACCAGGACCCACCTCAGGGGGGTCCCAGAGGGGTCCCAGGGGGGGTCTGGCCCCCAGAACGCGGCTCCTCACGGCTGGAGCTGGAGAAGTTGGTCATGAGGGACCCCCAAGACCCCCCCCCCGTCCCTCCAGCAGGACCCCGACACCGCGGCTCCTCATTGGACACTCAACGCACCCCCCAAGAAGCCCCCAACCCCCCCAAGTCCTCCATGTCTCCTCTGGGTCTTTCAAGCCTTCCTCCTCCTCCTCCTCCTCCCATCCTCATCTTCCTCCTCCCATCCTCCTCTTCCTCCCCCACCACAGTCCCAAGCTCAAGCCTTGGGGGGGGGGGACACATGGACCCCCCCACGGACCCCCCAGACCCTCCCAGTTCCTTCCAGTCCCAACCCCAGAAGACCTTCTGGAACCTCCCAGTTCCAGGAGGGAACTGGTTGGAAACCAGTCCACCCAGTTCTCTGGAAATCCCAGTTTAACCCTAACCCAGTCACTGGGGCTGAACTGGGCTGGGCTGGGCTGACTCAGCTGCCCCTGGATGGTCCAGACTTGCCCTGGGTGGCTCCTCAGCCAATCAGCTTCGGGCTTATTCAGGAGGTCCCTTAATGAGCTCGGGTGTTAATTGAGCTCCAGGCCAAGTCCTCACGGTGGTTAATTAGTTGGTGCTAATTAACCTGGGGGGGGGGGGCAGGGAGGCCGAGATTCGGTGGGTGGGGAGTTGTGCCCCCAGTTACTCCCAGTTAGCCCCCAACGCTCCCAGTAGCCTCCAGCAACTCCCAGTTTGCCCCCAAAAGCTTCCTGGCCCAACACTCCCAGTCCCCTCCTCCCAGTATGCCCCACGAGCCACTGGTCCCAGTTCCTCCCAGTTGCCCTCAGAGGCTCACCATCCCAACACTCCCAGTTGTCCCCAGTGCTCCCAGTGCCCTTCATGTCCTCAATGCCCGAGTGCTCCCAGTTCTTCCCGGTGTCTCCAGTGCACCCAGTTCCTCCCAGTTGCCCCACTGCCCTCAATGTCCCCACACCCCAGTGCTCCCAGTTGCCCCTAGGTGTCTCCAGTGCCCCCAGTTGTCCCCAGGGGCCCAGTTCCTCCCAGTTACCTTAATGTCCTTGATGCCCCGGTGCTCCCAGTTGCCTCCAGTGCCTCCCAGTTGCCCCACTGCCCTCAATGTCCCTACACTCCAGTGCTCCCAGTTGCACCTAGGTGTCTCCAGTGCCCCCAGTTCCTCCCAGTTGCCCCACTACCCTCAATGTCCCCCACACCCCAGTGCTCCCAGTTGCCTCCAGTGCCTTCAATGGCCCCACACCCCAGTGCTCCCAGTTGCCTCCAGTGCCTTCAATGTCCCCCACACCCCAGTGCTCCCAGTTGCCTCCAGTGCCTTCAATGTCCCCCACACCCCAGTGCTCCCAGTTGCCTCCAGTGCCTTCAATGGCCCCACACCCCAGTGCTCCCAGTTGCACCTAGGTGTCTCCAGTGCCCCCAGTTCCTCCCAGTTGTCCCACTACCCTCAATGTCCCCACACCCCAGTGCTCCCAGTTGCCTCCAGTTGCCCCCAGCTGCCTCACTGCCCTTGACACCCCAGTGCTCCCAGTTGCCCCCAGTTCCTCCCATTCTGGATGGAAAGCTGCCCGGTTGGGGCACTGAGGGGCTGGGGGGGGGGGGTGGGCAAACTATAGGGACCCCCCAAACCCTACAGATCCCCTCTAGGGACCCCCAAACCCTAGAGGGACCCCCCCAAAACCAGGGGAGACCCCCCCAATAACAGGGTGCCCCCCCAAACCAGGGGTGCCCCCCCAATAAGAGGGAGCCCCCAAAACCAAGGGAGCCCCCCCAATAAGAGGGAGCCCCCCCAAACCAGGGGTGCCCCCCAATAAGAGGGAGCCCCCCCAAACCAGGGGAGCCCCCCCAATAAGAGGGTGCACCCCAAAACCAGGGGTGCCCCCCAAACGAGGGAAGCCCCCCCCAATAAGAGGGAGCCCCCAAAACCAGGGGAGCCCCCCAATAAGAGGGAGCCCCCCCAATAAGAGGAAGCCCCAAAACCAGGGGAGCCCCCCCAATAAGAGGGAGCCCCCCCAAACCAGGGGTGCCCCCCCAATAAGAGGGAGCCCCCCCAAACCAGGGGTGCCCCCCAATAAGAGGGAGCCCCCCCAAACCAGGGGAGCCCCCCCAATAAGAGGGTGCACCCCAAAACCAGGGGTGCCCCCCAAACCAGGGAAGCCCCCCCCAATAAGAGGGAGCCCCCAAAACCAGGGGAGCCCCCCCCAATAAGAGGGTGCACCCCAAAACCAGGGAAGCCCCCCCCCCCCAAAACCAGGGGTGCTCCCCCCAGCCCCCCCTCCCCCAACTTCCTACCACCCCCCTGAATAATAATTAATAATTATTATTAATAATAATAATAAAGCGCCGCAGGGGGGTGGGGGAGGGGTGGGGGGGGGAGGGGCCACACCTTGTTTTTTGGGGGGGGGGGGGAGGGGTGGGGATGGGGGTGGGGGGGGGGGTGGGTGTCAAGAGCTGGCGGCCGTACTCTGGGGGACACAGACCCCCAAAAGAGCCGAGTCCTCGTGGTAGGGGTGCGCCCCTCCCCCCCCACCCCCTCCTCCTCCTCCTCCTCCCCCTCCCCCACCCCCCGCTGAGCTCATCACACCCCCCCCCCCACCCCCAATTCCTCCTCCTCCCCCCCCTCGAGTCCGGTAATTTGATTGGCTGAAAGAGTCCGGCTGATGCCGCGGGGGGGGCGGGGGTGGGGGTGGGGGGGGAGGGGGAGGAGGAGGAGGAGGAGGAGGGGGTGGAGGGGGTGGGGGTGGGGGAGGGGGCCCCCCAAAATCCATCCGTTCGTTGGTGGGACCCAAGGGGGGGTTGGGAGGAACCGTTGGCGGGTGATGATGCGGCAGCAGCGGCGGCGGCGGCGGGTGGTGGTGATGATGATGATGGTGGTGGTGGTGGTGAGGTGGGCGCGGAGCTCCAGGGGGGGGTCCTCCTCCTCCTCCTCCTCCTCCTCCTCCTCCTCCAGGGGGTCCTTGAGGGGGGAGTTTGGGGGGTCCCAATGGGGTGAAGGCGTCGGTGACGGCGGGCGGTGGGACGATCGGGTCCCCCCACGGGCGGGGGGGTTGAGTTGGGGGGCCCTGGGTGGGGGGGGAAGAGAGAGAGAGACAGAGTGAGGGGGGGGTGGGTTGGGTGGTGTCACCCCCAAATCGGGGGCTACTTCCCCCCCACCCCCACCCCCCACCCTTGTTTGTGGGGGTCCCCAAAGTGCCTCGGGGAGGTGGGACGTGGTTATGGGGTCTACAGGGTTGACAGGTCGTGGTCACGGTGTCCCCAAGGTCTCGGTGTCCCCAAGGTCAGGGTGTCCCCAAGGTCTTGGTGTCCCCAGGGTCTCAGTGTGGTGGTCACGGTGTCCCCAAGGTCTCGGTGTCCCCAAGGTCAGGGTGTCCCCATGGTCACGGTGTCCCCACGGTCACGGTGACCCCAAGGTCTCTGTGTGCCCAAGGTCACGGTGACCCCAAGGTCACGGTGTCCCCAAGGTCTTGGTGTCCCCAGGGTCTCAGTGTGGTGGTCATGGTGTCCCCAAGGTCAGGGTGTCCCCACGGTCTAGGAGTCCCCAAGGTCTCGGTGTCCCCAGGGTGTCAGTGTGGTGGTCACGGTGTCCCCATGGTCTTGGTAACCTCAAGGTCTCAGTGTCCCCAAGGTCACAGTGTCCCCAGGGTCTTGGTGTCCCCAAGGTCTCGGTGTCCCCAAGGTCACAGTGCTCCCAAGGTCACGGTGTCATGGTCATGGTGTCCCCAAGGTCTTGGTGTCATGGTCACAGTGTCCCCAAGGTCACGGTGTCCCCATGGTCACAGTGTAATGGTCATGGTGTCCCCGTGGTCACGGTGTCCCCATGGTCACAGTGTCCCCATGGTCACAGTGTCCCCAAGGTCTCGGTGTCCCCAAGGTCACGGTGTCCCCACGGTCACGGTGTCCCCAAGGTCATGGTGATCCCAAGGTCTCAGTGTCATGGTCTTGGTGACCCCAAGGTCTCTGTGTGCCCAAGGTCACGGTGACCCCAAGGTCACGGTGTTCCCATGGTCACAGTGTCCCCAAGGTCAGGGTGTCCCCATGGTCTTGGTGTCCCCAGGGTGTCAGTGTGGTGGTCACGGTGTCCCCATGGTCATGGTGTCCCCAAGGTCACGGTGTCCCCAAGGTCACGGTGTCCCCAGGGTGTCAGTGTGGTGGTCACAGTGTCCCCATGGTCATGGTGTCCCCATGGTCTAGGAGCCCCCAGGGTCTCAGTGTCATGGTCACGGTGTCCCCATGGTCACGGTGTCCCCAAGGTCACGGTGTCATGGTCATGGTGTCCCCAAGGTCTCAGTGTCCCCATGGTCACAGTGTCCCCATGGTCATGGTGTCCTCAAGGTCTCAGTGTCATGGTCACGGTGTCCCCAAGGTCACGGTCATGGTATCCCCAAGGTCACAGTGTCCCCCAAGGTCACGGTTGTCATGGTCATGGTGTCCCCATGGTCACGGTGTCCCCATGGTCACAGTGTCCCCAAGGTCTCCTTGTGACAGGGTCCCCAATGTCCCCACCTCAGGGTCACCGTGTCCCCAAGGTCCCGATGTCAAGGTCCCGGTGTCCCCAAGGTCACCATCCCATGGTACAACGCATCCTCATGGTCTCTGGTGTCCCCAAGGTCCATGTCACACACCCAAGAGTCACTAGAGGGACCTCAAGGGTCCCCAAGGTCCATGTCACCCACTCAATGTCCCTTGAGGTTCCTCAAGTGTCCCCAAGGCCCATGTCCCCCACCCAAATGTCACTAGAGGCTCCTCAGGGGTCCCTGAGGTCCATGTCCCCCACCCAAATGTCACTAGAGGTTCCTCAGGGGTCCCTGAGGTCCATGTCCCCCACCCAAATGTCACTAGAGGCTCCTCAGGGGTCCCTGAGGTCCATGTCCCCCAGCCAAATGTCACCAGAGGCTCCTGAGGGGTCCCTGAGGCCCAGGCCCCCCATCCAGCCGTGGCCGGGGTGTCCCAGGGGCGGTACCTGAGGACTCTGCATCTCGTAGTCGGTGGGGTGGGGGGCGGCGCCCCCGTAGTAGCGGTTGCTGTACCGGTAGCTGCGGTTGTCGTTGGAGGAGGAGCCGCTGGAGCCACCTGCCAGGGGCAACGGGGGCGTCAACCCCGCTGGCGGGGGACAGGGAGGTCCCCAGAGGGACTGGGGTGGCTTGGGGAGGTGTCACCAACTGGGACATGGGGACTGGAGGGGATGGGATGGGGACTGGAGAGGACAGGAAGGTCGTGGCAGCCTCAAGAGCCACCACCAATTGGGACGTGGGGACTGGAGGGACTGGGATGGGGACTGGAGAGGACAAGGAGGTTGTGGTGGCTCCAGGAGCCACCATCAACCAGGACATGGGGACTGGAGGGACTGGGATGGGGACTGGAGAGGACAAGGAGGTTGTGGTGGCTCCAGGAGCCACCATCAACCAGGACATGGGGACTGGAGGGACTGGGATGGGGACTGGAGAGGACAAGGAGGTCGTGGTGGCCCCAGGAGCCACCACCAACCAGGACATGGGGACTGGAGGGACTGGGATGGAGACTGGAGAGGACAAGGTGGTTGTGGCAGCCCCAGGAGCCACCACCAACCGGGACATGGGGACTGGAGGGACTGGGATGGGGACAGGAGAGGACAAGGTGGTTGTGGCAGCCCCAGGAGCCACCACCAACTGGGACATGGGGACTGGAGGGACTGGGATGGAGTCTGGAGAGGACAAGGTGGTTGTGGCAGCCCCAGGAGCCACCACCAACTGGGACATGGGGACTGGAGGGACTGGGATGGAGTCTGGAGAGGACAAGGTGGTTGTGGCAGCCCCAGGAGCCACCACCAACTGGGACATGGGGACTGGAGGGACTGGGATGGAGACTGGAGAGGACAAGGTGGTTGTGGCAGCCCCAGGAGCCACCACCAACTGGGACATGGGGACTGGAGGGACTGGGATGGAGTCTGGAGAGGACAAGGTGGTTGTGGCAGCCCCAGGAGCCACCACCAACTGGGACATGGGGACTGGAGGGACTGGGATGGAGACTGGAGAGGACAAGGTGGTTGTGGCAGCCCCAGGAGCCACCACCAACTGGGACATGGGGACTGGAGGGACTGGGATGGAGTCTGGAGAGGACAAGGTGGTTGTGGCAGCCCCAGGAGCCACCACCAACCGGGACATGGGGACTGGAGGGACTGGGATGGGGACAGGAGAGGACAAGGAGGTTGTGGCGGCCACAGCATTCACCACCAACAACCAGGACATGGGGACTGGAGGGACTGGGATGGAGTCTGGAGAGGACAAGGTGGTTGTGGCAGCCCCAGGAGCCACCACCAACTGGGACATGGGGACTGGAGGGACTGGGATGGAGACTGGAGAGGACAAGGTGGTTGTGGCAGCCCCAGGAGCCACCACCAACCAGGACATGGGGACTGGAGGGACTGGGATGGAGACTGGAGAGGACAAGGTGGTTGTGGCAGCCCCAGGAGCCACCACCAACCGGGACATGGGGACTGGAGGGACTGGGATGGGGACAGGAGAGGACAAGGAGGTTGTGGCGGCCACAGCATTCACCACCAACAACCAGGACATGGGGACTGGAGGGACTGGAGAGGACAAGGAGGTCGTGATGACCCCAGGAGCCACCACCAACCGGGACATGGGGACTGGAGGGACTGGGATGGGGACTGGAGGGACTGGGACGGGGACTGGAGAGGACAAGGAGGTCCCAACAGGACACAGAACCTCAAGGAGACGACCTGGAGCTTGTGGCAGCCACAAGACCCAGTGTCTGCTTGTGACTGGGATGAACCTGGGAGGGGACTGCACCCCCCAATCCCACCCCGACCCCCTCAAGACCCCCCCCCAAACCCAGCACCTCCTCGTTTGGAGACCTGTGGGGCTGCCCAGTGTGTCCTCACCCGAGCTGGAGATGGAACTGGTGGTGCTGGTGCTGTGGCTGTGCTCCATGGCCGGGCTGGTGGAGGTGCTGTTGCTGGTGTTGGTCCCCTCGTCGCTGGTCTTCTTGAAGAAGTTGTGCTGCAGGGCGTAGAAGGGGGTGATGCGGCTCCGGGGCTCGTAGTCCAACATCCGCAGCACCAGGTCCTTGAACTTCAGGTAGTCGGAGGGCGCGTGACCCTGTTCCCCCGCCCGGCGCCCGCCGGGGCCGCCGCTCTCCACACCCAGCACCTCGTGCAGCCGACGCGTCCCCGGGACCTTGTATTCCTGGGGTGGGGTGGGAGGTGGGTTCTCAGGGGGGTTTGAGGGGCTTCTGGGTGGGGTCTGAGGGGGTTGGGGGGCTTCTAGATGGGTTCTGAGGGGTTTGAGGGCTTCTAGGTGGGTTCTGGGGGGGCTGGGGGGGCTTCTGGGTGGGTTCTGAGGGGGTTGGGGGGCTTCTGGGTGGGTTCTGAGAGGGTTGGGGGGCTTCTAGGTGGGTTCTGAGAGGGTTGGGGGGCTTCTAGGTGGGTTCTGAGGGGGTTGAGGGCTTCTATGTGGGTTCTGAGAGGGTTGGGGGGCTTCTAGATGGGTTCTGAGGGGGTTTGAGGGGTTCTAGGTGGGTTCTGGGGGGGCTGGGGGGGCTTCTGGGTGGGTTCTGAGGGGGTTGGGGGGCTTCTGGGTGGGTTCTGAGAGGGTTGGGGGGCTTCTAGGTGGGTTCTGAGAGGGTTGGGGGGCTTCTAGGTGGGTTCTGAGGGGGTTGAGGGCTTCTATGTGGGTTCTGAGAGGGTTGGGGGGCTTCTAGGTGGGTCTGGGGGGGTTGAGGGCTTCTAGGTGGGTTCTGGGGGGGCTTCTGGGTGGGTTCTGAGGGGGTTTGAGGGCTTCTAGGTGGGTTCTGAGAGGGTTGGGGGGCTTCTAGGTGGGTTCTGAGGGGGTTTGAGGGGTTCTAGGTGGGTTCTGAGGGGGTTTGAGGGGTTCTAGGTGGGTTCTGGGGGGGCTGGGGGGGCTTCTGGGTGGGTTCTGAGGGGGTTGGGGGGCTTCTGGGTGGGTTCTGAGGGGGTTGGGGGGCTTCTGGGTGGGTTCTGAGAGGGTTGGGGGGCTTCTAGGTGGGTTCTGAGAGGGTTGGGGGGCTTCTAGGTGGGTTCTGAGGGGGTTGAGGGCTTCTATGTGGGTTCTGAGAGGGTTGGGGGGCTTCTAGGTGGGTTCTGGGGGGGTTGAGGGCTTCTAGGTGGGTTCTGGGGGGGCTTCTGGGTGGGTTCTGAGGGGGTTTGAGGGCTTCTGGGTGGGTTCTGAGAGGGTTGGGGGGCTTCTAGGTGGGTTCTGAGGGGGTTTGAGGGGTTCTAGGTGGGTTCTGAGGGGGTTTGAGGGGTTCTAGGTGGGTTCTGGGGGGCTGGGGGGGCTTCTGGGTGGGTTCTCAGGGGGTTTGAGAGCTTCTAGATGGGTTCTGAGGGGGGTTGAGGGGTTCTAGGTGGGTTCTGGGGGGGTTTCAGATCTTCTAGGAGGGTTCTGAGGGGGTTTGAGGGCTTCTGGGTGGGTTCTGAGAGGGTTGGGGGGCTTCTATGTGGGTTCTGAGGGGGTTTGAGGGCTTCTAGGTGGGTTCTGAGGGGGTTTGAGGGCTTCTAGGTGGGTTCTGGGGGGGTTGGGGGGGCTTCTGGGTGGGTTCTGGAAAGTTGGGGGTCTTCTAGACAGGTTCTGAGGGGGTTTGAGCGCTTCTAGGTGGGTTCTGGGGGGGTTTGGGGTCTTCTAGGGGGGAATGAGTGGGGTCAGGGTCTTCTGGAAGAAGATCTGAGGGGTTTGGGGGGCTTCTGGGGAAAGACCGGATGGTTTGGGGGGTCCCCAAGGGGGTTCTGAGGGGCTTGGGTGTCCATGAGAGGCCCTAAGGGGCTAATGGGCCATACTGGGAGGCACTGGGCCATACTGGGAGGCACTTCAGAGCCACTGGGGCATCCTGGAAGTCTCCCAGGAGCAACCAAGTGGGTCCTGGGAGGTCCTGATTGGCTACTGGGCTATACTGGGAGGCCCTTAAGAACTTCTGGTGCGTGCTGGTTCTTACTGGTTCCTACTGGTCCGTACCTTCTTGCTCTCCTTGTTCCTCTTGAGGGCCCACCCCCCTTCTGGAAGCTTCTCAAAGTACTTCCTGGCTTTGGGGGCCTGATCCAGCATGTGGGGGGGGGGCAGCCCCAGCACCTCCACGATCCGGTTCATCTGGTCGGCCTGGGGACAGGGAGAGGTTGGGGGGGGACAGGGAGAGGTTGGGGGGGGACAGGGAGAGGTTGGGGGGGACAGGGAGAGGTTGGGGGGGGACAGGGAGAGGTTGGGGGGACAGGCAGAGGTTGGGGGGGGACAGGGAGAGGTTGGGGGGGACAGGCAGAGGTTGGGGGGGGACAGGGAGAGGTTGGGGGGGACAGGGAGAGGTTGGGGGGGGGGGACAGGGAGAGGTTGGGGGGGGGACAGGGAGAGGTTGGGGGGGGACAGGGAGAGGTTGGGGGGGGACAGGGAGAGGTTGGGGGGGGGACAGGGAGAGGTTGGGGGGGACAGGGAGAGGTTGGGGGGGGGACAGGGAGAGGTTGGGGGGGGACAGGGAGAGGTTGGGGGGGGGGACAGGGAGAGGTTGGGGGGGACAGGGAGAGGTTGGGGGGGACAGGGAGAGGTTGGAGGGGGACAGGGAGAGGTTGGGGGGGGGACAGGGAGAGGTTGGGGGGGTCAGGGAGAGGTTGGGGGGGGACAGGGAGAGGTTGGGGGGGTCAGGGAGAGGTTGGGGGGGGACAGGGAGAGGTTGGGGGGGACAGGCAGAGGTTGGGGGGGGAGAGAGGTTGGGGGGGACAGGGAGAGGTTGGGGGGGGACAGGGAGAGGTTGGGGGGGGGGACAGGGAGAGGTTGGGGGGGGGGACAGGGAGAGGTTGGGGGGGGGACAGGGAGAGGTTGGGGGGGGGACAGGGAGAGGTTGGGGGGGACAGGGAGAGGTTGGGGGGGGACAGGGAGAGGTTGGGGGGGACAGGCAGAGGTTGGGGGGGGACAGGGAGAGGTTGGGGGGGACAGGGAGAGGTTGGGGGGGGGGACAGGGAGAGGTTGGGGGGGGGACAGGGAGAGGTTGGGGGGGGGACAGGGAGAGGTTGGGGGGGACAGGGAGAGGTTGGGGGGGTCAGGGAGAGGTTGGGGGGGGACAGGGAGAGGTTGGGGGGGGACAGGGAGAGGTTGGGGGGGGGGACAGGGAGAGGTTGGGGGGGACAGGGAGAGGTTGGGGGGGACAGGGAGAGGTTGGAGGGGGACAGGGAGAGGTTGGGGGGGGGACAGGGAGAGGTTGGGGGGGTCAGGGAGAGGTTGGGGGGGGACAGGGAGAGGTTGGGGGGGTCAGGGAGAGGTTGGGGGGGGACAGGGAGAGGTTGGGGGGGACAGGCAGAGGTTGGGGGGGGAGAGAGGTTGGGGGGGACAGGGAGAGGTTGGGGGGGACAGGGAGAGGTTGGGGGGGGGGACAGGGAGAGGTTGGGGGGGGGACAGGGAGAGGTTGGGGGGGGGGACAGGGAGAGGTTGGGGGGGGACAGGGAGAGGTTGGGGGGGGACAGGGAGAGGTTGGGGGGGGACAGGGAGAGGTTGGGGGGGGGACAGGGAGAGGTTGGGGGGGGACAGGGAGAGGTTGGGGGGACAGGCAGAGGTTGGGGGGGGACAGGGAGAGGTTGGGGGGGACAGGGAGAGGTTGGGGGGGGGGACAGGGAGAGGTTGGGGGGGGGACAGGGAGAGGTTGGGGGGGGACAGGGAGAGGTTGGGGGGGGACAGGGAGAGGTTGGGGGGGGACAGGGAGAGGTTGGGGGGGACAGGCAGAGGTTGGGGGGGGAGAGAGGTTGGGGGGGACAGGGAGAGGTTGGGGGGGGACAGGGAGAGGTTGGGGGGGGGACAGGGAGAGGTTGGGGGGGGGGACAGGGAGAGGTTGGGGGGGGACAGGGAGAGGTTGGGGGGGGGACAGGGAGAGGTTGGGGGGACACACGGGACACACACACACGTCCCCCGTGTCCCCAAGGTCCCGGGGGGCCCCCCAGGGATGTCCCCAAGGGGACTCTGACTTAGTTGGGGTGTCCCCAAGGCCACCTCGGGGGGTCCCCAGTGCCCCCTAAGAACACCCACCCCTTGGTGCTCCCCCAGCTGGCCAAGCCCTGCCCACCCCTTGGCCCCGCCCACCCCCATTCCCCCAATCACCTCTCTCCTGTCCCTATCCAGGCTCCTCCCACCACCCACAGACCCCGCCCCCTCCTGCCCACCCCCTTCCCACCTCCCCGTCCCACCAGTGCAGCCCCAACCCCCCCAAACCCCACCCTCCCCATTGGCCCCGCCCACCCCAGTCCTGCCCATCTCCAGGCTCCTCCCACCCCCCCACCCACAGACCCCGCCCCCTCCTGCCCACCCCCTTCCCACCTCCCCGTCCCACCAGTGCAGCCCCAACACCCCCAAACCCCACCCACCCCGTTGGCCCCGCCCACCACATTGGCCCCACCCACCCCC
>NC_140122.1:105675-155315 GCF_964237585.1 Gallinula chloropus | reverse complement strand
CCCAGTCCCTCCCATTCCCCCTCCCAGCGCTCCCAGTCCCTCCCATTCCCCCTCCCAGTGCTCCCAGTCCCTCCCATTCCCCCTCCCAGCGCTCCCAGTCCCTCCCAGTCCCCCTCCCACTGCTCCCAGTCCCTCCCATTCCCCCTCCCAGTGCTCCCAGTCCCTCCCAGTCCCCCCTCCCACTGCTCCCAGTCCTCCCATTCCCCCTCCCAGCGCTCCCAGTCCCTCCCAGTCCCCCTCCCACTGCTCCCAGTCCCTCCCATTCCCCCTCCCAGTGCTCCCAGTCCCTCCCACTCCCCTCCCAGTCCCTCCATTCCCCTCCAGTGCTCCCAGTCCCTCCCATTCCCCCTCCCAGCGCTCCCAGTCCCTCCCATTCCCCCTCCCACTGCTCCCAGTCCTCCCATTCCCCCTCCCAGTGCTCCCAGTCCCTCCCACTCCCCCTCCCAGTCCCTCCCATTCCCCTCCCAGTGCTCCCAGTCCTCCCATTCCCCGTCCCAGCGCTCCCAGTCCCTCCCAGTCCCCCTCCCACTGCTCCCAGTCCCTCCCATTCCCCCTCCCAGTGCTCCCAGTCCCTCCCACTCCCCCTCCCAGTCCCTCCCATTCCCCTCCCAGCGCTCCCAGTCCCTCCCACTCCCCCTCCCAGTCCCTCCCAGTCCCCCTCCCACTGCTCCCAGTCCCTCCCATTCCCCTCCCAGTGCTCCCAGTCCCTCCCACTCCCCCTCCCAGTCCCTCCCATTCCCCTCCAGTGCTCCCAGTCCCTCCCAGTCCCCCTCCCACTGCTCCCAGTCCCTCCCATTCCCCCTCCCAGCGCTCCCAGTCCCTCCCAGTCCCCCTCCCACTGCTCCAGTCCCTCCCATTCCCCTCCCAGTGCTCCCAGTCCCTCCCATTCCCCCTCCCAGTCCCTCCCATTCCCCCTCCCAGCGCTCCCAGTCCCTCCCAGTCCCCCTCCCACTGCTCCCAGTCCCTCCCACTCCCCCTCCCAGTCCCTCCCATTCCCCTCCCAGTGCTCCCAGTCCCTCCCATTCCCCCTCCCAGCGCTCCAGTCCTCCCATTCCCCCTCCCACTGCTCCCAGTCCCTCCCATTCCCCCTCCCAGCGCTCCCAGTCCCTCCCACTCCCCCTCCCAGTCCCTCCCATTCCCCCTTCCAGCGCTCCCAGTCCCTCCCATTCCCCCCTCCCAGTGCTCCCAGTCCCTCCCATTCCCCCTCCCAGCGCTCCCAGTCCCTCCCAGTCCCCCTCCCACTGCTCCCAGTCCTCCCATTCCCCCTCCCAGTGCTCCCAGTCCCTCCCACTCCCCCTCCCAGTCCCTCCCATTCCCCCTCCCAGCGCTCCCAGTCCCTCCCCATTCCCCCTCCAGTGCTCCCAGTCCCTCCCATTCCCCTCCAGCGCTCCAGTCCCTCCCAGTCCCCCTCCCACTGCTCCCAGTCCCTCCCATTCCCCCTCCCAGTGCTCCCAGTCCCTCCCACTCCCCCTCCAGTCCCTCCCATTCCCCTCCCAGTGCTCCCAGTCCCTCCCATTCCCCCTCCCAGCGCTCCCAGTCCTCCCAGTCCCCTCCCAGTGCTCCCAGTCCCTCCCATTCCCCCTCCCAGTGCTCCCAGTCCCTCCCACTCCCCCTCCCAGTCCCTCCCATTCCCCTCCCAGTGCTCCCAGTCCCTCCCATTCCCCCTCCAGCGCTCCCAGTCCCTCCCATTCCCCCTCCCAGTGCTCCCAGTCGCTCCAGTGCTCCCAGCGGCACCTGTAGACGCCGACCACCACGGCGTGGTCCCTCTCGTAGGGCTCCAGCGTGAGCTGCTCCTGCGGCTTCATCTGCTCGGCCGTCATCTTCCTCACCTCCCCCGCGAACACGGCCTCGGCCGGCGCCGTCGAGTCGATGCAGTTGGCCTGCGGGCTCACCGGGCCTTACTGGGCCTGACTGGGCCTGACGGGCCTTACTGGGCCCAGCCAGCCCTTACTGGGCCTCAGACAGCCCTTACTGGGCCTGACTGGGCCTTACTGGGCCTTAGTGGGACTCAGTCAGGCCTTACTGGTCCCAACGAGCCCTTACTGGGCCTGACTGGGCCCAGCCAGCCTTACTGGGCCTGACTGGGCCTTACTGGGCCCAGCCAGCCCTTAGTGAGCCTTAGTGGGCCAGCCAGCCCTTACTGGGCCTTACTGGGCCCCGCCAGCCCTTACTGGGCCTCAGACAGCCCTTACTGGGCCTGACTGGGCCTTACTGGGCCTTAGTGGGACTCAGTCAGGCCTTACTGGTCCCAACGAGCCCTTACTGGGCCTGACTGGGCCCAGCCAGCCCTTACTGGGCCTGACTGGGCCTTACTGGGCCCCAGCCAGCCCTTAGTGAGCCTTAGTGGGCCCAGCCAGCCCTTACTGGGCCCAATCAGCCCTTACTGGGCCTCAGACAGCCCTTACTGGGCCTTACTGGTCCCAGCAAGCCCTTACTGGGCCTTACTAGTCCCAGCCAACCCTTACTGGGCCTTACTGGGCCCAGACAACCCTTACTGGGCCTTACTGGGCCCCAGACAGCCCTTACTGGGCCTGATTGGGCCTGACTAGGCCCAGCCAGCCCTTACTGGGCCCAATCAGCCCTTACTGGGCCTCAGACAGCCCTTACTGGGCCTTACTGGTCCCAGCAAGCCCTTACTGGGCCTTACTAGTCCCAGCCAACCCTTACTGGGCCTTACTGGGCCCCAGCCAACCCTTACTGGGCCTTACTGGGCCCCAGACAGCCCTTACTGGGCCTGATTGGGCCTGACTAGGCCCAGCCAGCCCTTACTGGGCCCAGCCAGCCCTTACTGGGCCTCAGACAGCCCTTACTGGGCCTTACTGGTCCCAGCAAGCCCTTACTGGGCCTTACTAGTCCCAGCCAACCCTTACTGGGCCTTACTGGGCCCCAGCCAACCCTTACTGGGCCTTACTGGGCCCAGACAGCCCTTACTGGGCCTGATTGGGCCTGACTAGGCCCAGCCAGCCCTTACTGGGCCTCAGACAGCCCTTACTGGGCCTTACTGGTCCCAGCAAGCCCTTACTGGGCCTTACTAGTCCCAGCCAACCCTTACTGGCCCTTACTGGGCCCCAGACAACCCTTACTGGGCCTTACTGGGCCCCAGCCAGCCCTTAGTGAGCCTTAGTGGGCCCAGCCAGCCCTTACTGGGCCCCAGCCAGCCCTTACTGGGCCTGACTGGGCCCGGCCAGCCATTACTGGGCCCCAGCCAGCCCTACTGGTCCCAGCCAGCCCTTACTGGGCCTTACTGGTCCCAGTGAGCCCTTACTGGTGGTTACTGGGGGTTACTGGTGGTTACTGGGGTTACTGGTGGTTACTGGGGGGGGGTTCCTGGTGGTTCCTGGTGGTTCCTGGTGGTTCCTGGTGGTTACTGGGGGTACTGGTGGTTACTGGGGGGGGTTCCTCCCAGACAGCCCTTACTGGGCCTGATTGGGCCTGACTAGGCCCAGCCAGCCCTTACTGGGCCCAGCCAGCCCTTACTGGGCCTCAGACAGCCCTTACTGGGCCTTACTGGTCCCAGCAAGCCCCTTACTGGGCCTTACTAGTCCCAGCCAACCCTTACTGGGCCTTACTGGGCCCCAGCCAACCCTTACTGGGCCTTACTGGGCCCCAGCCAGCCCTTAGTGAGCCTTAGTGGGCCCAGCCAGCCCTTACTGGGCCCCAGCCAGCCCTTACTGGGCCTGACTGGGCCCGGCCAGCCATTACTGGGCCCCAGCCAGCCCTTACTGGTCCCAGCCAGCCCTTACTGGGCCTTACTGGTCCCAGTGAGCCCTTACTGGTGGTTACTGGGGGTTACTGGTGGTTACTGGGGGTTACTGGTGGTTACTGGGGGGGGCTTCCTGGTGGTTCCTGGTGGTTACTGGGGGGGGTTACTGGGGGGGTTACTGGGGGGGGTTACTGGGGGTACTGGTCACCTTGATGGAGATGACGAAGTGGCCGCCGTTGCGCAGGAAGTTGTGCGCGTTGAGCGCCACGATGCGCGTCTGGTCCGGCTGCGCCACGTCCGCGAAGATCACGTCCACCATGCCTGGCGCAGCGGGGACCCCCCGTCAGGGACACCCCACGAGCCCCCAGGGCACCCCAACACCCCCCGGGGCACCCCAACCCCCCCGAGCCCCCCCAGGGGCACCCCAGACCCCCCAACCCCCCTGGGGCACCCCAACCCCCCTGAGCCCCCCCAGGGGCACCCCAGACCCCCCAATCCCCCTGGGGCACCCCAACCCCCCTGAGCCCCCCCAGGGGCACCCCAACCCCCCCTGAGCCCCCCCAGGGGCACCCCAGACCCCCCAACCCCCCTGGGGCACCCCAACACCCCCCTGAGCCCCCCCAGGGGCACCCCAGACCCCCCAACCCCCTGGGGCACCCCAACACCCCCCTGAGCCCCCCCAGGGGCACCCCAACCCCCCCTGAGCCCCCCCAGGGGCACCCCAGACCCCCCAACCCCCTGGGGCACCCCAACCCCCCCTGAGCCCCCCAGGGGCACCCCAGACCCCCCAACCCCCCTGGGGCACCCCAACACCCCCCTGAGCCCCCCCAGGGGCACCCCAGACCCCCCAACCCCCCTGGGGCACCCCAACATCCCCTGAGCCCCCCCAGGGGGCACCCCAGACCCCCCAACCCCCTGGGGCACCCCAACACCCCCTGAGCCCCCCCAGGGGCACCCCAGACCCCCAACCCCCCTGGGGCACCCCAACACCCCCCTGAGCCCCCCCAGGGGCACCCCAGACCCCCCAACCCCCTGGGGCACCCCAACCCCCCCTGAGCCCCCCCAGGGGCACCCCAGACCCCCCAACCCCCCTGGGGCACCCCAACACCCCCCCTGAGCCCCCCCAGGGGCACCCCAGACCCCCCAACCCCCCTGGGGCACCCCAAGCCCCCTGAGCCCCCCCAGGGGCACCCCAGACCCCCCAACCCCCCTGGGGCACCCCAACACCCCCTGAGCCCCCCCAGGGGCACCCCAGACCCCCCAACCCCCCTGGGGCACCCCAACACCCCCCTGAGCCCCCCCAGGGGCACCCCAGACCCCCCAACCCCCCTGGGGCACCCCAACACCCCCCTGAGCCCCCTCCAGGGGCACCCCAGATCCCCCAACCCCCCTGGGGCACCCCAACCCCCCTGAGCCCCCCCAGGGGCACCCCAGACCCCCCAACCCCCCTGGGGCACCCCAACCCCCCCTGAGCCCCCCCAGGGGCACCCCAGACCCCCCAACCCCCCTGGGGCACCCCAACACCCCCCTGAGCCCCCCCAGGGGCACCCCAGACCCCCCAACCCCCCTGGGGCACCCCAACTGCCCCCACCCCTCCCACATTCCCGCTCAGACCTCCCAGGACCCCAAAACTTCTCCCCAGGAACCCCCCAAACACCCCAGGAACCCCCTGGAGACGCCTCCAGAGCTTCTCCTGCACCCCCAACCCCCCTCAGGAACCCCAAAACCCCCTCCCAGACCTTCAGGGACCCCAAAACTCTTCTGCAGGACCCCCCAGACCCCCTCCCAGACCTTCAGGGACCCCAAAACTCTTCTGCAGGACCCCCCGGACCCCCTCCCAGTGCTCCAGGGCCCCCAAAACTCTTCTGCAGGACCCCCCAGACCCCCTCCCAGACCTTCAGGGACCCCAAAACTCTTCTCCAGGACCCCCCAGACCCATCTCAGATCTACTCAACCCCCCAAAATCACCTCCAAAACCTCTTGGGGACACCTGGAGGTGCCTCCAGACCTCCTCCCACACCCCGAAACCTCCCTGAGGACCCCCAAAACCCCCTCCCAGACCTCCAGGGCCCCCCAACTTCTCCTCCAGGACCCCCCAAAACCCACCTTGGATCTTCAGAGCCCCCCAAAAACCCTCTTGGAGGCACTTGGAGACACCTCCAGACCTCCTCCCACACCCCCAAACCCCCCTTGAGGACCCCCAAAACCCCCTCCCAGCGCTCCAGGGACCCCAAAACTCTTCTCCAAGACCCCCCAGCCCCCCTCCCAGCGCTCCAGGGACCCCCAACTTCTCCTCCAGGACCCCCAAACCTCTTGAGGACCAATCAGAGCCTCCCCAAAATCACCTCCAAATCCTCCTGGAGACACCTGGAGGTGCCCCCAGACCTCCTCCCACAGCCCCAAACCCCCCTTGAGGACCCCCAAAACCCCCTCCCAGCGCTCCAGGGACCCCCAACTTCTCCTCCAGGACCCCCCAAAACTCCTCAAGACCCATCTCAGATCTACTCAACCCCCCAAAATCACCTCCAAAACCTCCTGGAGACACCTGGAGGTGCCCCCAGACCTCCTCCCACACCCCCAAACCCCCCCTTGAGGACCCCCAAAACCCCCTCCCAGACCTCCAGAGCCCCCAAAACCCTTGTGCAGACCCCCCCAGCCCCACTGACCGATGAGCATGCGGTACTTGTGGGGGTGCCGCGCGTCCTCGATCACGGGGATGACGTTGGTTCGTTTCTTGGCCACGTTGATGAGGTCGCGGCCCGAGCGGTGCGAGAACTCCACGGCGTAGACCAGCCCCTCCTGGGGACGGGGGGACAGGGATGGACCCTCCCCCACAACACCCCCCCATCGCGGGGATGGGGACCCCCAGGGTGGGGAGGGGGAGGGGCGAGGGGGAGGGGCCGGCGCCCACGGGGCGGGTGGGGTTGGGGCGCTGGTTTGGGGGTGGGGGACGTGGGGACGTCCCCAAAAGGTCCCCCAGGTGTCCCCAAGGGTGTGGAGAAGACCCTGGGGACCCCAGACTCGTGTCCCAGCACCCCAGCACCCCAGTGACATCCCCATGGAGCTCATGGTGCCTCCTCCAACCCCCCCAAAGCCCCTGGGGACCCCCCTCCTTGATCCCACCACCCCAGGACCACCCAGTGACATCCCCATGGAGCTCATGGTGCCACCTCCAACCCCCCCAAGCCCCTGGGGACCCCAGACTCATGTCCCATCACCCCAGTGAGGTCCCCATGGAGCTCATGGTGCCACCTCCAACCCCCCCCAAGCCCCTGGGGACCCCCCTCCTTGATCCCACCACCCCAGGACCACCCAGTGACATCCCCATGGAGCTCACGGTGCCACCTCCAACCCCCCCCAAGACCCTGGAGACCCCAGACTCATGTCCCACCACCCCAGGGCCACACGGTGATGTCCCTATGGAGCTCATGGTGCCACCTCCAACCCCCACCAGGACCCTGGGGACCCCAGACTCATGTCCCACCACCCCAGGACCACCCAGTAACATCCCCATGGAGCTCATGGTGCCACCTCCAACCCCCTCCCAAGCCCCTGGGGACCCCAGACTCATGTCCCATCACCCCAGAACCACCCAGTGACATCCCATAGAGCTCATGGTGCCACCTCCCAACCCCCTCCCAAGACCCTGGGGACCCCAGACTCGTGTCCCACCACCCCAGGACCACCCCAGTGACATCCCCATGGAGCTCATGGTGCCACCTCCAACCCCCCCAGGACCCTGGGGACCCCAGACTCGTGTCCCACCACCCCAGGACCACCCCAGTGACATCCCCATGGAGCTCACGGTGCCACCTCCAACCCCCCCAGGACCCTGGGGACCCCAGACTCATGTCCCATCACCCCAGAACCACCCAGTAACATCCCCAAGATGCTCATGGTGCCACCTCCAACCCCCCAAGCCCCTGGGGACCCCAGACTCATGTCCCATCACCCCAGTGAGGTCCCTATGGAGCTCATGGTGCCACCTCCAACCCCCCCAAGCCCCTGGGGACCCCAGACTCATGTCCCATCACCCCAGAACCACCCAGTGACATCCCCATGGAGCTCATGGTGCCACCTCCAATCCCCTCCCAAGACCCTGGAGACCCCAGACTCATGTCCCATCACCCCAGAACCACCCAGTGACATCCCCAAGATGCTCATGGTGCCACCTCCAACCCCCCCAAGACCCTGGGGACCCCAGACTCATGTCCCATCACCCCAGTGAGGTCCCCATGGAGCTCATGGTGCCACCTCCAACCCCCCCCAGGACCCTGGGGACCCCAGACTCCTGTCCCACCACCCCAGGACCACCCAGTAACATCCCCATGGAGCTCATGGGTGCCACCTCCAACCCCTCCCCAGCCCCTGGAGACCCCAGACTCCTGTCCCATCACCCCAGAACCACCCAGTGACATCCCCATGGAGCTCACGGTGCCACCTCCAACCCCCCAAGACCCTGGGGACCCCAGACTCCTGTCCCACCACCCCAGAACCACCCAGTGACATCCCCAAGATGCTCATGGTGCCACCTCCAACCCCCCCCCAAGCCCCTGGGGACCCCAGACTCATGTCCCATCACCCCCAGGACCACCCAGTAACATCCCCATGGAGCTCATGGTGCCACCTCCAACCCCCCCAAGCCCCTGGGGACCCCAGACTCATGTCCCATCACCCCAGGACCACCCAGTGACATCCCCATGGAGCTCATGGTGCCACCTCCAACCCCTCCCCAGCCCCTGGGGACCCCCCCTCGCCCCCACCCCGCCGCGGTCCCCGCGTCCTCACCGGCCCCACGATGTCGGAGACGTGGGACACGGTCGTGCCCGAGGCCGCGCCCAGGTAGAGCACCTTGGCCCCCGGCCGGATGTGGATCTGGTCGATGCCGCCCAGGATGGCGGCCGCCAGCTTGGAGCGGAAGGGGTTCCAGGCGCGGTACTCCACCTTGGTGTCACCCTCCTGGGGACAGGGACACCCCAAGAGGGGGTCACCCACCGGCTGGGACACCCCCCGGGGTCACCCTGCCCTCCCAGTGCCTCCCACTGCCACCCGCGCCACTTCCCAGTGCTCCCAGTATGGACTGGGAAGGGGTTTTGGGGACCAGTTTGGGGTTGGTGTCACCCTCCTGGGGACAGGGACACCCCAAGAGGGGGTCACCCACCGGCTGGGACACCCCCCGGGGTCACCCTGCCCTCCCAGTGCCACCTGCGCCACTTCCCAGTACTCCCAGTATGGACTGGGAAGGGGTTCCAGGCGCGGTACTCCACCTTGGTGTCACCCTCCTGGGGACAGGGACACCCCAGGGAGGGTCACCCACCGGCTGGGACACCCCCCGGGGTCACCCTGCCCTCCCAGTGCCTCCCACTGCCACCCGCGCCACTTCCCAGTGCTCCCAGTATGGACTGGGAAGGGTTCCAGGCGCGGTACTCCACCTTGGTGTCACCCTCCTGGGGACAGGGACACCCCCAGAGAGCGTCACCCACCAGCTGGGACACCCCCTGGGGTCACCCTGCCCTCCCAGTGCCACCCGCGCCACTTCCCAGTGCTCCCAGTATGGACTGGGAGGGGTTCCAGGCGCGGTACTCCACCTTGGTGTCACCCTCCTGGGGACAGGGACACCCCAGGGAGGGTCACCCGCCGGCTGGGACACCCCCCGGGGTCACCCTGCCCTCCCAGTGCCTCCCACTGCCACCCGCGCCACTTCCCAGCCACTTCCCAGTGCTCCCAGTATGGACTGGGAGGGGTTCCAGGCGCGGTACTCCACCTTGGTGTCACCCTCCTGGGGACAGGGACACCCCAAGAGGGTGTCACCCGCCGGCTGGGACACCCCCCGGGGTCACCCTGCCCTCCCACTGCCACCTGCGCCACATCCCAGTGCTCCCAGTATGGACTGGGAGGGGTTCCAGGCGCGGTACTCCACCTTGGTGTCACCCTCCTGGGGACAGGGACACCCCAAGAGGGGGTCACCCACCGGCTGGGACACCCCCCGGGGTCACCCTGCCCTCCCAGTGCCTCCCACTGCCACCCGCGCCACTTCCCAGTGCTCCCAGTATGGACTGGGAGGGGTTCCAGGCGCGGTACTCCACCTTGGTGTCACCCTCCTGGGGACAGGGACACCCCAGGGAGGGTCACCCACCGGCTGGGACACCCCCTGGGGTCACCACACCCTCCCACTGCCACCTGCGCCACTTCCCAGCCACTTCCCAGTGCTCCCAGTATGGACTGGGAGGGGTTCCAGGCGCGGTACTCCACCTTGGTGTCACCCTCCTGGGGACAGGGACACCCCAGGGAGGGTCACCCGCCGGCTGGGACACCCCCCGGGGTCACCGCGCCCTCCCAGTGCCACCCACTGCCACCCACGCCACTTCCCAGTGCTCCCAGTATGGACTGGGAGGGGTTCCAGGCGCGGTACTCCACCTTGGTGTCACCCTCCTGGGGACAGGGACACCCCAAGAGGGGGTCACCCACCGGCTGGGACACCCCCCGGGGTCACCCTGCCCTCCCAGTGCCACCTGCGCCACTTCCCAGTACTCCCAGTATGGACTGGGAAGGGGTTCCAGGCGCGGTACTCCACCTTGGTGTCACCCTCCTGGGGACAGGGACACCCCAGGGAGGGTCACCCACCGGCTGGGACACCCCCCGGGGTCACCCTGCCCTCCCAGTGCCTCCCACTGCCACCTGCGCCACATCCCAGTACTCCCAGTATGGACTGGGAGGGGTTCCAGGCGCGGTACTCCACCTTGGTGTCACCCTCCTGGCGACAGGGACACCCCAAGAGGGGGTCACCCACCGGCTGGGACACCCCCCGGGGTCACCCTGCCCTCCCACTGCCACCCACTGCTACCCGCGCCACTTCCCAGTGCTCCCAGTATGGACTGGGAGGGGTTTTGGGGACCAGTTTGGGGTTGGTGTCACCCTCCTGGGGACAGGGACACCCCCAGAGAGCGTCACCCGCCGGCTGGGACACCCCCTGGGGCCACCACACCCTCCCAGCGCCACCTGTGCCACTTCCCAGTGCTCCCAGTATGGACTGGGAGGGGTTTTGGTGACCAGTTTGGGTTGGTGTCACCACCCTGGGTCCCCTCCCAGTCCCTCCAACCCCTTCAAACCCCCTCTCAGTGCCCCCCGGCTCCTTCCAACCCCTTCCAGTGGCTCCCAGTGCCTCCCAGTCTCTCCAACCCCTCTCCCAGTGCCTCCCAGTGCCTCCCAGTGCCTTCCCAGTCCCTCCAACCCCCCTTCTCAGTCCCTCCCAGTGGCTCCCACTCCCTCCCAGTGCCTTCCCAGTCCCTCCAACCCCCTCCCAGTCCCTCTCAGTGCCTTCCCAGTCCCTCCAACCCCCTCCCAGTGCCTCCCAGTGCCTCCCAGTGCCTTCCCAATCCCTCCAAACCCCCTCCCACTGGCTCCCAGTGGCTCCCAGTGCCTTCCCAGTCCCTCCAACCCCCCTTCCCAATGCCTCCCAGTGGCTCCCAGTGCCTCCCCAGTCCCTCCAACCCCCCTCCCAGTCCCTCCCAGTGCCTCCAACCCCCCTCCCAATGGCTCCCAGTGCCTCCCAGTGCCTCCCCAGTCCCTCCAACCCCCCTCCCAGTCCCTCCCAGTGCCTCCAACCCCCCTCCCAATGGCTCCCAGTGGCTCCCAGTGGCTCCAAGTGCCTTCCCAGTCCCTCCAACCCCCCTCCCAGTCCCTCCCAGTGCCTCCAACCCCCCTCCCAATGGCTCCCAGTGCCTTCCCAGTCCCTCCAACCCCCTCCCCAGTCCCTCCAGTGCCTCCAACCCCCCTCCCAATGGCTCCCAGTGGCTCCCAGTGGCTCCCAGTGCCTCCCCAGTCCCTCCAACCCCCCTCCCAGTCCCTCCCAGTGCCTCCAACCCCCCTCCCAGTGGCTCCCAGTGGCTCCCAGTGCCTCCCCAGTCCCTCCAACCCCCCTCCCAGTCCCTCCCAGTGCCTCCAACCCCCCTCCCAATGACTCCCAGTGGCTCCCAGTGGCTCCCAGTGCCTCCCCAGTCCCTCCAACCCCCCTCCCAGTCCCTCCCAGTGCCTCCAACCCCCCTCCCAGTGGCTCCCAGTCCCTCCCAGTCCCTTCAACCCCCCTCCCAGTCCCTCCCAGTGCCTCCAACCCCCCTCCCAGTGGCTCCCAGTCCCTCCCAGTCCCTCCAACCCCCCTCCCAGTCCCTCCCAGTGCCTCCAACCCCCCTCCCAGTGGCTCCCAGTCCCTCCCAGTGCCTCCAACACCCCTCCCAGTGGCTCCCAGTGGCTCCCAGTGGCTCCCAGTGGCTCCCAGTGGCTCCCAGTACCTCCACAGCGATCCTCTTCTCGCCGTACACCGACTCCCCGGGCACCATGTTGCGCGTGACCAGCGCGTCCTCCTTCCCGCGGCAGATGAACACCCCTGGGGGAGGGGCAGGGGCTCAGCGACCCCCCAGCACAGGCCCCGCCCACCGACCCGGCCCCGCCCCAAAACCCGGCCCCGCCCACCGACCCGGCCCCGCCCCCCGCCCTGGCCCCGCCCCGCCCCCCGACCCGGCCCCGCCCCCAGCCCTGGCCCCGCCCACCGACCCGGCCCCACCCCCGACCCGGCCCCGCCCCCAGCCCTGGCCCCGCCCCCCGACCCGGCCCCGCCCCCAGCCCTGGCCCCGCCCCCCGACCCGGCCCCGCCCCCCCGACCCGGCCCCGCCCTCCGACCCGGCCCCGCCCCCTCAGCCCTGGCCCCGCCCCCCGACCCGGCCCCGCCCACCGACCCGGCCCCGCCCCCAGCCCTGGCCCCGCCCCCAGCCCTGGCCCCGCCCCCCGACCCGGCCCCGCCCCCCGACCCGGCCCCGCCCCCCGGCCCGGCCCCGCCCCCCGACCCGGCCCCGCCCCCAGCCCTGGCCCCGCCCCCAGCCCTGGCCCCGCCCCCCGACCCGGCCCCGCCCCCAGCCCTGGCCCCGCCCCCCGACCCGGCCCCGCCCCCCGACCCGGCCCCGCCCCCAGCCCTGGCCCCGCCCCCCGACCCGGCCCCGCCCCCAGCCCTGGCCCCGCCCACCGACTCGGCCCCGCCCCTTTAGCCCAGGCCCCGCCCCTCACCCACCAGGCCCCGCCCACCGCCCCAGGCCTGGCCCCGCCCCCTCAGCCCAGGCCCCGCCCCTTTTAGCCCAGACCCCGCCCCTCAGCCCCCAGGTCCCCCCCCCAGCCCCGCCCACTTGGCTCACACCCATCCCAGTGCCTCCCAGTCCCATCCCAGTCCCCCTAACTCCTATCCCAGTTCCTTCCAGTGCCTCCCAGTCCCTCCCACTGCCTCCCACTCCCATCCCAGTCCCTCCCAGTCCCATCCCAGTCCCTCTCAGTGCCTCCCAGTCCCATCCCAGTCCCTCCCAGTCCCCCCCAGTCCCATCCCAGTGCCTCCCAGTCCCATCCCAGTCCCATCCCAGTCCCTCTCAGTGCCTCCCAGTCCCATCTCAGTCCCATCCCAGTCCCTCCCACTGCCTCCCACTCACATCCCAGTCCCCCCCAGTCCCATCCCAGTCCCTCCCAGTCCCTCCCACTCCCCTCCCAGTGCCTCCCAGTCCCATCCCAGTCCCTCCCAGTCCCTCCCACTCCCCTCCCAGTCCCTCCCACTCCCCTCCCAGTCCCTCCCAGTGCTCCCAGTCCCATCCCAGTCCCATCCCAGTGCCTCCCAGTGCCTCCCAGTCCCTCCCACTCCCCTCCCAGTCCCTCCCACTCCCCTCCCAGTCCCTCCCAGTGCCTCCCAGTCCCTCCCAGTCCCTCCCACTCCCCTCCCAGTCCCTCCCACTCCCATCCCAGTGCCTCCCAGTCCCTCCCAGTCCCTCCCACTCCCCTCCCAGTCCCTCCCACTCCCCTCCCAGTCCCTCCCAGTCCCTCCCAGTGCCTCCCAGTCCCCGCCCCCGCTCACCCTGGTGCCGATGCGGCTCCACCGTCACTTTGCGGCCGCCCCGGAAGCCGCCGCCGCCGCCCCTCCCCCCGCGGGAGCCCCGCCCCCCGCGCGAGGGGCCGCCCCGGCCACGCCCCCCGGCCCCGCCCCCGCGGGGACCCCCCCGCGGCGGGAACGAGCCACCTGCGGGGAACTGGGGTCACTGGGAGGCACTGGGAGGGACTGGGAGGGGTTGGGAGGGGCACTGGGAGGGGCTGGGAAGGGCACTGGGGATACTGGGAGCACTGGGAGGGGGCACTGGGGGCACTGGGAGGGACTGGGAGGGGTTGGGAGGGGACTGGGAGGGGCTGGGAGGGGCACTGGGAGCACTGGGAGGGGCACTGGGAGCACTGGGAGGGGCACTGGGAGGGGCTGGGAGGGGCACTGGGAGCACTGGGAAGGGAACTGGGAGCACTGGGAGGGGAACTGGGAGCACTGGGAAGGGAACTGGGAGCACTGGGAGGGGCACTGGGAGCACTGGGAGGGGAACTGGGAGCACTGGGAGGGGCACTGGGAGCACTGGGAGGGGCACTGGGAGCACTGGGAAGGGAACTGGGAGCACTGGGAGAGGCACTGGGAGCACTGGGAAGGGAACTGGGAGCACTGGGAGGGGCACTGGGAGCACGGGGAGGGGCACTGGGAGCACTGGGAGGGGCACTGGGAGCACTGGGAGGGGCACTGGGAGGGGCTGGGAGGGGCACTGGGAGCACGGGGAGGGGCACTGGGAGCACTGGGAAGGGAACTGGGAGCACTGGGAGGGGCACTGGGAGCACGGGGAGGGGCACTGGGAGGGGCTGGGAGGGGAACTGGGGATACTGGGAGCACTGGGAGGGGGCACTGGGGGCACTGGGAGGGGAACTGGGGATACTGGGAGGGGCACTGGGAGCACTGGGAGGGGCACTGGGAGCACTGGGAGGGACTGGGAGGGGAACTGGGAGCACTGGGAGGGGCACTGGGAGCACTGGGAGGGGCACTGGGGATACTGGGAGGGACTGGGAGGGGAACTAGGAGCACTGGGAGCACTGGGAGGGGCACTGGGGATACTGGGAGGGACTGGGAGGGGAACTGGGAGCACTGGGAGGGGCACTGGGGATACTGGGAGGGACTGGGAGGGGAACTGGGAGCACTGGGAGGGGCACTGGGAGCACTGGGAGGGGCACTGGGGATACTGGGAGGGACTGGGAGGGGAACTGGGAGCACTGGGAGGGGCACTGGGAGCACTGGGAGGGGCACTGGGGATACTGGGAGGGACTGGGAGGGGAACTGGGAGCACTGGGAGGGGCACTGGGGATACTGGGAGGGACTGGGAGGGGAACTGGGAGCACTGGGAGGGGAACTGGGAGCACTGGGAGGGGCACTGGGAGCACTGGGAGGGGCACTGGGGATACTGGGAGGACTGGGAGGGGAACTGGGAGCACTGGGAGGGGCACTGGGAGCACTGGGAGGGGCACTGGGGATACTGGGAGGGACTGGGAGGGGAACTGGGAGCACTGGGAGGGGCACTGGGAGCACTGGGAGGGGCACTGGGGATACTGGGAGGGACTGGGAGGGGAACTGGGAGCACTGGGAGGGGCACTGGGAGCACTGGGAGGGGCACTGGGGATACTGGGAGGGACTGGGAGGGAAACTGGGAGCACTAGGAGCACTGGGAGGGGCACTGGGAGGGGCTGGGAGGGGCACTGGGAGGGGCTGGGAGGGGAACTGGGGATACTGGGAGCACTGGGAGGGGGCACTGGGGGCACTGGGAAGGGAACTGGGGATACTGGGAGGGGCACTGGGAGCACTGGGAGGGACTGGGAGGGGAACTGGGAGCACTGGGAGGGGCACTGGGAGCACTGGGAGGGGCACTGGGGATACTGGGAGGGACTGGGAGGGGAACTGGGAGCACTGGGAGCACTGGGAGGGGCACTGGGGATACTGGGAGGGACTGGGAGGGGAACTGGGAGCACTGGGAGGGGCACTGGGAGCACTGGGAGGGGAACTGGGAGCACTGGGAGGGGCTGGGAGGGGAACTGGGAGCACTGGGAGGGGCACTGGGAGCACTGGGAGGGGCACTGGGGATACTGGGAGGGACTGGGAGGGGAACTGGGAGCACTGGGAGGGGCACTGGGAGCACTGGGAGGGGCACTGGGGATACTGGGAGGGACTGGGAGGGGCACTGGGAGCACTGGGAGGGGCACTGGGAGCACTGGGAGGGGCACTGGGAGCACTGGGAGGGGCACTGGGAGCACTGGGAGGGGAACTGGGAGCACTGGGAGGGGGAACTGGGAGCACTGGGAGGGGAACTGGGAGCACTGGGAGGGGCACTGGGAGCACTGGGAGGGGCACTGGGGATACTGGGAGGGACTGGGAGGGGAACTAGGAGCACTGGGAGCACTGGGAGGGGCACTGGGGATACTGGGAGGGACTGGGAGGGGAACTGGGAGCACTGGGAGGGGCACTGGGGATACTGGGAGGGACTGGGAGGGGAACTGGGAGCACTGGGAGGGGCACTGGGAGCACTGGGAGGGGCACTGGGGATACTGGGAGGGACTGGGAGGGGAACTGGGAGCACTGGGAGGGGCACTGGGAGCACTGGGAGGGGCACTGGGGATACTGGGAGGGACTGGGAGGGGAACTGGGAGCACTGGGAGGGGCACTGGGGATACTGGGAGGGACTGGGAGGGGAACTGGGAGCACTGGGAGGGGAACTGGGAGCACTGGGAGGGGCACTGGGAGCACTGGGAGGGGCACTGGGGATACTGGGAGGACTGGGAGGGGAACTGGGAGCACTGGGAGGGGCACTGGGAGCACTGGGAGGGGCACTGGGGATACTGGGAGGGACTGGGAGGGGAACTGGGAGCACTGGGAGGGGCACTGGGAGCACTGGGAGGGGCACTGGGGATACTGGGAGGGACTGGGAGGGGAACTGGGAGCACTGGGAGGGGCACTGGGAGCACTGGGAGGGGCACTGGGGATACTGGGAGGGACTGGGAGGGAAACTGGGAGCACTAGGAGCACTGGGAGGGGCACTGGGAGGGGCTGGGAGGGGCACTGGGAGGGGCTGGGAGGGGAACTGGGGATACTGGGAGCACTGGGAGGGGGCACTGGGGGCACTGGGAAGGGAACTGGGGATACTGGGAGGGGCACTGGGAGCACTGGGAGGGACTGGGAGGGGAACTGGGAGCACTGGGAGGGGCACTGGGAGCACTGGGAGGGGCACTGGGGATACTGGGAGGGACTGGGAGGGGAACTGGGAGCACTGGGAGCACTGGGAGGGGCACTGGGGATACTGGGAGGGACTGGGAGGGGAACTGGGAGCACTGGGAGGGGCACTGGGAGCACTGGGAGGGGAACTGGGAGCACTGGGAGGGGCTGGGAGGGGAACTGGGAGCACTGGGAGGGGCACTGGGAGCACTGGGAGGGGCACTGGGGATACTGGGAGGGACTGGGAGGGGAACTGGGAGCACTGGGAGGGGAACTGGGGATACTGGGAGGGGCACTGGGAGCACTGGGAGGGGCACTGGGGATACTGGGAGGGACTGGGAGGGGAACTGGGAGCACTGGGAGGGGCACTGGGAGCACTGGGAGGGGCACTGGGGATACTGGGAGGGACTGGGAGGGGAACTGGGAGCACTGGGAGGGGCACTGGGAGCACTGGGAGGGACTGGGAGGGGAACTGGGAGCACTGGGAGGGGCACTGGGAGCACTGGGAGGGGCACTGGGGATACTGGGAGGGACTGGGAGGGGAACTGGGAGCACTGGGAGGGGCACTGGGAGCACTGGGAGGGACTGGGAGGGGAACTGGGAGCACTGGGAGGGGCACTGGGGATACTGGGAGGGACTGGGAGGGGAACTGGGAGCACTGGGAGGGGAACTGGGAGCACTGGGAGGGGCACTGGGAGCACTGGGAGGGGCCACACCCACCTCGACCCCCCCTGAAGCCGCCGCGGCCGCCGCGTCCCCCCCGGGGGCTGAAACCTGGTGGGGGGGGGGGCAGCGTCAAACTGGGGCAACTGGGAGCACTGGGAGGGACTGTGAGCGCTGCTGGGACCTCCCAGGCCCTGCCCAGCGGCTCCCAGTGTTCCCAGTACAGCACAACGACCCTCCCAGTTCACCCCTCGCCCCCCACCCACACCCCAGTTCATCCCAGTACGGCCTCGCTGGTCCCAGTTCCACCCCGACCTCCTCCCCAGTGCCTCCCCAGTTAATCCCAGTCCCATCCCAGTTCCATCCCAGTGCTTCCCAGTCCCTCCCAGTGCCTCCCAGTCCCTCCCAGTCCCATCCCAGTCCCATCCCAGTCCCCATAACTCCTATCCCAGTCCCTCCCAGTGCCTCCCAGTCCCTCCCAGTCCCATCCCAGTCCCCCCCAGTGCCTTCCCAGTCCCACCCAGTCCCTCCCAGTCCCATCCCAGTGCCTTCCCAGTCCCATCCAGTCCCTCCCAGTGCCTTCCCAGTGCCTCCCAGTCCCTCCCAGCCCCCCCCAGTCCCTCCCAGTCCCATCCCAGTGCCTTCCCAGTCCCATCCAGTCCCTCCCAGTGCCTTCCCAGTCCCCCCCAGTCCCTCCCAGTCCCATCCCAGTGCCTCCCAGTCCCATCCCAGTCCCCCCCAGTCCCATCCCAGTGCCCCCCAGTCCCCCCCAGTCCCTCCCAGTCCCTCCCAGTCCCATCCCAGTGCCTCCCAATCCCATCCCAGTCCCCCCCAGTCCCTCCCAGTCCCATCCCAGTTCCCCCCAGTCCCATCCCAGTCCCTCCCAGTCCCTCCCAGTCCCATCCCAGTGCCTTCCCAGTCCCTCCCAGCCCCCCCCAGTCCCATCCCAGTCCCCCCCAGTGCCTTCCCAGCCCCCCCCAGTCCCATCCCAGTCCCATCCCAGTCCCTCCCAGTCCCATCCCAGTCCCTCCCAGTCCCTCCCAGTCCCTCCCAGTCCCCCCCAGTCCCTCCCAGTCCCATCCAGTCCCTCCCAGTGCCTTCCCAGTGCCTCCCAGTCCCTCCCAGTCCCATCCCAGTGCCTCCCAGTGCCTCCCAGTCCCTCCCAGTCCCACCTGGCCTCATCCCGCCGCTGCACCACGCGGGGCCTCACGCGTCCTTCTCCCGGAACCGGAAACGCGTCACCGCCGCCCGCCGCGCCGTGTGATTGGCCCTCAGCCCCCGCGCATGCGCCGCAGCTGCCCCGACGCCACCGCCCCGCCCCAGCCCGGGCGGAAGTGGCCTCAAAGGGCGGCCCCGAGCGGGGCTCCCCCGGGTCCTAGTGCCCGACTCCGCCTCACCAGGAACCGCCCCCGGGACCCCCAGAGATCCGGGGGGGGGGATTTGGGGACAGAAATGGGGGGTTGAGGTTCGGGGGGGGGGGATTTGGGGGCAAATAGGAGGATTTTGGGGCTCCTGGGGGTGTTTTGGGGGGGGTTGTGCCACCCTGGGCAGCCTGAGGCCCAGCCTGGCCCTGGGTCCCCCCCCCAGCCCCTGGGGTCCCTCAGGGTCCCCTCAGTGTCCCCTCAGTGTCCCCACAGCCCCTGGGGTCCCTCAGAGTCCCCTCAGTGTCCCCACAGTGTCCCCCCAGTCCCTGGGGTCCCCTCAGTGTCCCCTCAGTGTCCCCTCAGTGTGTCCCCCTGTGTCCCCACAGCCCCTGGGGTCCCCTCAGTGTCCCCACAGCCCCTGGGGGTCCCTCAGTGTCCCCTCGGGGTCCCCACAGCCCCTGGGGGTTCCTCAGAGTCCCCTCAGTGTCCCCCCCAGTGTCCCCACAGCCCCTGGGGTCCCCCCAGGGTCCCCCCCTGTGTCCCCACAGCCCCTGGGGCCCCCTCAGTGTCCCCCCCCCGTGTCCCCCCAGCCCCTGGGGTCCCCTCGGGGTCCCTTCAGTGTCCCCTCAGTGTCCCCACAGCCCCTCAGTGTCCCCTCAGTGTCCCCCCAGTGTCCCCACAGCCCCTGGGGTCCCTCAGTGACCCCCCAGGGTCCCCACAGTGTCCCCACAGCCCCTCAGTGTCCCCCCCAGTGTCCCCACAGCCCCTGGGGTCCCCTCAGTGTCCCCTCAGTGTCCCCACAGCCCCTCAGTATCCCCCCCAGTGTCCCCACAGCCCCTGGGGTCCCCTCAGTGTCCCCTCAGTGTCCCCACAGCCCCTCAGTGTCCCCCCCAGTGTCCCCACAGCCCCTGGGGTCCCTCAGAGTCCCCTCAGTGTCCCCACAGCCCCTGGGGTCCCCTCAGTGTCCCCTCAGTGTCCCCACAGCCCCTCAGTGTCCCCCCCAGTGTCCCCACAGCCCCTGAGGGCCCCTCAGTGTCCCCCCAGGGCCCCCCCCCCCCCCGTTGTCCCCCCAGCCCCTGGGCTCCCTCAGTGTCCCCTCAGTGTCCCCACAGCCCCTCAGTGTCCCCCCCAGTGTCCCCACAGCCCCTGGGGTCCCCTCAGTGTCCCCTCAGTGTCCCCACAGCCCCTCAGTGTCCCCCCCAGTGTCCCCCCAGCCCCTGGGGTCCCCTCAGTGTCCCCCCAGTGTCCCCACAGCCCCTGGGGTCCCCTCAGTGTCCCCTCAGTGTCCCCACAGCCCCTCAGTGTCCCCCCCAGTGTCCCCCCAGCCCCTGGGGTCCCCTCAGTGTCCCCCCAGTGTCCCCACAGCCCCTGGGGTCCCCTCAGTGTCCCCTCAGTGTCCCCACAGCCCCTGGGGTCCCCTCAGTGTCCCCTCAGTGTCCCCACAGCCCCTCAGTGTTCCCCCCAGTGTCCCCACAGCCCCTGAGGGCCCCTCAGTGTCCCCCCAGGGCCCCCCCCCCCCCGTTGTCCCCACAGCCCCTGGGCTCCCTCAGAGTCCCCTCAGTGTCCCCCCAGTGTCCCCCCAGTGTCCCCACAGCCCCTGGGGTCCCCCCAGTGTCCCCTCAGTGTCCCCACAGCCCCTGGAGGCCCCTCGGGGTCCCCTCGGGGTCCCCACAGGGTCCCCCCAGCCCCTTTTGGGGGGGCACTTCCGGTGCCCCCGTGGGCGCTCAGTCCTCCGCCGCCCCTCTCTATGGTCAGCGCGGTCCTCCGGGCCCCGCCCGCTCTGCCCCGCCCGTCTCGATGGTTTTTATTCCCCCAACGCCCCGAGCGGAGCGGGGGGTGGGGGGGGCGAGCGCGTCACTTCCGGCGGCGCGCTGTACTTCCGGTGCGTCTCGCTGGTTCCGGCCGGAGGCGAAAGTCACTTTGAGGCGCGGACGGGGGTAACTGGGGGGTTACTGGGAGGGACTGGGAGGCGCTGGGGGGGCTACTGGGGGCGCTGGGAGGGGCCGGGGGGTTACTGGGGGCACTGGGAGGGGCGGGGTGGCTACTGGGAGGCACTGGGGGGTTACTGGGAGCGCTGGGAGGTTACTGGGAGCACTGGGAGGTTACTGGGAGGGTACTGGGAGCGCTGGGGGGTTACTGGGAGGGTACTGGGAGCGCTGGGGGGTTACTGGGATGTTACTGGGAGCGCTGGGGGGTTACTGGGAGGGACTGGGAGGTTACTGGGAGGTTACTGGGAGGGACTGGGAGGGACTGGGAGGTTACTGGGAGGGACTGGGGGGTTACTGGGGAGCGCTGGGAGGTTACTGGGAGGGACTGGGGGGTTACTGGGAGCGCTGGGAGGTTACTGGGAGGGACTGGGAGGTTACTGGGATGTTACTGGGAGCGCTGGGAGGTTATTGGGAGGGATTGGGAGGTTACTGGGAGCACTGGGAGGTTACTGGGAGTGCTGGGAGGGACTGGGGGGTTACTGGGAGGCACTGGGATGTTACTGGGAGCATAGGGAGGGGGTGGGGAGGTGGTGGTGGGGTTACTGGGAGGGACTGGGAGGTTACTGGGAGCACTGGGGGGTTACTGGGAGCGCTGGAAGGGACTGGGAGGGTACTGGGAGCGCAGTGGGGTTACTGGGAGGGACTGGGAGGGGGTGGGGAGGTTACTGGGAGGGACTGGGAGGTTACTGGGAGGGACTGGGAGGTTACTGGGAGCGCTGGGAGGTTACTGGGAGGGACTGGGAGGTTACTGGGATGTTACTGGGAGCGCTGGGAGGTTATTGGGAGGGATTGGGAGGTTACTGGGAGCACTGGGAGGTTACTGGGAGTGCTGGGAGGGACTGGGGGGTTACTGGGAGGCACTGGGATGTTACTGGGAGCATAGGGAGGGGGTGGGGAGGTGGTGGTGGGGTTACTGGGAGGGACTGGGAGGTTACTGGGAGCACTGGGGGGTTACTGGGAGCGCTGGAAGGGACTGGGAGGGTACTGGGAGCGCAGGGGGGTTACTGGGAGGGACTGGGAGGGGGTGGGGAGGTTACTGGGAGGGACTGGGAGGTTACTGGGAGGGACTGGGAGGTTACTGGGAGGGACTGGGGGTTACTGGGAGGGATTGGGAGGGACTGGGGGAGCTGCTGGGGGCACAGGGAGGGGGTGGGGAGGTTACTGGGAGGCACTGGGATGTTACTGGGAGGGCTGGGGGGCTACTGGGGGGGCAACTGGAGGGGTATTTGGGGCACTGGGAGCACTGGGAGGGGGTGGGGAGGCCGTGGGGGGGGTGACTGGGAGGGACTGGGGGCTAATTAGCCAGCTGCACACTAATTAACTGGGGTAATCACCTCCCTGCTAATTAATTAATTACCCCCCTGATGATTAATTGATCAGGGTAATTACCTTAATGAACGAGCAGGGGGCTGATGAGGGGGGGTAATTGCCCTTCTGCTAATTAATTAGGCTAATTGCCTTCCTATTAATTAATTAGGGTATTTATCCTTCTGCTAATCAATTAGTTCTGGTCCTCACTCTCCTGCTCATCAGCTAATTAGGATAATTATCAACATGTTCATTAATTAATGAGCTTAATTAACATGTTACCTCACCTTTCCTGGTCATTAATTATGGTAATTACTCTCCTGTCCATTGATTAATTAGGCTGGTTACCCTCCTGCTAATCAATTATGGTAATTATCCCAATTCATTAACTAATTAGGGTAATTACTCTCCTCCTCATTAACTAATCAGGGTAATTACCTTTCTGTCCATTAATTAGTTAAGAGTAGTTACCTTCCTACTAATTAATTATCCTCCTTAACTATGGTAATTACCCTAATTGTGCTAATTATCCTCTTCTTCATTAGCTAATTACCCTCCTGTCCATGAACTAATGAGGGGTAATTACCCTCTTCATTAACTAATTATGATAACTATTCTCTTCATTAACGAGTTAGGTTAATTACTCTCCTGTTCATTAACTAATGAGGGTAGTTATTCTCCTGTTCATTAATTAATTAGGTTAATTATTGCCCTGGTCATGAACTAATGAATCTGATCATCCTCCTATTCATTAACTAATTAGTCTCTTCATTAACTAATTATAGTTATGATCCTCCTCTTCATTAACTAATTAGCTTAATAAGCTCCCTGTTCGTTAACTAATGAGGGTAATTACCCCATTCATTAACTAATTAGGGTAATTACCCCCCTGTTCATTAGCTAATTAAAGTAATTACCAAGTTAATTATCCTCCTGATCATTAACTAATTGGGCTAATTACTATCCTGTTCATTAATTAATTAGGCTGATTGCTCTCCTGTTCGTTAATTAATTAGGTTAATTATCCTCCTGTTCATTAATTAGGTTAATTACTCTCCTATTCATCGATTAATTAGGATAATTACCTTCCTATTCATTAATTAATCAGGCTAATTACCCTCCTGTTCATTAATTAGGCTGATTACTCTCCTATTCATTGATTAATTAGGATAATTACCTTCCTATTCATTAATTAATCAGGCTAATTACCCTCCTGTTCATTAATTAGGCTAATTACTCTCCTATTCATTGATTAATTAGGATAATTACCTTCCCATTCATTAATTAATCAGGCTAATTACCCTCCTGTTCATTAATTAGGCTAATTACTCTCCTATTCATCGATTAATTAGGATAATTACCTTCCCATTCATTAATTAATCAGGCTAATTACCCTCCTGTTCATTAATTAGGCTAATTACTCTCCTAATCATTGATTAATTAGGATATTTACCTTCCTATTCATTAATTAATCAGGCTAATTACCCTCCTGTTCATTAATTAGCCAGGCTAATGAGCCTGCTGGTCCCCATCCCCCCTGGGGGCTGCTGGGGTGTTAACGAGCTGGTGTCGGGCCCGGGATGGGGGGGGTGGGGGCTGTTCCCCTGCTAACGAGCCGGGGTAATTAGCGCAGAGCGATTGGCGATGGCCGAGGAGATGCAGGCGCGGCTGAGCCGCTACCGCACGGCGCCGTTCGACAGCCGCTTCCCCAACCAGAACCAGACCCGCAACTGCTGGCAGAACTACCTGGGTACCGCCCCTCCCCCACACTGCCCCTCCCCCACACTGCCCTGCCCCTCCCCCACACTGCCCTGACCCCACACACTGCCCCTCCCCCACACACTGCCCCTCCCCCACACACTGCCCCTCCCCCACACTGCCCCTCCCCCCCACACCGCCCCTCCCCCACACTGCCCTGCCCCTCCCCCATCTGCCCCTCCCCCACACTGCCCTGCCCCTCCCCCACACTGCCCATCCCCCACACTGCCCTGCCCCTCCCCCACACTGCCCCTCCCCCACACCGCCCCTCCCCCCCACACTGCCCATCCCCCCCACACTGCCCCTCCCCCACACTGCCCCTCCCCCACACTGCCCCTCCCCCACACTGCCCTGCCCCTCCCCCACACTGCCCTGCCCCTCCCCCACACTGCCCCTCCCCCACACACTGCCCCTCCCCCACACACCGCCCCTCCCCCACACACTGCCCATCCCCCACACTGCCCATCCCCCACACTGCCCACCCCCCACACACACTGCCCACCCCCCACACACACTGCCCCGCCCCCACACACTGCCCCTCCCCCACACTGCCCCTCCCCCACACACTGCCCCTCCCCCACACACTGCCCCTCCCCCACACACTGCCCCTCCCCCACACTGCCCATCCCCCACACTGCCCATCCCGCCCACACTGCCCCTCCCCCACACTGCCCTGCCCCTCCCCCACACCGCCCCTCCCCCACACCGCCCATCCCCCCCACACTGCCCCTCCCCCACACTGCCCTGCCCCTCCCCCACACACTGCCCCTCCCCCACACTGCCCATCCCCCCCACACTGCCCCTCCCCCACACACTGCCCCTCCCCCACACACTGCCCCTCCCCCACACTGCCCATCCCCCACACTGCCCCTCCCCCCCACACTGCCCCTCCCCCCCACACTGCCCCTCCCCCCCACACTGCCCTGCCCCTCCCCCACACTGCCCCTCCCCCACACTGCCCCTCCCCCACACTGCCCTGCCCCTCCCCCACACTGCCCCTCCCCCACACCGCCCCTCCCCCCCACACCGCCCCTCCCCCACACACTGCCCCTCCCCCCCACACTGCCCTGACCCTCCCCCACCTGCCCTGCCCCTCCCCCACACCGCCCCTCCCCCACACTGCCCTGCCCCGCCCCCACCCGCCCTGCCCCTCCCCCCCACACCGCCCTGCCCCTCCCCCCCACACCGCCCATCCCCCACACCCTGTGTCCCCCCCTTCCCCCTCCCCAGGTCTCCCCCCCGCCGCCAGACAGCGATGGCGGCCAAGGGGTCAATGTCACCCCACCCCCACCCCAACAACCCCCTCCCCGGGGTGGGGGAGGGGTGTGGGTGTCCCCCCTCCCCCCCTCATGTCCCCTCCCCCCCCTCATGTCCCCCCCTCCCCCCCCCAGACTTCCACCGCTGCGAGAAGGCGCTGGCGGCCAAGGGGTCAATGTCACCCCTCCCCCACCCCAGGGAGGGGGTTGTTGGGGTGGGGGAGGGGTGTGGGTGTCCCCCCTCCCCCCCTCATGTCCCCTCCCCCCCCTCATGTCCCCCCCTCCCCCCCCCAGACTTCCACCGCTGCGAGAAGGCGCTGGCGGCCAAGGGGTCAATGTCACCCCTCCCCCACCCCAGGGAGGGGGTTGTTGGGGTGGGGGAGGGGTGTGGGTGTCCCCCCTCCCCCCCTCATGTCCCCTCCCCCCCCTCATGTCCCCCCTTGTCCCCCCCAGACTTCCACCGCTGCGAGAAGGCGCTGGCGGCCAAGGGCGCCGACGTCACCCCCTGCCAGTGGTACTTCCGCGTCTACAAGTCGCTCTGTCCCACCTCCTGGGTGAGTCGCTGGCCCCAAGGGTGTCCCCAAGGTGTCCCCAGGGTGTCCCCCCCACAGGGTGTCCCCACAGTGTCCCCAAGATGAGCTCTGGGGTGTCCCCAAGGTGTCCCCAGGTGTCCCCCCCCCTCCATGGGGTGTCCCCAAGTTGTCCCCAAGGTGTCCTCAGGGATGTCCCCAAGGTCCCCAGGTGTCCCCCCCACAAGGTGTCCCCACAGTGTCCCCACAGTGTCCCCAAGATGTTCTCTGGGGTGTCCCCAAGGTCCTCAGGTGTGTCCCCCACGGGGTGTCCCCCCACCATGGGGTGTCCCCAAGGTCCCCCCATGGGGTGTCCCCAAGATGTTCTCTGGGGTGTCCCCAAGGTCCCCAGGTGTCCCCCCCACAAGGTGTCCCCACAGTGTCCCCACAGCGTCCCCAAGATGTTCTCTGGGGTGTCCCCAAGGTCCTCAGGTGTGTCCCCCACGGGGTGTCCCCCCACCATGGGGTGTCCCCAAGGTCCCCCCATGGGGTGTCCCCAAGATGTTCTCTGGGGTCTCCCCAAGGTCCTCAGGTCCCCCCATGGGGTGTCCTCAAGGTGTCCCCAAGGTGTCCTCTGGGGTGTCCCCAAGGTCCCCAGGTCCCCCCATGGGGTGTCCACCCCACACAGGGTGTCCCCACGGTGTCCCCAAGGTCCCCAGGTGTCCCCCCCACAGGGTGTCCCCAAGGTCCCCAGGTCCCCCCACGGGGTGTCCCCAAGATGTTCCCAAGGTTCCCCCATGGGGTGTCCCCAAGGTCCTCAGGTGTGTCCCCCACAGGGTGTCCCCACAGTGTCCCCAAGACGTTCTCTGGGGTGTCCCCAAGGTCCCCAGGTCCCCCATGGGGTGTCCCCAAGGTGTCCTCTGGGGTGTCCCCAAGGTCCCCAGGTGTCCCCCCCTCCATGGGCTGTCCCCAAGGTGTCCTCAGGGATGTCCCCAAGGTCCTCAGGTCCCCCCATGCGGTGTCCCCTATGGTGGCCTCACGGCCTTCAGCTCCCCCCCAGTGTCCCCACAGCCCTCGGTGTCCCCTCGGTGTCCCCAATGTCCTTGGGGTCCCTCGGTGTCCCCCCCAGTGTCCCCACAGCCCCTGGGGTCCCCCCCTGGTGTCCCCACAGCGTCCCCATCGCCACGGGGTGTCACCCCGACCCCCCCCTCACCCCGTCCCCCGTGTCCCCCCCACCCCCAGGTGACAACGTGGGACGAGCTGCGCGAGGCGGGGACCTTCCCGGGCAAGATCTGAGCGTCACCCCCAGGAGGGGACACCCGTGTCACCCGCGTCACCCGCGGGGAGGGGAGGGGACAACCGGTGTGGGGACACGGCCAATAAAGGGTTGAACTGGTGTTCTGGTTGTGGATGATGGGGGTGGGGGGTCCCCAAGGCGATGGGGTGTCCCCAAGGTGCTGGGGTGTGCCCTGCGGTGTCCCCAAGGTGATGGGGTGTCCCCAAGGTGATGGGGTGTCCCTATGGTGGTGGGGTGTCCCCTGGGGTGTCCCCAAGGTGCTGAGGTGTCCCCAAGGTGATGGGGTGTTCCTATGGTGGTGGGGTGTCCCCTGGGGTGTCCCCAAGGTGCTGAGGTGTCCCCAAGGTGATGGGGTGTCCCTATGGTGCTGGGGTGTGCCCTGCGGTGTCCCCAAGGTGATGGGGTGTCCCCAAGGTGATGGGGTGTTCCTATGGTGGTGGGGTGTCCCCTGGGGTGTTCCCAAGGTGCTGGGGTGTCCCCAAGGTGATGGGGTGTCCCTATGGTGGTGGGGTGTCCCCTGGGGTGTCCCCAAGGTGATGGGGTGTCCCCAAGGTGCTGGGGTGTGCCCTGCGGTGTCCCCAAGGTGATGGGGTGTCCCCAAGGTGATGGGGTGTTCCTATGGTGGTGGGGTGTCCCCTGGGGTGTCCCCAAGGTGCTGAGGTGTCCCCAAGGTGATGGGGTATTCCTATGGTGGTGGGGTGTCCCCTGGGGTGTCCCCAAGGTGATGGGGTGTCCCCAAGGTGATGGGGTGTTCCTATGGCGGTGGGGTGTCCCCTGTGGTGTCCCCAAGGTGATGGGGTGTTCCCAAGGTGATGGGGTGTTCCTATGGCGGTGGGGTGTCCCCTGTGGTGTCCCCAAGGTGATGGGGTGTTCCCAAGGTGATGGGGTGTTCCCAAAGTGATGGGGTGTCCCCAAGGTGGAGGGGTGTCCCCAAGGTGATGGGGTGTCCCCTGGGGTGTCCCCAAGGTGGTGGGTGTCCCCTGGGGTGTCCCCAAGGTGGTGGGGTGTCCCCAAGGTGATGGGGTGTCCCTATGGTGGTGGGGTGTCCCCTGGGGTGTCCCCAAGGTGCTGAGGTGTCCCCAAGGTGATGGGGTGTTCCTATGGTGGTGGGGTGTCCCCTGTGGTGTCCCCAAGGTGATGGGGTGTTCCCAAGGTGATGGGGTGTTCCCAAAGTGATGGGGTGTCCCCAAGGTGGAGGGGTGTCCCCAAGGTGATGGGGTGTCCCCTGGGGTGTCCCCAAGGTGGTGGGGTGTCCCCAGGGGTGGGTGTCCCCAGGGGTGGGGTGTCCCCTGGGGTGTCCCCGAGGGGGGGACAGACCAAAGACCCCGCCCAGAGGTGTCACCAGGAGGTTTTATTGGCGGGACGAGCGGGGGAGGGGACAACCCGCTGCCTGGACACCCGGGTGTCCCCGCTGTCCCCACCCGGGGTGCTCCTGCGGGGACCCTACGGGGCCACGGGGACACCTGGGAGGGGCCCAAGACCCCAGGGACCCCCCAGGATCTGCCCCAGGGTGGCCCCGGGGGGCACCAGGGTCTGGCCGAGGCCTCGCAGGGGCAGCGCTCCCAGCAGCTGGCCTGGGGGAGGGGGGGACACGGGGTCAGGGGTCACCCCCCCCCCGCCACCGTCACCCCCCTCCTGCCACCGTCACCCCCCCCCCCGCCACTGTCACCCCCTCCCACCCCTGTTGTCCCCCTCCCACCCCTCCATCCAGCCTCCTTCAGGTCTCCAGCTCTTCCTCCTCTTGAGTCTGTCCCTCTGTCCATCCACCCAGCCCACTGTCTTCATGGTCTCTCCATCCCTCTGTCTGTCTGTCCATCTGTCCATCCCTCCCTCCATCTCCTCCTCCATCCCTCTGTCCCTCTGTCCATCTGTCCATCCCTCCCCCCATCTCCCCCTCCATCCCTCTGTCCCTCTATCCATCTGTCCATCCCTCCCTCCATCCCTCTGTCCACCCCTCCATCTCCCCCTCCATCCCTCTGTCCATCCATCCCTCCATCTGTCTGTCCATCCCTCCCTCTGCCCATCTTCATGGTCTCTCCCTCCCCATGTCCCTCTGTCCCTCCCCATGTCCCTCTGTCCCTCCCCACGTCCAAGCATCTCCTCATCCATCACCCATCTGTCTTCCTGGTCCCTCCCCCCATCTGTCTGTCCGTCTGTCTTCCCGGTCCCCCCGTCCATCCCCCCCACCCCCCCCCGGTGGCTCCTCTGCCCCCAGCTGAGGAGGGTCCTCCATGTGTCCGTGTGTCTGTCCACCCATCACCCAACCACCACCCCCCATCACCCAACAACCACCCAACCACCCCCATCACACCCCCATCACCCAACCACCACCCCCCATCACCCAACCCCCCATCACCCAACCACCCCCCATCACCCAACAACCGCCCAACAACCGTCCAACCACCACCCATCACCCAACAACCACCAAACCACCCTCATCACACCCCCATCACCCAACCACCACCCCCCATCACCCAACCACCCCCCATCACCCAACCACCACCCCCATCACCCAACAACTGCCCAACAACCATCCAACCATCACCCATCACCCAACAACCACCAAACCACCCTCATCACACCCCCATCACCCAACCACCACCCCCCATCACCCAACCACCCCCCATCACCCAACCACCACCCCCATCACCCAACAACTGCCCAACAACCATCCAACCATCACCCATCACCCAACAACCACCCAACCACCCCCATCACACCCCTCATCACCCAACCACCACCCCCCATCACCCAACAACCACCCCCCATCACCCAACAACTGCCCAACAACCATCCAACCACCCCCCATCACCCAACAACCGCCCAACCCCCCATCACCCAACAACCCCCCATCCCCAACAACCACCCCCCACATTGCTCCTCCCCCCCATTGTCCCCACGGTGTCCCCACAGTGTCCCCATCCCCTGGGGGGGGTCCCATCCCGCCCCCACCACGTCCCCCCCTCACCAGACAGGTCCCTCCTCCGCAGCGTCCGGCGGTGGACGCAGGTGGCGCCGGGGCGACAGTCGGAGTCAGCGGGGCACCAGGGGGCTGCGGGTGACAAGAGGGTTGGTGGGGACGTGAGGACGGGTGACACCTCGGAGAGGAACAGGTAGAGGAGTCACAGGGGCAGCTGTGGGCGCTGGTTGGGTGATGGGGAGTTGTTGGGTGATGGGTGTGGTTGGACGGTTGTTGGGGGGTGGTTGGGTGGTTGTTGGGTGATGGGGGGTTGGGTGATTGTGGGTGGTTGGGTGGTTGTTGGGTGATGGGGGTGGTTGTTGGGTGGTTGGTTGTTGGGTGATGGGGGGTGGTTGGGGGGTTGTTGGGTGATGGGGGGGTTGGGTGATGGGTGGTTGTTGGGTGATGGGGGGGTTGTTGGGTGATGGGGGGGTTGTTGGGTGATGGGTGGTTGATGGGTGATGGGTGGTTGTTGGGTGATTGTTGGGTGATGGGTGGTTGTTGGGTGGTTGGACGGTTGTTGGGTGATGGGTGGAGGTTGGGTGATGGGGGGTGGTTGGGTGATGGGGGTGGTTGGGTGATGGGGGTGGTTGGGTGATGGGGGGTGGTTGTTGGGTGATGGGGGGGTTGGGTGATGGGGGGTAGTTGTTGGGTGATGGGTGGTTGTTGCGTGATGGGTGGAGGTTGGGTGGTTGTTGGGTGATGGGGGGTTGTTGGGTGATGGGTGGTTGGGTGACGGGGGGTGGTTGTTGGGTGGTTGGGGGGTTGTTGGGTGATGGGTGGTTGTTGGCTGGTTGGATGGTTGTTGGGTGACGGGGGGTGGTTGGGCAGCGTTTGGGTGACAGGGGGCGGTTGTTGTGCAGCGGGTACCCCATGTCAAAGCCCCACCTCCACCTCCCCCCACCCCGGGGTCCCCCCCAGACTCACGGCAGAGGGCGGGGGTGCTCCAGGGCGCCACCCGCACCCCGGCCTGGCGACAGGCGGCTCGGTAAGCGCCCAGCACCTCCCCCAGCACCCGCCTGTCCGCGGGGGCCTCGCACAGCTCCCGCAGACACACGGCCTCGAAGACCCCCGGCGGGACCGCGGGGTGACAACCCCCGAAGGGACCCCCAGGAGCGCGGAGGAGGCCGCAGAGCTGGGTGTGGACGAAGGCTCTTTTGGGGGGCTGGCGGCACGGGGGGCAGGCGGGGCCCGGGCAGGGGCGCTGACAGGCGGCCCCGGCTGGGGGGTCGTTGTTGGGGTGACCGTCGAAGTCGCCGCAGAGGCCACAGGTGAGGTTGCGGTACCGCGGCGGCACCGTGACGGCCAGCGCGGCGCCGGGACCCACGGCCACGCGCAGCCCGAAGTCGGTGAGGATGAGGAGGGTGGTGGTGCCGCCGCCGCCGCCGCCGCCGCCTTGGCGGGTGACGCAGCTGGACCGGCCCTGCAGGCAGAAGGGGGGAGACACCGCGGCGCCGTCCACCTGCCGTGGGGGGGTTGGGGGTGAGGGGGGGGATGGGGAACCACCCACCCACACTCACCCACCCACCCCCCTCCTCCTCCTCCTGCCTGGCTGCCCCACCGGGGCTTCTCCAGCCCGACCCCAGATCCGCCACCCGTGGCCTTCAGCCTCCCTCCCTCCTCTTCTCCACTAAGTGGCTTCTTCTCCTCCTCCTCCTCCTCCTCCCTCCCTCCAGCCCTCCTCCTCCTCCTCCTTCCCATCCCTCCCTCCCTCCCTCCCTCCCTCCCTCCCTCCAGCCTTCCTCCTCCTCCCTTCCTCCCTCCCTCCAGCCTTCCTCCTCATCATCATCATCCTCCCTCCAGCCTTCCTCCTCCTCCCTCCCTCCAGCCCTCCTCCTCCCTCCAGCCCTCCTCCTCCCTCCCTCCAGCCCTCCTCCTCCTCCCTCCAGTCCTCCTCCTCCTCCTCCTCCTCCTCCTCCTCCTCCTCCTCCTCCTCCTCCTCCTCCTCCCTCCCTCCAGCCCTCCTCCTCCTCCCTCCCTCCTGCCCTCCTCCTCCTCCTCCTCCCTCCCTCCAGCCCTCCTTCTCCTCCTCCTCCATCCAGCCTTCATCCATTCTCCACCCACCTCATCTCCATCCAGCCTCCATCTGTTCTCCCCCTGCCCCTTCTCCCTCCCCCCTCAGCCCCTTCTCCATCCCCCCTCCATCCAGCTGATGCTCACCTCTCCTCCAGCTCATCTTCATCCACCCTTCAGCCCTTCTCCCTCCGTCTCCTCTCCCTCCAACCCTCATCCAACCTTGGTCCCCCCCCCATTCCTCCCTCCACCCATCCTTGGTCCCTCCTCCCTCCATCCCTCCATCCCTCCTTGGTCCCTCCTCCATCCCTCCCTCCATCCCTGGTCCCTCCTCCATCCCTCCTTGGTCCCTTCTCCATCCCTCCTTGGTCCATTCTCCATCCCTCCCTCCCTCTTTTGTCCCTTCTCCATCCCTCCTTGGTCCCTTCTCCATCCCTCCTTGGTCCCTTCTCCATCCCTCCCTCCATCCCTGGTCCCTCCTCCATCCCTCCCTCCATCCCTGGTCCCTCCTCCATCATTCCATCCCTCCTTGGTCCCTTCTCCATCCCTCCTTGGTCCCTCCTCCATCATTCCATCCCTCCTTGGTCCCTCCTCCATCCCTCCTTGGTCCCTTCTCCATCTCTCCCTCCCTCCTTGGTCCCTCCTCCATCATTCCATCCCTCCTTGGTCCCTCCTCCCTCCCTCCTTGGTCCCTCCTCCATCCCTCCATCCATGGCCCCTCCATCCCTCATCCCTCCAACCTTCCCCTCCACCCCCAACCTTCCCCCCTCCTCCTCCTCCTCCTCCTCCTCCTCCCCCTATCCAACCCCCCCCCCCTTCCCCCCTCCCTTCCCCCCCCCACACCCCCCCTTCTCACCTCCACCTCCCCACCCTGCAGCACCCAGCGATGCTCCTCCAGGCTGACGGTGACCCTGCGCCCGCCGCTGCCCCCCCGGGGGGGGTCGCTGACGGTGACACGGAAGCTGGGCTGGGCTTTGGGGGGGCCGCAGCTCCGCGCCAGCGCGTAGGAGCAGTTGTCCCCCGCGGCCACCGCCGCCCCGTCGAAGCTCAGGTAGTGGCGGGTCCCCACCGCCCGGCAGGTCCCCGACGCGGCGCTGGACCAGCACCCATGGGTGCTGCTGCTGCTGCTGCTGCTGGGGGGGGGGGTGCAGCCCTCCCGGCACCCCTGGCTGCAACTGGGGGCGCAGAGGGTGTAGCGGGTGCCGGGGGGGCACTTGGGGGCTGGGGGAAGGGGGGGGAGAGAAGGGTGTTGAGAGGGGGAGGGGGGGGTTTGTTCTGCCTGGTGCCCCTCCCCCACCCAGGGTGCTCTATGGGGGTCCTGTGCCCCCCCCCCCCCCCAAGTCCCCAGGGTGCTCTATGGTCCCCCCAAGTCCCCAGGGTGCCCTATGGGGGTCCTGTCCCACCCCCCAGGTGCCCTACGGGGTCCTGTCCCACCCTCAGATCCCTCTATGGGGCCCTGTGTCCCCCCCCAGGGTGCCCTACGGGGTCCTGTCCCACCCCCAGATCCCTCTATGGGGCCCTGTGTCCCCCACCCGGGTGCTCTATGGGGCCCTGTGTGTCCCCCCGGGTGCCCTATGGGGTCCTGTGTCCCCACCCCAAGTCCCCAGGGTGCTCTATGGGGCCCTGTCCCCCCCCCCACCAGGTGCCCTATGGGGTCCTGTGTCCCCTCCCCAAGTCCCCAGGGTGCCCTATGGGGCCCTGTGTCCCCCCCCAGGGTGCTCTATGGGGTCCTGTATCCCCCCCCCAGATCCCTCTATGGGGCCCTGTGTCTCCCCTGGGTGTCCTATGGGGTCCTGTGTCCCCCTCCAAGTCCCCAGAGTGCCCTATGGGGCCCTGTGTCCCCCCCCCAGGGTGCTCTATGTGGCCCTGTATCCCCTCCCCAAGTCCCCAGAGTGCCCTATGGGTGTCCTGTGTCCCCCCCAGATCCCTCTATGGGGCCCCATGTCCCCCCACCTCCCTCTTATAGGACCATATCCCGTCCCATGGTCCTTCCCCCACCCCCCCACCCCTCCCACCCCGAACCCGGGGTCCCTTCCGCGGGTGACTCACGGCAGAAGCCCTGGGAGCGCCACTCCAGCACCTTCCTCCCGGCCTCCTGGCAGGCGGCGGCGTAGGCGGCGACGACGCGGCACGCGGCCCCGGCGTGGCACCCGTCGGCCACGCAGTCCCGGTAGTAGGTTTCGGGGTGAACGGCCCCGTGGCAGAACCGGAAGGGTCCCTCTTTCCTCAGCACCACCCCGCACCCTTCCCCACCCTCCCCTTCCCCTTCCCCATCCCCCCGGCACCCAGCGACTTCGCCGCAACCTTCCTCTCCCGCCGCGGCCCCCGCCGGCGCCACGTCGTTGCGGGGGTCCCCGTCGAAGTCCCCGCACAACCCGCAGAGGCGGCCCCGGTAACGTCCCGGCACCCCAACGCTCACCCGGCCGTGGCGACCGTCGAACGCCACCGTCACCCCCCGGGGGGTCTTCACCGTCACCTCCCAACCCCGCGACTCCAGGGTCACCCCCGAGGTCCCCACTGTGTGGGGCAGGCGGGTGGGCACGCCGTTCACCTGGGGGGAGGAAGGGGTGTGTAGGGGGTTAAAACGGGGGTTGTAGGGGTCGCGGAAGGGGGTGGAACCTCATTTTGGCGATTCTGGAGCCTGTTAGGGCGCTACTCAGGGTTTACTCACTCGTTACTCGGGGTTTACTCACTCGTTACTCAGGGTTTACTCGTTACTCAGGGTTTACTGGCTCGTCACTCAGGGTTTACTTGTTACTCAGGGTTTACTGGCTCGTCACTCAGGGCTTACTTACTCGTTACTCAGGGTTTACTGGCTTGTTACTCAGGCTTTACTCACGAGGTGCTCCTTAACTTACTGACCCTTTTCCCCGTGGACACAGGTTGTTTTCTCACTCTCTGCTCATCGCCTCCTCGCTCGCCACTCACAGTTTACTCCCAAGCTACTCGCTCGCTGCTCGCCACTTGGCACCACCCCTCCAAGACGGCTTGTGGGAGCGAGCCTTCCTACTACTTAGGTTCTCCTCGCTGACTACTCAGCACTTCCAGCTCACAGCGTTTCCCCTCTCACACCTCCCTTACACCATCGCTACTCGCTCGCTATTCCCTCTTCAACACAGGGCAGCTCCATGTTCTCTACGTCCTCCCACCTGGCTACTCACGCGCTACTCACCACTCATTAACCTGCTTTCTACTTACTCCATGGGCCAGCCAGCCCACCTAAAACACGCTCTACGCCTGCTACTCACTCGCTACTCCTCACTCAGCCAACAAAACCCCCCCACCTCACTTACTACCAGCGCAGGGAGAACGTGCTACTCAACACCCAAGCGCTCCTCCTCCTCCTCCTCCTCCTGGGCTACTCACCGCCTTACTCCCCTCCTCACAGCTCCTACTCCCTGCCCTCACGCTGCCCTTACTCCTTCCTTACTCACCGTCACCCGCCCGGCTTCCAGCCCCAGCCGGGTGTGGAGCAGCAGGACCTGGACGCTGACGATGCCCGTGGGGCCGCCGCGCACGCGGATGCGGAAGGAGCCGCCGGCGGCGGCGCCGGGACAGAGCGCGGCCAGGAGGTTGTGGCAGGAGACGGGGAAGTGGCGGTGCAGCCGGTCGAAGGTGCGCAGGTGGCCCAAGCCCAGCGCGGAGCAGGTGGCCGGGCCGGGGGAGGGGGTGGGGGTGGGGGTGGGGGAGAGGGTGGGGGAGGGGGTGGGGGAGGGGGCGCAGGGCTGCTGGGGGTTGTTGGGTGAGCAGGGGGCAGCTGCGGGGGTGGGGAGAGGGGTGGGGAGTTTGGTTGTTCTTCTGGAAGGGTTTGGTATCCCTCCCTCCTTCCCTCCATCCCTCCTCCTTCCTTCCCTCCACCCATCCCTCCCTCCCTCTTCCATTCCTCCATCCTCCCTCCCTTCCTCCTCCTTCCCTCCCTCCTTCCTTCCCTCCCTCCCTTCTTTCCTCCCTTCTTTCCTCCCTCCTTCCCTCCCTCCTTCCCTCCATCCCTCCTCCCTCTCTCCTCCATCCCTCCCTCCTCCCTCCCTCCCTCCCTCCCTCCCTCCCTCCCTCCCTCCCTCCCTCCCTCCCTCCCTCCCTCCCTCCCTCCCTCCCTCCCTCTTCCATTCCTCCATCCCTCCATCCCTCCTCCCTCTCTCCTCCCTCCCTCCTCCTTCCCTCCTCCTTCCCTCCATCCCTCCTTCCTCTCTCTTCCATCCATCCCTCCCTCCCTCCATCCCTCTCTCCATCCATCATCCCTCCCTCCCTCCTCCCTCCCTCTCTCCCTCCATCCCTCCCTCCCTCCCTCCCCCACTCACAGCACTGTCCCCCGCCATCCCCTTCCTCAGGCCGGGCACAGACCCCGCACAGTTGTCCCCGGAGGGCGGCTGGCGCCGTCACCGTCACCGCCCCGTCCCCGCCGTAGGCCACCCTGACGCCCGCGCTGGTTGTCACCCGCCGCTGCCCCCCGCGACGTTCCACACGCACCTCGCCCCCCGCCAGCGAGAGGGGCAGGCGGGTCCGGACCCCGGACACCTGCAAGGTAGGACACTGCCTGGGGCACCTGTCACCTCGGTCCCCTCCCCAGGGTCTCCTGGAGGAGACAACCCACCCCCAACCCTCATCCCACACTGGGGCACCTGTCACCTCGGTCCCCTCCCCAGGGTCTCCTGGAGGAGACAACCCACCCCCAACCCTCATCCCACACTGGGGCACCTGTCACCTCAGTCCCCTCCCCAGGGTGTCCTCCTGGAGATGCCAAACCCCCCCTCAACCCTCATCCCACACTGGGGCACCTGTCACCTCGGTCCCCTCCCCAGGGTCTCCTGGAGATGACACCCACCCCCAACCCTCATCCCACACTGGGACACCTGTCACCTCAGTCCCCTCCCCAGGGTGTCCTCCTGGAGATGCCAACCCACCCCCAACCCTCATCCCACACTGGGGCACCTGTCACCTCGGTCCCCTCCCCAGGGTCTCCTCCTGGAGATGACACCCACCCCCCAACCCTCATCCCACTCCCCACCCCGGGGCTGTATCCTCACCCTGGCCATGGTCTCCTCTCCTCGGAGCAGGACCACCTCGTAGCCGTCACCACGGAGCGCGACGTGGCTGAAGGTGGCCCCTGGACCCCTGCCAACCTGCCCACTCGCCGTCACCTCAAGGGTGGGCAACTGGGCGCCACAGGTGGCCACCAACAGCTGGCTACAAGCCCCAGCCAACCCGTAGCTCTTCCCATCGAAGGCCCGGTAGCGCCAACGCCCCAGGACGTGGCAAACCAGGGGGGGCTGTGCCAGGGGGAGGCACCTGGGGGTGGTTTCCACCATCCTGCACCTTGTCCCCGCCGGGCAACTGACGTCCTCGCAGGAGGGGGCGGTGGGAAGGCATCTAGGGGAGGTTTCCACCGCCTTGCACCTCGTTCCAGGTGGACAACGCCGCTCAGCACAAGGTGGCTGGTTGGCCACGCATTTGGGCCAGCCCTCCACCAGCTGGCACGTGGTGCCCTTGGAGCAGGGCAGGTCTTGGCAGGATGGCTTGTTGGGGAGGCATCTCGGCGAGGTCTCCACCATCCGGCACGTGGTTCCGGCTGGGCAGTGGATGTCGCTGCAGGACGGCTCCTTGGCCACGCATTTGGGCCAGTCCTCCACCAGCTGGCAACTGGTCCCAGCTGGGCAGTACATATCCTTGCAGGACGGCTTGTTGGGAAGGCAAGTGGGCCAGTTGTCCACCAGCTGGCACCTCGTCCCCGCCGGGCAACGCACCTCAGCGCAAGAGGGCTGGTTGGGCAAGCATCTGGGCCAGTCCTCCACCAGTTGGCAACTGGTCCCAGCTGGGCAGCGGACGGTGTGGCAGGACGGCTTGTTGGGTTGGCAGGTTGGCCAACCCCCCACCACCTGGCAGGTGGTGGCCACGGGGCAACGGACGGTGCTGCAGGTGGGCGGGTTGGGCAGGCACTTGGGCCAGCCCCCCACCATGTGGCACGTGGTGCCTTCCGAGCAGCGGACGGCGGAGCAGGTCAGCTTGGGGTGGGGGACGCAGCGAGGGGCACCTGCCAGCAGCTGACACGCGGCCCCGGGCTCGCAGGAGAGGTCGGCGCAGGACGGGGCCGGCGCCTCCCTCCTCATCATCCTCACGCACTTGGGCCACCCTTGGGCCAGCCGGCAGCTCGAGCCCTTTGGGCACCTGAGGTCACGGCAGGAGGGGACGCGGAGGCAGCGGGGCCACCCGTTGAGGACCCTGCAGCCCATCCCCACCGGGCAGTGCAGGTGGCGGCAGGAGGGGCGGGACACGCAGGCAGGGCGGCCGTGGACCAGCACGCAGGACGTGCCGGCTTTGCAGGCCACGTGCTGGCAGGAGGTGGGGAGGGTGAGGCAGTGGATGCCCACGCAGGACATGGGAGCTGAGGAGACCTCGGGGGGAAACGAGGGCATGGAGGCGGGGTGGCCCAAGGAGACAGAGCTGGAGAGGGGGGAGCTGGGAAGACACCGAGGCCACCCGGCTGTCACGGTGCAGGTTGTGCCCTTGGGACACTGGATGTCCTGGCAGGAGGGTGGGATGTGGACACACTGGGGTTGTCCATCTGTCATCTGACACGTGGTCCCCTTGGGACAGTGGATGTCCTGGCAGGAAGGTCTCCTGATGGAGGTCTTGGTTTGGATGCAGCGTGGCCACCCATCCACCATCTGGCACGTTGTTCCCTTCTGGCAGTGAACATCACTGCAGGTTGGTTGGTTTTGGACACACTGTGGCCAACCATTGACCATCTGGCAGGTGGTTCCCTTGGGACAGTGGATGTCACTGCAGGAAGGTCTCCTGATGGAGGTCTTGGTCTGGACACAGCGTGGCCACCCATCCACCATCTGACAGCTGGTTCCCTTCTGGCAGTGAACATCACTGCAGGAGGGTTGGTTTTGGACACACTGTGGCCACCCATTGACCATGCTGCACGTGGTGCCCTTGGCACACTGGATGTCCTGGCAGGATGGCTGTTGGTGGACACAGTGGGGTTGTCCATCTGTCATCCTGCACGTGGTGCCCTTGGGACAGGGGATGTCGCTGCAGGAAGGTCTCCTGATGGTGGTCTTGGTTTGGATGCACCGTGGCCAACCATCCACCATCTGGCACGTGGTTCCCTTGGCACAGTGGATGTCCTGGCAGGAGGGTTTGGGTTGGACACACTGTGGCCAACCATTGACCATGCTGCACGTGGTGCCCTTGGCACAGTGGATGTCACTGCAGGAAGGCCGGTTGTGGACACACTGTGGTTGGCCATTGATTAAGTTGCACGTGGTCCCTTTGGGACACTGGATGTCCACACATGAAGGTCTCCTTGGCGTCACCTTAGTCTGGACACACTGTGGCCAACCGTCCACCACCTGGCACGTGGTGCCCTTGGGACAGTGGATGTCCTGGCAGGAAGGTCTCCTGATGGAGGTCTTGGTTTGGATGCACCGTGGCCAACCGTCCACCATCTGACAGCTGGTGCCCTTCTGGCAGTGAACGTCACTGCAGGAGGGTTGGGGTTGGACACACTGTGGCCACCCATTGACCATGCTGCACGTGGTGCCCTTGGCACAGTGGATGTCCTGGCAGGATGGCTGTTGGTGGACACAGTGGGGTTGTCCATCTGTCATCCTGCACGTGGTGCCCTTGGGACAGGGGATGTCGCTGCAGGAAGGTCTCCTGATGGAGGTCTTGGTTTGGATGCACCGTGGCCAACCATCCACCATCTGGCACGTGGTTCCCTTGGCACAGTGGATGTCCTGGCAGGAGGGTTGGGGTTGGACACACTGTGGCCAACCATTGACCATGCTGCACGTGGTGCCCTTGGCACAGTGGATGTCACTGCAGGAAGGCCGGTTGTGGACACACTGTGGTTGGCCATTGATTAAGTTGCACGTGGTCCCTTTGGGACACTGGATGTCCACACATGAAGGTCTCCTTGGCATCACCTTAGTCTGGACACACTGTGGCCAACCGTCCACCACCTGGCACGTGGTGCCCTTGGGACACAGGATGTCCTGGCAGGAAGGTCTCCCGATGGAGGTCTTGGTTTGGATGCACCGTGGCCAACCGTCCACCATCTGACAGCTGGTGCCCTTCTGGCAGTGAACGTCACTGCAGGAGGGTTGGGGTTGGACACACTGTGGCCAACCATTGATCATGCTGCACGTGGTGCCCTTGGGACACTGGATGTCGCTGCAGGAAGGTCTCCTGATGGAGGTCTTGGTCTGGATGCACCGTGGCCACCCATCCACCACCTGGCACGTTGTTCCCTTCTGGCAGTGAACGTCACTGCAGGTTGGTTGGTTTTGGACACACTGTGGCCAACCATTGATCATCTGACACGTGGTGCCCTTGGCACAGTGGATGTCCTGGCAGGATGGCTGCCTGTGGACACAGTGGGGTTGTCCATCTGTCATCCTGCACGTGGTGCTCTTGGGACAGGGGATGTCACTGCAGGAAGGTCTTCTGATGGAGGTCTTGGTTTGGATGCAGCGTGGCCACCCATCCACCATCTGGCAGCTGGTTCCCTTCTGGCACTGGATGTCACTGCAGGAGGGTTGTTGGTGGACACAGCGTGGCCACCCGTCCACCACCTGGCACGTGGTGCCTTTGGCACAGTGGATGTCACTGCAGGAAGGCCGGTTGTGGACACACTGTGGTTGGCCATTGATTAAGTTGCACGTGGTCCCTTTGGGACACTGGATGTCTCTGCAAGAAGGTCTCCTTGGGGTCACCTTGATCTGGATGCACCGTGGCCAACCATCCACCATCTGGCAGCTGGTTCCCTTCTGGCACTGGATGTCCTGGCAGGAGGGCTGTTGGTGGACACAGTGAGGCCACCCATCTGTCATCCTGCACGTGGTCCCCTTGGGACAGGGGATGTCACTGCAGGAAGGTCTCCTGATGGCAGTTTTGGTCTGGACACAGCGTGGCCACCCATCCACCACCTGGCACAGGGTTCCCTTCTGGCACTGGATGTCCTGGCAGGAAGGCTGGTTGTGGACACACTGTGGTTGGCCACTGACCACCTGGCACGTGGTCCCTTGGGGACACTGGATGTCCCTGCAAGAAGGTCTCCTTGGGGACATCTTAGTCTGGATGCACCGTGGCCACCCATCCACCACCTGGCACGTGGTGCCCTTGGCACAGTGGATGTCGCTGCAGGAAGGTCTCCTGATGGAGGTCTTGGTTTGGATGCACCGTGGCCACCCATCTACCATCTGGCAGCTGGTTCCCTTCTGGCACTGGATGTCCTGGCAGGAAGGCTGGTTGTGGACACATTGTGGTTGGCCATTGACCATCTGGCACGTGGTCCCTTTGGGACACTGGATGTCCACACATGAAGGTCTCCTTGGGGTCACTTTCATCTGGACACAGCGTGGCCACCCATCCACCATCTGGCACAGGGTTCCCTTCTGGCACTGGATGTCCTGGCAGGAGGGTTGGGGTTGGACACACTGTGGCCAACCATTGACCATGCTGCACGTGGTGCCCTTGGCACACTGGATGTCCTGGCAGGAGGGTGGGATGTGGACACAGTGGGGTTGTCCATCTGTCATCCTACACGTGGTGCCCTTGGGACAGTGGATGTCGCTGCAGGAAGGTCTCCTGATGGAGGTCTTGGTCTGGATGCAGCGTGGCCACCCATCCACCATCTGGCAGCTGGTTCCCTTCTGGCACTGGATGTCACTGCAGGAGGGTTGGTTTTGGACACACCGTGGCCAACCATCCACCATCTGGCAGCTGGTGCCCTTGGCACAGTGGATGTCCTGGCAGGATGGCAGCCTGTGGACACAGTGGGGCTGTCCATCTGTCATCTGACACGTGGTCTCCTTGGGACACTGGATGTCGCTACAGGAAGGTCTCCTGATGGAGGTCTTGGTCTGGACACAGCGTGGCCACCCATCCACCATCTGGCACGTGGTTCCCTTCTGGCACTGGATGTCCTGGCAGGATGGTGGGCTGTGGACACACTGTGGTTGGCCATTGATCAAGTTGCACGTGGTCCCCTTGGGACACTGGATGTCTCTGCAAGAAGGTCTCCTTGGGGTCACCTTAGTCTGGACACACCGTGGCCAACCGTCCACCATCTGGCAGCTGGTTCCCTTCTGGCAGTGAACATCATTGCAGGAAGGCTGGTTGTGGACACACTCTGGTTGTCCATCTGTCATCCTGCACGTGGTCCCTTTGGGACAGTGGATGTCGCTGCAGGAAGGTCTCCTGATGGAGGTTTTAGTCTGGACACAGCGTGGCCACCCATCCACCATCTGGCAGCTGGTTCCCTTCTGGCACTGGATGTCCTGGCAGGAAGGCTGGTTGTGGACACATTGTGGTTGGCCATTGACCATCTGGCACGTGGTCCCTTTGGGACACTGGATGTCCACACATGAAGGTCTCCTTGGGGTCACTTTCATCTGGACACAGCGTGGCCACCCATCCACCATCTGGCACAGGGTTCCCTTCTGGCACTGGATGTCCTGGCAGGAGGGTTGGGGTTGGACACACTGTGGCCAACCATTGACCATGCTGCACGTGGTGCCCTTGGCACACTGGATGTCCTGGCAGGAGGGTGGGATGTGGACACAGTGGGGTTGTCCATCTGTCATCCTACACGTGGTGCCCTTGGGACAGTGGATGTCGCTGCAGGAAGGTCTCCTGATGGAGGTCTTGGTCTGGATGCACCGTGGCCACCCATCCACCATCTGGCAGCTGGTTCCCTTCTGGCACTGGATGTCCTGGCAGGAAGGCTGGTTGTGGACACAGTGGGGTTGGCCATTGACCATTTGGCAGGTGGTCCCTTTGGGACACTGGATGTCCACACATGAAGGTCTCCTTGGGGTCACCTTGGTCTGGAAACAGCGTGGCCACCCATCCACCATCTGGCACATGGTGCCCTTCTGGCACTGGATGTCCTGGCAGGAGGGTTGTTGGTGGACACAGTGAGGCCACCCATCTGTCATCCTGCACGTGGTCCCCTTGGCACAGGGGATGTCACTGCAGGAAGGTCTCCTGATGGCAGTTTTGGTCTGGACACAGCGTGGCCACCCATCCACCATCTGGCAGCTGGTGCCCTTCTGGCAGTGAACATCACTACAGGTTGGTTGATTTTGGACACAGCGTGGCCAACCATTGACCATCTGGCAGGTGGTTCCCTTGGCACAATGGATGTCCTGGCAGGAGGTTTGTTGGTGGACACAGTGAGGCCACCCATCTGTCATCTGGCACGTGGTCCCTTTGGGACACTGGATGTCCACACATGAAGGTCTCCTTGGCGTCACCTTAGTCTGGACACAGCGTGGCCAACCGTCCACCACCTGGCACGTGGTGCCCTTGGCACAGTGGATGTCCTGGCAGGAGGGTTGTTGGTGGACACAGTGGGGTTGTCCATCTGTCATCTGACACGTGGTGCCCTTGGCACACTGGATGTCGCTACAGGAAGGTCTCCTGATGGAGGTCTTGGTCTGGACACAGCGTGGCCACCCATCCACCATCTGGCACGTGGTTCCCTTCTGGCACTGGATGTCCTGGCAGGATGGTGGGCTGTGGACACACTGTGGTTGGCCATTGATCAAGTTGCACGTGGTCCCCTTGGGACACTGGATGTCTCTGCAAGAAGGTCTCCTTGGGGTCATCTTAGTCTGGACACACCGTGGCCAACCGTCCACCATCTGGCAGCTGGTTCCCTTCTGGCAGTGAACATCATTGCAGGAAGGCTGGTTGTGGACACACTCTGGTTGTCCATCTGTCATCTGGCACGTGGTCCCTTTGGGACAGTGGATGTCGCTGCAGGAAGGTCTCCTGATGGAGGTTTTAGTCTGGACACAGCGTGGCCACCCATCTACCATCTGGCAGCTGGTTCCCTTCTGGCACTGGATGTCCTGGCAGGAAGGCTGGTTGTGGACACAGTGGGGTTGGCCATTGACCATTTGGCAGGTGGTCCCTTTGGGACACTGGATGTCCACACATGAAGGTCTCCTTGGGGTCACCTTGGTCTGGACACAGCGTGGCCACCCATCCACCATCTGGCACATGGTGCCCTTCTGGCACTGGATGTCCTGGCAGGAGGGTTGTTGGTGGACACAGTGAGGCCACCCATCTGTCATCCTGCACGTGGTCCCCTTGGCACAGGGGATGTCACTGCAGGAAGGTCTCCTGATGGCAGTTTTGGTCTGGACACAGCGTGGCCACCCATCCACCACCTGGCAGCTGGTGCCCTTCTGGCAGTGAACATCACTACAGGTTGGTTGATTTTGGACACAGCGTGGCCAACCATTGACCATCTGGCAGGTGGTTCCCTTGGCACAATGGATGTCCTGGCAGGAGGTTTGTTGGTGGACACAGTGAGGCCACCCATCTGTCATCTGGCACGTGGTCCCTTTGGGACACTGGATGTCCCTGCAAGAAGGTCTCCTTGGCGTCACCTTAGTCTGGACACAGCGTGGCCAACCGTCCACCATCTGGCACGTGGTGCCCTTGGCACAGTGGATGTCCTGGCAGGAGGGTTGTTGGTGGACACAGTGGGGTTGTCCATCTGTCATCCTACACGTGGTGCCCTTGGGACAGTGGATGTCGCTGCAGGAAGGTCTCCTGATGGAGGTCTTGGTCTGGATGCACCGTGGCCAACCATCCACCATCTGGCAGCTGGTTCCCTTCTGGCACTGGATGTCACCGCAGGAGGGTTGGTTTTGGACACACCGTGGCCAACCATCCACCATCTGGCAGCTGGTGCCCTTGGCACAGTGGATGTCCTGGCAGGATGGCTGCCTGTGGACACAGTGGGGCTGTCCATCTGTCATCTGACACGTGGTCTCCTTGGGACACTGGATGTCGCTACAGGAAGGTCTCCTGATGGAGGTCTTGGTCTGGACACAGCGTGGCCAACCGTCCACCATCTGGCACGTGGTTCCCTTCTGGCACTGGATGTCCTGGCAGGAGGGTGGGATGTGGACACAGCGTGGCCACCCATCTGTCATCCTGCATGTGGTCCCTTGGGGACAGTGGATGTCCCTGCATGTAGGTGGTCTTGAGGATGTCTTGGTCTGGACACAGCGTGGCCACCCATCCACCATCTGGCAGCTGGTTCCCTTCTGGCACTGGATGTCCTGGCAGGATGGCTGCCTGTGGACACAGTGGGGTTGTCCATCTGTCATCTTGCACGTGGTCCCTTGGGGACACTGGATGTCCCCACAAGAAGCTCTCCTTGGGGGCATCTTGGTCTGGACACAGCGTGGCCACCCATCCACCACCTGGCAGCTGGTCCCTTGGTGGCACCGTGTGTTGGCGCAGGTGGGTTTGGTGCTGGGACGTTGTTTTGGGATGGGATGGGAAGAAGAGACTTTCCTGGCTCCCCCCCAGGGGGGAGAGGCTGGAGGGCGGTGGGCTGGTCCCCTCTGCACGCAGCGTGGCCAACCCTGCGCCACGAGGCACGTGGTCCCTTTTGGACACTGGAAGTTGCTGCAGGAGGGCGGGTGGTGGAGGCACTTGGGCCAACCACTCACCATCTTGCAGAGGGTGCCTTGGGGACACTGGATGTCACTGCAGGAGGGCAGGGGGCCCACACATTTGGGCCACCCATCCAACATCTTGCACATCGTCCCCTTCTCACAACGGACGTCCTCGCACGTCGGGCTTCGGTGGGCGAGGTGGGAGGGGGAGGTCTTGACTGGGCCACACCAAGGCCACCCGTCCACCATGTGGCACACGGTGCCCTCCTGGCATCGGACGTCGTGGCAGGAGGGGGGGTCGTGGATGCAGCGGGGTTGGTCGTTGAGCATCTTGCAGGAGGTTCCTTGGGGACACTGGACATCCCAGCAAGGCTGTTGCCAGGACGTCTTGGTCTGGACACAGCGTGGCCAACCGTCCTGCTTCTGGCACGTGGTGCCCTTCTGGCACTGGATGTCCTGGCAGGAGGGCTGTTGGTGGACACAGTGAGGCCACCCATCCGTCATCCTGCACGTGGTGCCCTTGGGACACTGGATGTCGCTGCAGGAAGGTCTCCTGATGGAGGTCTTGGTCTGGACACAGCGTGGCCACCCATCCACCACCTGGCACAGGGTTCCCTTCTGGCACTGGATGTCCTGGCAGGAAGGCTGGTTGTGGACACACTGTGGTTGGCCACTGACCACCTGGCACGTGGTCCCTTGGGGACACTGGATGTCCCTACATGTAGGTGGCCTTGAGGAGGTCTTGGTCTGGACACAGCGTGGCCACCCAGCCGCCATCTGGCATGAGGTTCCTTTGTGGCACTGGATGTCCTGGCAGGAGGGTGGGCTGTGGACACACTGGGGTTGACCATTGATCAAGTTGCACGTGGTCCCTTGGGGACACTGGGTGTCCCTGCAAGAAGGTCTCCTTGGGGACATCTTGATGTGGACACAGCGTGGCCACCCATCCACTATCTGGCAGCTGGTGCCCTTCTGGCACTGGATGTCCTGGCAGGAGGGTTGTTGGTGGACACACTGTGGCCAACCATTGACCGTGCTGCACGTGGTGCCCTCGGGACACTGGATGTCCTGGCAGGAGGGTGGGATGTGGACACAGTGGGGTTGTCCATCTGTCATCCTACACGTGGTGCCCTTGGGACAGGGGATGTCGCTGCAGGAAGGTCTCCTTGGGGACATCTTGGTCTGGACACAGCGTGGCCACCCATCCACCACCTGGCACGTGGCCTCTGCGGGACAGGGGTGGTGCTGGCAGGAAGGTGAGCGCCGGGGGGCTGGGGGTGGCGGTGCTGCCCGCTGGAAGAGCTCCTTGCCCACGCACTTGGGCCACCCATCCACCATCTTGCACGTGGTCCCCTTCTGGCACCGGACGGCCTGGCAGGAGGGCGGGAGGGGGACACATTTGGGCCACCCCCCCACCATCCTGCACCTGGTGCCCTCGGCGCAGCGGAAACGGCGGCAGGAGGGGGTGGGGACACATTTGGGCCTCCCGGCCACCATCCGGCACCGCGAGTCTCCCTTGCAGGGGAAGCCCTGACACGAGGGTTTGGGGAGACACCTGGGCCACCCGGCCACCATCTTGCACCGGGCGCCAGCCTGGCACCGGAAGTTCTTGCACGACGGCAACGGGACACACTTGGGCCACCCGCCCACCATCTGGCACTGGGTCCCTTCTCCACACTGGAAGGTCTCACAGGATGGTTTGGGGACACACTTGGGCCACCCACCCACCATCTGGCAGTGGGTTCCTTCTCCACACTGGAAGTTCTTACAGGATGGTTTGGGGACACATCTAGGCCACCCGGCCACCATCTGGCACTGGGTTCCCTCCTGGCAATGGAAGGTCTCACAGGATGGTTTGGGGACACATTTAGGCCACCCACCCACCATCTTGCACTGGGTTCCGGCCTCACAACGGGTGTTGCTGCACGAAGGCTTCGGGACACATCTAGGCCACCCACCCACCATCTGGCACTGGGTCCCTTCTCCACAATGGGTGTTGCTGCACGACGGCTTCGGGACACACTTAGGCCACTCGTCCACCATCTTGCAGTGGGTCCCTTCTCCACACTGGAAGGTCTCACAGGATGGTTTAGGGACACACTTGGGCCACCCATCCACCATCTTGCAGTGGGTTCCTTCTCCGCATTGGAAGTTCTTGCACGAAGGCTTCGGGACACACTTAGGCCGCTCACCCACCATCTTGCAGTGGGTTCCAGCTTCACACTGGAAGTTCTTACAGGATGGTTTGGGGACACACTTAGGCCAACCGGCCACCATCTGGCACTGGGTCCCTTCTCCACACTGGAAGTTCTCACAGGATGGTTTGGGGACACATTTAGGCCACCCATCCACCATCTGGCAGTGGGTTCCTTCTCCACAACGGGTGTTGCTGCACGACGGCTTCGGGACACACTTAGGCCACTCGTCCACCATCTGGCACTGGGTCCCTGCTCCGCATTGGAAGTTCTCACAGGATGGTTTGGGGACACACTTGGGCCACCCACCCACCATCTGGCATTGGGTCCCTTCTCCACACTGGAAGGTCTCACAGGATGGTTTGGGGACACACTTGGGCCACCCACCCACCATCTGGCATTGGGTCCCTTCTCCACACTGGAAGTTCTTACAGGATGGCTTCGGGACACATCTAGGCCACCCATCCACCATCTTGCAGTGGGTTCCCTCCTGGCAACGGAAGGTCTCACAGGATGGTTTGGGGACACATTTAGGCCACCCACCCACCATCTGGCACTGGGTTCCGGCCTCACAACGGGTGTTGCTGCACGACGGCTTCGGGACACATTTAGGCCACCCGGCCACCATCTTGCAGTGGGTTCCTTCTCCACATTGGAAGTTCTCACAGGATGGTTTGGGGACACACTTAGGCCACTCGTCCACCATCTTGCAGTGGGTTCCAGCTTCACACTGGAAGTTCTTGCACGACGGCTTCGGGACACATCTAGGCCACTCGTCCACCATCTGGCACTGGGTTCCTTCTCCACACTGGAAGTTCTTGCACGATGGTTTGGGGACACACTTGGGCCACCCACCCACCATCTTGCAGTGGGTTCCAGCTTCACACTGGAAGTTCTTGCACGACGGCTTCGGGACACACTTAGGCCACTCGTCCACCATCTGGCAGTGGGTCCCTTCTCCACACTGGAAGTTCTTGCACGATGGTTTGGGGACACACTTGGGCCACCCACCCACCATCTTGCAGTGGGTTCCAGCTTCACACTGGAAGTTCTTACAGGATGGTTTGGGGACACACTTAGGCCACCCGGCCACCATCTGGCACTGGGTTCCCTCCTGGCAACGGAAGTTCTCACAGGATGGTTTGGGGACACACTTAGGCCGCCCACCCACCATCTGGCAGTGGGTCCCCTCCTTGCACGGGTGACTGTGGCAGGAGGGCAGGGGGACACACGTAGGCCCCGCGCCCGACACGCGGCACGTGCTCCCCGGGCCGCATCGCACCCCATGGCAGAGTTTGGCTCCTCCTCCCGCTGGCGGATCGGCACCTGCGGGGTACAGGCGGAGTCCAGGGGGGGCAACAGCCCAACCCCTGGCTGGGGGCAGCTGCTTCTGTCCAACGGGGCTGAACTTGGGGTTGGAAACGAGGGATTTGGGGGTTGGAGGAGGAAAGGGAGAGGTGGAATGGGCGGGGGGGGGGGTAGATTTTGGGGCTGGAAAGGCCTAAATTTGGGGTTGGAGAGGAGGTGGGACAGGGTAGGGAAGGAGAAGCTGGGTGGAGTGAGGGGGGAGGTGGAGTTTGGGTGGAGAAATGGGGGTTTTGGGCCAAAGGGGACTCACCACACTGGAACAGGACCCAAGCCCAGAGGAGCAACGTCTGAGGAGGCCCCATCTGCCCCACACGTTGGAGAGAGGAGCCTGAGGAATGGGGCGGGGGGACCCACAGGCCCCATGGACCCCACAGCTGGACAGGGGAACCCCCCTGCCCCAGTGACCCCACAGCTGGATTGGGAACCCCTGCCCCACAGACCCCACGGCTGGACAGGGGACCCCCCTGCCCCACAGACCCCACACCTGGACAGGGGAACCCCCCCTGCCCCAGTGACCCCACAGCTGGACAGAGGACCCCCCGCCCCGCCCCATGGACCCCACAGCTGGACAGGGGATCCCCCTGCCCCACAGACCCCACAGCTGGACAGGGGATCCCCCCCTGCCCCACAGACCCCACAGCTGGACAGGGGAACCCCCCCTGCCCTACAGACCCCACAACTGGACAGAGAACCCCCCCTGCCCCATGGACCCCACAGCTGGACAGAGGACCCCCCCTGCCCC
>NC_140122.1:84090-105475 GCF_964237585.1 Gallinula chloropus | reverse complement strand
GTCACCTGTGGGGGGAGGGGGGGTGAGTTTGGGTGACCCTGAATTCGGGGGACACCCCCCCCCCCCCCAAACCCCACCCCCACCCCCACCCCAGGGGTCCATAAACCCCCCCAACCCCCCCAACAGGACCCTAAATATTGGGGACCCCCCAAAACCCCCATCAATGGACCCTCCCCCCCCCCCAGGACCCCCCCCTTATATGGGGCCCAGATTTTGAGGATGCCCCCCCCCATCCCCCCCCCCCCCCCCAAGGCTCCATAGACCCCCCCAACCCCCCATGGGACCCCCCCCCCTTATATGGGGCCCAGATTGGGGGGACCCCCCCCACCTCCTCGTAGCCCCCCCACTCCTCCTCCAGGGGCTCCCACGCCGGGGGGGGGTCGCTGGGGGTCGGTGACGTCACCTGGGGGGGGGGGCGGGGCAGCGGTGAGACCCCCGAGCGTGGGGGAGGGGCAGGGAGTCTGTGTCCCCCTCCCCCTCCCCCCCCCCTCACCTCGAGGCTGTCGGGGCCTTTCGGGGTCCCCCCCGGGGCCCCCCCGGCGCTGGGGGGGGCGGGGCGGTGACGTCGGCGCAGCGCGAGCAGCAGGAGGGCGCCGGCCCCTCCCCCCAGCGCCCCCAACCCCCCCGCCAGGAGGGGGGAGGGGCCCGCGGGGGGGGCGGGGGGCGGGGCCGCCCCCTCCTCCTCCTCCTGCTCCTCCGACCAATCACCGGGCGAGGCTGAGCGAGGGAAGGGAAGGGATTGGCTGGAGGTGAGCTGTGACGTCACTTCCGCTCCCCCCCGTGACGCGACTTCCGGGGGCAGGTGCGTACCGGAAGTGACGGCGGTGATGGCGGCGGGGGCGCTGTCGCCGCGGGCGTTGCGCGCCCTCACCGTGACGTCATAGGCCGTGGCCGGGCGCAGCCCCCCCAGCGTCAGGGCGGCGCCCGGGACCAGGATGGCGGCGGGGGGGGGAGGGGCGCCGGGGCCCCTCGCGCTTTGGGGGGGGGGGGGGGAGGGGAGAACCGGAAGTCAGGCGTGACGTCATCGGGAGAGACGGAAATGGGAGGGGGGACAGGAAGTGATGTCAAAACTACCCGCTGGGGACAGGAAGTGACGTCGTAGGGTGGCTGGGGGGGGGTCTGCCTGGATGGGGGGGGGGGTCCTGGGGGGGGTTGAGGGGTCCCAGGGGGGTTTTGGGGGGGTCCTGGGGGGGGGTTGGGGGGTCCCAGGGGGGTGTGGGGGGGTCCTTGGGGGGAGTTGGGGGTCCTGGGGGGGGGTTGGGGGGTCCCGGGTGGGTGTGGGGGGGTCCTGGGGGGAGTTTGGGGTCCTGGGGGGGGTTTGGGGGGTCCCAGGGGGGTTTTAGGGGGGTCCTTGGGGGGAGTTGGGGGTCCTGGGGGGGGGGGGTCCTGGGAGTGTCCCAGGGGGGCTTGGGGGGTCCCAGGGGTCCTGGTGGGGTTTGGGGGGTTGGGGGGGTCCCAGGGGTCCCGGTGGGGTCAGCTGGGGTCAGGGGCGGTTGGGGGGGTTGGGGAAGTCCCAGGGGTCCCGGGGGGGTGTTGAGGGGGTTTGGGGGGGGTCCCGGGGGTCCCTGGGGGTTGGGGGGGTGTTGGTGGGTTCTCGGGCATCCCAGTGGGGTTCAGGGGGTCAGGGGTGGTTGGGGGGGTCCCGGGGCTCCCAGGGGGGGTCTGGGGGGTGTTGGGGGGGTCCCGGGGGTCCGGGTGGGGTCGGGGGGGGTCAGGGGCAGTTGGGGGGGGTCCTGGGGGGGTTGGGGGGGTCCCAGGGGTCCTGGTGGGTTTGGGGGGGTCCCGGGGGTCCCACCTGACGAGGAAGCTCTGGCTCAGCCCCCCGGGGAACCCCGGGCTCCAGGACAGACTGAGGGACGTGGGCGTCACCCCCCCCACCCGCAGGTGCCGCGGGGGGTCCGGCCGGTCTGGGGGCCGGAGTCAAGTGTCCCCCCAGTGCCCCCCAGTATCATCCCAGTGCCCCCCAGTATCCTCCCAGTATCCCCCCAGTGCCCCCCAGTATCCCCCTGTATCCTCCAGTGCCCCCCAGTATCCTCCCAGTATCCTCCAGTGCCCTCCAGTATCCTCCAGTGCCCCCCAGTAGCCTCCAGTGCCCCCCAGTAGCCTCCCATTGTCCTCAGTATCATCCCAGTATCTTCCAGTGCCCCCCAATATCCTCCAGTGCCCCCCAGTATCCTACAGTGCCCCTCAGTATCCTCACAGTGCCCCCCAGTATCCCCCCAATATCCTCCAGTGCCCCCCAGTATCCTCCCAGTATCCTCCCAGTGCCCCCCATCACCTCCCAGTTTCCCCCCAGTATCCTCCCAGTCTCCCCCAAGTATCCTTCCAGTGCCTCTCATCGCCTCCCAGTATCCTCCCAGTCTCCCCCAGTATCCTCCCAGTTTACCCCAGTATCCTCCCAGTGCTCCCCAGTATCCTCCCAGTTCCCTTCATTGCCTCCTCGTGCCTCCCAGTCCCCCCCCATTTACCCCAGTGCTCCCAGCATCCCTCCCAGCGCTCCCCAGTACCACCCAGTCTCATCCCAGTGCCCCCCCACCCCTTACACTGCCACCCCCTCCCCCAGTAACCCCCCCCAGTACCAACCCCCTCCCTAAACCAGTACAAAACACCCCTCCCAGTACCACCCACCCCCAAACCAGTAGGAACACCCCGGCTCCCAGTACCGCCCAGTACCGGCCAGGCGGAGCTGGAGGCGGCGCCGGACGGTGCCCAGCGCGTTCTGGGCGACGCAGACGAAGGTGCCGAGGGTCCAGTTCCCCTCCCCCGCCTCCTCCCAGTTCTCATACTGGGGCTCCCAGTTGTGGTAGCGGTGGCGGGGCCGCTGCTGGTACTGGTCCCAGTCCGGGCGCTGGTACTGGTGCCGCAGGCGGGCGCGGTCCAGGCTGATGTTGGTGACGGTGAGGAGGCTGCTGGTCCAGGGGCCTTCGCGCCACTGGTGCTCCTGGAACCTGGGGAGGGGGGCGACTGGGAGGGACTGGGCTGGGACTGGGGCCGCTTTGCCCAGTTTCGGACCAGTTGAGCCCAGTTTTGGAGCTGGTGGGGCCCAGTTGGGTCTGGTTGAGCCCAGTAGAACCCAGCTGGGTCTGGTTGGACCCAGTTGAGCCCAGTAGAACCCAGTTGGGTTCTGTTGAACCCAGTTGGCCCCAGTTTGGTCTGGTTGGACCCAGTTTGCCCCAGTTATCCCAGCAGAACCCAATTGGGTCTGGTTGCGTCCCATTGACCCTGGATGGCCCCAGTTGAGCCCAGGTGGCCCCAGTTGAGCCCAGTTGGGCCTGAGTGGGTCCCAGTTGACCCTGGTAGGACCCAGTAGGTCCCAGTTGACTCCCTGATTGATCCCAGTTAGGTCCAGTTTGACCCAGTTGACCTCAGTTGGGCCCGGTTGGGTCCCATTGACCCCAGTTGAGCCCAGTTGATCCCAGTTAGGCCCAGTTGGGTCTCATTGACTCCAGTTGACCCCAGTTGGGTCCAATTGAGCCCAGTTGGGCCCAGTTGGGTCCCATTGAGCCCAGTTGAACCCAGTTGACCCCAGTTGACCCCAGTTGGGTCCCATTGAGCCCAGTTGGTCCCTGTTGACCCCCTACCACTCCCAGTTGAGTCCAGTTTGACCCAGTCCACCCCAGTTTAGCTCTGACTGGCTCCCGCCCGAGCCCAGTTGGTCCCAGTCCATCCCAGTCTGTCCCAGTCCGTCCCAGTGCGTCCCAGTGTGGGTACCTGGCCGGGTCGGGGCGCAGCGGCCGCCCCCAGTGCTCCCAGTACAGCTCCACGCCGGGGACGCCCTGGGCGCGGCACCGTAACTGGGCGGCGTCGGCGCCGTCGGGCACCAGCACCGGCAGCGGCTCCGCCCCCGGCGCCGCCTCCAGCTCGGGGCCATCTTGGGGGGGGAGGGGAGGAGGGGGGGGGTCAGGGGCTGTGATTGGCTCACGGGTGGCCACGCCCACACCCCCCGCACCCCTATTGGCCGCCTCCTCCCGTGCCCCCACCCCCATTGGTTATTCCCATCAGTCACCCCCCATTGGCTGTTCCCTCCCACGGCTGCTCCCCATTGGCCACCCCGTCCCATGCCCGCCCCCCATTGGCCACCCCCCATTGGCCACCCCCTCCCATGGGTGCCTCCCATTGGTTGTCCCTGTTCCTTGTCCCCCATTGGCCGCCCCCTATTGGTTATCTCCCATTGGCCACCCCCTCCCATGGGTGTCCCCCATTGGCTGTCCCCTCCTGTGCCCACCCCACATTTCCTGCCACCCATTGGCCGCCCCCTCCCATGGGTGTCTCCCATTGGTTATCCCCGTTCCTTGTCTCCCATTGGCTGTCCCCATTGCCCATCCCTCATTGGCTACCCCCCTCCAGTGCCCACCCCCCATTGGTTATCCCCTCCCATTGGTTATCCCCATTGCTCACACCCCATTGGTCACCCCCCATTGCCCGCCCCCTATTGGTGATCTCCCATTGGCCAACCCCTCCCATGCCCACCTCCCATTGGCTACCCCCATTGGGCATCCCCTCCCATGGGTGTCTCCCATTGGCTGCCCCCTCCACTGCCCGCCCCCCATTGGTCACCCCCTCCCATTGGTTATCCCCGTTCCTTGTCCCCCATTGCCCACCCCCCATTGGTTATCCCCTCCAGTGCCCGCCCCCCATTGGTTATCCCCTCCCATTGGTTATCCCCATTCCTTGTCTCCCATTGGCTGTCCCCATTGCCCATCCCCATTGCTCACCCCCCATTGGTTACCCCCCCCCAGTGCCCGCCCCCCATTGGTTACCCCCCCAGACCCACAGCGGACGATGAGGCGGATGAGCGCGCGTGCCGGGGGCGCCACCCCGGTGTCCACGCGGCACTCGTAGGGACCCCCCAGGTGCCGCCGCGCCCCCGGCACCCGCAGCCGCCCCACGGGCAGCCCCCCCTCGGGCAGCAGCTCCGGGGGGAGCCCCTCGGGACCCCCCTGCGCCTGCGGGGGAGGGGGGCAGGGTCAGACCACTGTGCCCCCCTCCCCCCCCGCCCCACCGCCAAATACCCCCCCAACCCCCATCAGCCCCCCCCCAATGCCCCCCCCATGTGTGTCCCCCCCTCCAAGGGAGCCAGGGGGCTGCCCTGGGCCCCCCACCCCCCATTTTACACCCCTCCCCAACCCTAATGCCCCCCCCCACCCCCCCCCTCAATTCCCCTCTCAACGTCCCCCCCACCCAATGACACCCCCCACCCATGTGTGTCCCCCCCACCCAGGGCAGCCGGGGGGCAGGGGGCTGCCCTGGGCTCCCACCCATGACCCCCCCAGCCCTTGACCCCCCCGTACGAGGCGCCCCCAGCGCAGGCAGCCGGGGGGCAGGGGGCTGCCCTGGGCCCCCCACCCATGACCCCCCAGTGACCCCCCACCCCGTGACCCCCCCGTACGAGGCGCCCCCAGCGCAGGCAGCCGGGGGGCAGGGGGCTGCCCTGGGCCCCCCACCCATGACCCCCCAGTGACCCCCCCCCAGCCCGTGACCCCCCCGTACGAGGCGCCCCCAGCGCAGGCAGCCGGGGGGCAGGGGGCTGCCCTGGGCCCCCCACCCATGACCCCCCAGTGACCCCCCCCAGCCCGTGACCCCCCCGTACGAGGCGCCCCCAGCGCAGGCAGCCGGGGGGCAGGGGGCTGCCCTGGGCCCCCCACCCATGACCCCCCAGCCCATGACCCCCCCGTACGAGGCGCCCCCAGCGCAGGCAGCCGGGGGGCAGGGGGCTGCCCTGGGCCTCGCACTCCAGCTCGGCGCTGTCGCCCTCGTTCACCACCACGGGGTCCGGCGCCCGCACGATGGTCGGGGGGTCTGGGGGGGCAAAGGGGGGGAGGGTGTAGGGTGCTATAGGCTGCTATAGGGTGCTGGGGGGGGGTGGTCTGGGGGCACAGGAGGGGTATAGGGTGCTATAGGGTGTCCATAGGGGTCTCTAGGGTCCCATAGGGGTCTATAGGGGTCTACAGGTGCCCATAGGGGTCTCGGGGGTCCCATAGGGTCCCAAAGGGGTCTGGGGGGGTCCCACAGGGGTCTCGGGGGTCCCATAGGGGTCTCTAGGGTCCCATTGGGGTCTCTGGGGTCCCACAGGGGTCTCTGGGGTCCCATGGGGTCCCTCAGGGGTCTGGGGGTCCCATAGGGGTCTCTGGGGTCCCACAGGGGTCTATAGGGGTCTCTAGGTGCCCATAGGGGTCTCTGGGGTCCCATAGGGGTCCCATAGGGGTCTCTGGGGTCCCCCAGGGGTCTATAGGGGTCTCTAGGTGCCCATAGGGTTCTCTGGGGTCCCACAGGGGTCTCTGGGGTCCCACAGGTGTCTATAGGGGTCTCTAGGTGCCCATAGGGGTCTATAGGTGCCCATAGGGGTCTCGGGGGTCCCACAGGGTCCCCCAGGGGTCTATAGGGGTCTCTGGGGTCCCATAGGGGTCTGGGGGTCCCGCGGGGCGGGGTGCTGACAGTGGACGCGCAGGCACAGGCGGGTGCTGGCGGCGCCCTCGGCGTTGCGGCATCGCGCCCCGTAGGTGCCGGCGTCGCCCCGCGTCACGTTGGCGATGTCCAGCCAGAACCCCTCCCCCACCCGGTGCCGCGGGGACCCCCCTGGGGGAGGGGAGCGGGTCAGCACCAGTGCTCCCAGTCAGCCCAACCAGTGCTCCCAGTCACCCCTCCCAGTGACCCCAGTGACTCCTCCCAGTGCTCCCAGTCACCCCTCCCACAGACCCCAGTGACTCCTCCCAGTGACCCGTGACTCCTCCCAGTGCTCCCAGTCAGCCCAACCAGTGCTCCCAGTCACCCCTCCCAGTGACCCCAGTGACTCCTCCCAGTGCTCCCAGTCAGCCCAACCAGTGCTCCCAGTGACCCATCCCAGTGACCCCAGTGACTCCTCCCAGTGACCTCAGTGACTCCTCCCAGTCCCAGTGCTCCCAGTCAGGCCAACCAGTGCTCCCAGTGACTCCTCCCACAGACCCCAGTGACTCCTCCCAGTGCTCCCAGTCAGCCCAAACCAGTGACCCCAGTGACTCCTCCCAGTGCTCCCAGTCACCCCTCCCAGAGACCCCAGTCACTCCTCCGAGTGACCCCAGTGACTCCTCCCAGTGCTCCCAGTCAGCCCCAACCAGTGACCCCAGTGACTCCTCCCAGTGCTCCCAGTCAGCCCAACCAGTGCTCCCAGTCACCCCTCCCCAGTGACCCCAGTGACTCCTCCCAGTGCTCCCAGTCAGCCCAACCAGTGCTCCCAGTGACCCATCCCAGTGACCCCAGTGACTCCTCCCAGTGACCTCAGTGACTCCTCCCAGTGCTCCCAGTCAGGCCAACCAGTGCTCCCAGTGACTCCTCCCACAGACCCCAGTGACTCCTCCCAGTGCTCCCAGTCAGCCCAAACCAGTGACCCCAGTGACTCCTCCCAGTGCTCCCAGTCACCCCTCCCAGAGACCCCAGTCACTCCTCCGAGTGACCCCAGTGACTCCTCCCAGTGGCTCCCAGTCAGCCCAAACCAGTGACCCCAGTGACTCCTCCCAGTGCTCCCAGTCAGCCCAACCAGTGCTCCCAGTCACCCCTCCCAGTGACCCCAGTGACTCCTCCCAGTGCTCCCAGTCAGCCCAACCAGTGCTCCCAGTGACCCATCCCAGTGACCCCAGTGACTCCTCCCAGTGACCTCAGTGACTCCTCCCAGTGCTCCCAGTCAGGCCAACCAGTGCTCCCAGTGACTCCTCCCACAGACCCCAGTGACTCCTCCCAGTGCTCCCAGTCAGCCCAAACCAGTGACCCCAGTGACTCCTCCCAGTGCTCCCAGTCACCCCTCCCAGAGACCCCAGTCACTCCTCCGAGTGACCCCAGTCACCCCTCCCAGTATCCTGGTGACCCCTCCCAGTGAGCCTCCCAGTGACCCCAGGAACCCCTCCCAGTACCTCCCAGTGCCTCCCAGTGCCCCCAGAAACCCTTCCAGCACCTCCCCGCGCCCCCTAGACCCCCCCATACCCCCCTTCCCGGCCCCTCCCCCTCCCCTCCCAGTGCTCCCAGTGCTCCCAGTACGCACCGGGCAGGAGGGGGCGGCCGCCCAGGCTCCAGGTGCAGGTCTCCACGGGGGATGGGCGAGGACGGCCAGGGGCAGCCGCACCCCCCCGTGCTCCCGCGCCACCACCAGCGCCCCCCTCCCCCACCGAGAACTGGGGGGCGTCTGGGGGGTCCCAGTAAGGCCAGGGCCAGCCCAGGGCCTCACAGTAACCCTCAGGGCCAGCCCAGGGCCCCCTAGTAACCGCCAGTCCCCTCCCAGTAACCCCAGTCCCCTCCCAGTAACACCCAGGGCCAGCCTAGGGCCTCCCAGTGCCCTCCATTCCTCTCCCAGCTCCCTCCCAGTAACTTCCAGTATACCCCAGTCCCCTCCCAGTAACCCCAGTCCCATCCCAGTCCCTCCCAGACCCCTCCCAGTGCCCCCCAGTCCCCTCCCAGCCTTTCCCAGTCCCCTCCCAGTTCCTCCCAGTGGCTCTCAGTCCCTCCCAGCGGCTCCTAGTCCCCTCCCAGTCCCTCCCAGTACAGCCAGCCCCTCCCAGTCCCCTCCCAGTCCCTCCTGGTCCCCTCCCAGTCCCTCCCAGTCCATCCCAGTGGCTCCCAGTCCCCACCCAGTCCCTCCCAGCCCCCTCCCAGTGCCCCCCAGTCCCTCCCAGTCCCCTCCCAGTCCCTCCTGGCCCCCTCCCAGTGCCCCCCAGCCCCTCCCAGTGCCCCCCAGTGCCCCCCAGTGCCTCCCAGTGGCACTCACGGCGCACGAGCAGGCGGTGTGCGGCGCTGACGGCCAGGCCCAGGGCGGGGCTGGCGGCCTCGCAGGTGACGCGCTGGCCCTGGTCACCCCACGGCCACCCGCAGCCGCAGGCGCGACCCCGACGTCACCCCCCCGAAGGAGCCGGGCGACGGCGGCAGCGGCTCCCCCGGCACCCTGGGGACACCCGGGGACGTGGGGGGTCATGGGGTCACAGGGGTCATGGGGTCACTGGGGGACGGGGGGGGTCATGGGGACACCCGGGGTCATGGGGTCACAGGGGTCATGGGGTCACTGGGGGACGGGGGGGGTCATGGGGACACCCGGGGTCATGGGGTCACAGGGGTCATGGGTCACTGGGGGACATGGGGTCACCCGGGTCATGGGGTCACTGGGGTCATGGGGTCACCGGGGGGTCATGGGGACACCCGGGGACATGGGTCACCCAGGGTCATGGGGTCACCGAGGTCATGGGGTCACCCGGGGTCATGGGGGTCACCAGGGGTCATGGGGTCACCTGGGGACATGGGGGGGTCATGGGGACATTGGGGGACACAGGGGACATGGGGTCACCTGGGGTCAGAAGGGGGTTGTAGGGTCGTGGGGGACATGGGGGGTCACGGGGTCACCTGGGGTCACAGGGGCTGTGGGGTCACCCAGGGGACACGGGGTCACCTGGGGTCACAGGGCCATGGGGGGACACAGGGGGGACACGGGGTCACCCGGGGTCACAGGGGGTTATTGGGGTCACCCGAGGTCCACAGGGGGTTATTGGGGTCCTGGGGGGGGGACACAGGGGGGTCACCCAGGGGGTGACAAGGGGTGACATGGGGGGGGTGATGGGGGGTGCTGGGGGGTGACATGGGGGGGTGATGGGGGGTGCTGGGGGGTGACATGGGGGGGTGATATGGGGGGGTGATGATGGGGGTGACAGGGGGTGCCAGGGGTGACATGGGGGGGTGCCGGGGGTGCCTCACGGGTGTCCTTGGCGCAGCCAGCGCAGGGTGGGGGCGGGGTGGGCGCTGCCGGCCGCGCACGTCAGCACCAGGGTCTGGCCCGGCCGCACCTCGGGGGGGGTCGCGGTGACCGTCACCGACAGCGGGGGGACTGGGGGCGGGGAGGGGTCAGGGGGGGCACCCCAGGGCATCCCCAGGGCACCCCGGGGCCACAGGCACCCCAGGGTCACCCCAAGGTCACCCCAAGGCCAGGACACCCTGGGGTCACCCCCAGGGCACCCCAAGGCCAATGTCACCCTGAGGTCACCCTGAGGTCACCCCAAGGTCACCCCACGGCCACGGGCACCCTGGGGTCACCTCCAGGGCACCCCCAGGGCACCCCATGGCCAAGGGGACCCCGAGGACACCCCAAGGTCACCCCGTGGCCAAGGGACCCTGAGGTCACCCCCAGGGCACCCCAAGGCCAATGTCACCCTGAGGTCATCCCATGGTCAAGGTCAACCTGGGGTCACCTCTAGGGTCACCTCTAGGGTCACCTCTGGGGTCACCCAAGGTCACCCCCAGGTCACTGTCCCCTCAAGGTCACCCCAAGGTGCCCCCAAACTCCCCCCCCCATTCCCCCCCCCCAAGGCCATCATCACCCCCCCCCCACCTTCAACCCCCCCACCCCACCCCAAGGCCCCCCCAGCTCCTCCCCCTCCCCGCACCCCCCACCCCAAAAGCCACCCCAAGGCCACCCCCCCCCCCGAGGTCCCCCCACCCCCGGGTGGTCCCAGCCCCCCCAGGCTCACAGAGGACGCGGAGGCGGGTGGTGGCGCTGAGGGGGGGGGTCCCGCCGCCCCCCCCCGCCTCGCAGCGGTAGGCGGCCCCGTTGTCGCTGGGCACCAGGTCAGCGGCAGCTCCCGCGAGCCCACCCAGCCCCCCCCCCAGGAGCGGGGTGCTGTCCTTCAGCGGCCGCCCGTCCTGGGGGGCAGGGGGGGCACCCCGGGTGAGGGGGGGCCTGGAGGGGGTGGGGGCATCTGGGGGGGCACCCCGGGTGAGGGGGGGCCTGGAGGGGCCGGGGGCATCTGGGGAGGTCGGGGGGGGACACCCAGGGGGGGTTGGGGGGGCACCCCGGGTGAGGGGGGGGCCTGGAGGGGCCGGGGGCATCTGGGGGGTGCTGAGGGGACACCCAGGGGGGTTGGGGGGGCACCCAAGGTTTGGGGGGGCCTGGACGGGGTGGGGGCATCTAGGGGGGTCGGGGGGGCACCCAAGGGGGGTTGGGGGGGGCACCCAAGTGGGGTTTGGGGGAGCACCCCGGGTGAGGGGGGGGCCTGGAGGGGCCGGGGGTATCTGGGGGGGGCTGGGGGGGACACCCAGGGGGGTTGGGGGGTGCACCCAAGGTTTGGGGGGGTCCTGGATGGGGTGGGGGCATCTGGGGGGGGCTGGGGGGGGGCACCCAGGGGGGTTGGGGAGGCACACAAGGTTTGGGGGGGGCCTGGATGGGCCGGGGGCATCTGGGGGGGGCAGAGGGGGAACCAGGGTGGGTGGGGGGACACCCAGGGGGGTCGAGGGGGCACCCAGGGGGGGCAATGGGACGGGTGGGGGGGGTCCCTATTTGGGGGGCTGGGGGCACCCAGGGGGGTCTGTGGGGGGGACACACACCCCGGGGGGGGGTGGGGGGCTCGGGGGGGGGTCTGTGGGGGGGACACACACCCCGGGGGGGGTGGGGGGCTCCCGGGGGGGGGGTCCCTGTTTTGGGGGGGGGGGGTTGTGCCCCCACCTTGGTCCAGAGCAGGCGGGGGGGGGGGTGCCCCCCCCGCGCGTGGCAGCCCAGCCGCAGCCGCGTCCCCACGCGGAACGTGGCGTTGGGGGGGGGGGTCTCCAGCCACAGCTCCTGGGGGGGGTCTGCCCGCCGCCAGTGCCCACCAGTACGGACCAGTGACCCTCCCAGTCCCCCGAGACCCCCCCAGTCCCCCGAGACCCCCCGGGACCCCCCCTGAGACCACCCATACCCCCCCCCCGTACTCCCAGTATCCCCCCAGTGCCCCAAACACCCCCTGAGACCCCTCCCAGTGCCCCCAAGACCCCTCCCAGTCCCTCCCAGTGCCCTCCAGTCCCCCCCCAGTGCCTCCCAGTGCCCCCCAATCCTCTCCCAGTCCCTCCCAGTGCCCCCCAATCCCCTCCCAGTCCCCTCCCAGTCCCCCCCCAGTCCCTCCCAGTGCCCTCCAGTGCCCCCCAATCCCCTCCCAGTCCCCTCCCAGTACATCCCAGTCCCCTCCCAGCCCCTCCCAGTGCCCCCCAGTCCCTCCCATTCCCCCCCCAGCCCCCCCCCAGTGCTCCCAATCCCCTCCCAGGCCCCTCCCAGTCCCCTCCCAGTGCCCTCCCAGTCCCTCCCAGTGCCTCCCCGTGCCGCCAGCACCCACGGGTGACGCTGAGGGTGACGCTGGCGCTGCGGGTGCCCAGCCCGGGGCTGGTGGCTTCGCACACCAGGGGCCACCCGTGGTCCTGGCGCCGGCCCAGCAGGGTGACGTTGGACACCGAGACCCACCCGCGGCCCGGGGCCTGGGGGGGCAGCGTGGGACCCCCACCCGTGGACCCCCACCCACCCACCCGCGGCCTGGGGCCTGGGGGGGCAGCGTGGGACCCCCACTCGTGGACCCCCACCCACCCACCCACCCATGGGACCCACCCATGGGACCCACCCACCCGTGGCCCGGGGCCTGGGGGGGCAGCGTGGGACCCCCACCCGTGGACCCCCACCCACCCACCCACCCATGGGACCCACCCATGGGACCCACCCACCCGTGGCCTGGGGCCTGGGGGGGGGCAGCGTGGGACCCCCACCCGTGGGACCCCCACCCATGGATCCACCCGTGGGACCCCCACCCACCCACCCGCGGCCCAGGGCCTGGGGGGGGGCAGCGTGGGACCCCCACCCACGGGACCCCCACCCACCCACCCGTGGCCCGGGGCCTGGGGGGTGGCAGCATGGGACCCCCACCCGTGGGACCCCCACCCATGGGACCCCCACCCACCCACCCGCGGCCCGGGGCCTGGGTGGGGGCAGCGTGGGACCCCCACCCGTGGGACCCACCCATGGACCCACCTGTGGGACCCACCCGTGGGACCCCCACCCATGGGACCCCCACCCATGGGACCCCCCCAAGGGACCCCCTAACAGGACCCCCTATGGGACCCCGCCCAATGGGACCCCCACCCATGGGACCCCCCCACCCATGGGACCCCCCCCCAAGGGACCCCCTAATAGGACCCCCACGGGACCCCCCACCCACGGGCCCCCCCCCCGGCGCCCACCTGCGTGCGGGAGGTGTCGGTGGGCGCCAGCTCCCTGCCGCGCAGCCACCAGCGCAGCCGCACCGGGGGGTTACTGGGAGCACTGGTGCAGCCCAGCGCCACCGTCCCGTTCTCGGGCACCGAGGGCACCCCCGAGATCGTCACCTCGGCCGGGGGGTCTGGGGGCTCCAGTATCAACCAGTGCTCCCAGCGCGGGCTCCCAGTCCCGCCCCGGCCGCCCAGCCCTCCCTCCCAGTGCTCCCAGTGCCTCCCAGTATCAATTAGCTGCCTTCAATGGAGGCTGCCAGCGCCTCCTGCTCCCTCCCAGTCCCCTCCCAGTGCCTCCCAGTCCCTCCCAGTCCCCTCCCAGTGCCTCCCAGTCCCCTTCCAGTAACCCCCAGTCCCTCCCAGTCCCCTCCCAGTCCCTCCCAGTGCCTCCCAGTCCCCTCCCAGTGCCTCCCAATCCCTCCCAGTCCCCTCCCAGTCCCTCCCAGTGCCTCCCAATCCCCTCCCAGTCCCTCCCAGTCTCCTCCCAATCCCTCCCAGTACCTCCTAGTCACCTCCTAGTCCCCTCCTAGCCCCCTCCCAGTCCCTCCCAGTCCCTCCCAATCCCCTCCCAGTCCCTCCCAGTCTCCTCCCAATCCCTCCCAGTACCTCCTAGTCACCTCCTAGTCCCCTCCTAGCCCCCTCCCAGTCCCCTCCCAGTCCCTCCCAGTCCCTCCCAGTCCCTCTCAGTGCCCTCCCAATCCCTTCCCAGTCCCACCCAGTCCCTCCCAGTCCCCTCCCAGTCCCTCCCAGTCCCCTCCCAGTCCCCTCCCAGTCCCTCCCAGTCCCTCCCAGTGCTCCCAGCGCGCTCACAGGTGACGCTGAGGGTGACGCTGGCGCTGCCCCCCCCGCCGGGCAGGGGGGTGTGCGCGCGGCACCGCAGGGTGGTGACGTCATCGCCGGGGCTCAACGTCAGCGTGAGGCGGCTGCGCGCGACCCCCGGGAGCCCCGCCCCCTCCGTCACCCAGGGGCCGACCAATGGGACGCCGTCCTGGGGGGGGGGTGTGACGTCACGGACCGGGGAAGGGGGGGGACCCCCAGTGCTCCCAGTGCTCCCATTTCCCCATCCCAGTGTCTCCCAGTCCCTCCCAGTGCCTCCCAGTGCCTCTTCTTCCCCGTCCCAGTGCCTCCCAGTCCCTCCCAGTGCTCCCATTTCCCCCTCCCAGTGCTCCCATTTCCCCATCCCAGTGCCTCCCAGTCCCTCCCAGTGCCTCTTCTTCCCCATCCCAGTGCCTCCCAGTCCCTCCCAGTGCTCCCATTTCCCCATCCCAGTGCTCCCATTTCCCCATCCCAGTGCCTCCCAGTCCATCCCAGTGCCTCCCAGTCCCTCCCAGTGCTCCCATTTCCCCATCCCAGTGCTCCCAGTGCCTCCCAGTGCCTCTTCTTCCCCGTCCCAGTGCCTCCCAGTCCCTCCCAGTGCTCCCATTTCCCCATCCCAGTGCTCCCAGTGCCTCCCAGTGCCTCTTCTTCCCCGTCCCAGTGCCTCCCAGTCCCTCCCAGTGCTCCCATTTCCCCATCCCAGTGCTCCCAGTGCCTCCCAGTGCCTCTTCTTCCCCGTCCCAGTGCCTCCCAATCCCTCCCAGTGCTCCCATTTCCCCATCCCAGTGCCTCCCAGTCACTCCCAGTGCCTCTTCTTCCCCATCCCAGTGCTCCCAGTGCCTCCCAGTGCCTCTTCTTCCCCATCCCAGTGCCTCCCAGTCCCTCCCAGAGCTCCCAGTCCATCCCAGTGCCTCCCAGTCCCTCCCAGTGCTCCCATTTCCCCATCCCAGTGCCTCCCAGTCACTCCCAGTGCCTCTTCTTCCCCATCCCAGTGCCTCCCAGTCCCTCCCAGTGCTCCCATTTCCCCATCCCAGTGCCTCCCAGTCACTCCCAGTGCCTCTTCTTCCCCATCCCAGTGCCTCCCAGTCCCTCCCAGTGCCTATTCTTCCCCATCTCAGTGCTCCCAGTCCCTCCCAGTGCTCCCGTTTCCCCATCCCAGCGCTCCCAGTGCCCCCAGTACCTTGTCCCAGTGCAGACTGGGAGGGGGGTTGCCCCCCCGCACCACGCAGACCAGTCGCAGGGTCTCCCCCGCCCGCACCTGGGGCGACTCCAGCCCCTCGATGGTCGGGGGGCCGGGGGGAACTGGGGGCACTGGTCAGACTGGGAGGCACTGGGAGAGCCCAGAGCCTCTGGGGGGGGGGGACTGAACAGCACTGGGGGGAAGGGGGGGTGTCCCTGGGGGTACTGGGGGCACTGGGGGGATACTGGGAGTACTTGGGGGGGGGGGGGATATTGGGGCTCCCAGGGGGTCTTGGGGGTCCCAGGGGGTCTTGGGGGTCCCAGGGGGGTCCCGGGGGGTATTTGGGGGCCCCAGGGGGGTCCCGGGGGGGTATTTGGGGGTCCCAGGGGGGGTCCTGGGTGTCCTGGGGGTCCCAGGCGGTATTGGGGGTCCCAGGGGGTATTTTGGGGGTCCCAGGGGGGTCCCAGGGGGTATTGGGGGGTATTGGGGGGTATTGGGGGGTATTGGGGGCTATTTGGGGGTCCCAGGGGGTATTGGGGGTCCCGGGCGGTATTGGGGGGTCCCAGGGGGTATTTGGGGGTCCCGGGGGGGTCCCAGGGGGTATTTGAGGGGTATTTGGGGGTCCCAAGGGGGTCCCTGGGGGTATTTGGGGGGTCCCAGGGGGTCCCGGGGGATATTGGGGGGTCCCGGGGAGTATTGGGGGTCCCGGGGGCTCTCGGGGGGTCCCAGGGGGTATTTGGGGGTCCCAGGGGGTCCCGGGGGTCTCACCCAGCACGTCCAGGGTGATCCCGGCCTGGCTGGGCCCCGGCCCGGCCTCGTTGGCGGCCGAACAGACGAGACGCTGCCCGTGGGCCTGGGCCTGCGGCGTCAGCCTGCGCCCAGCGGGGTCACTGGGGGCACTGGGGGGGACTGGGAGGGGATTGGGGGGGACTGGGGGGGACTGGGAGAGGATTGGGAGGGACTGGGAGGGGGACTGGGGGGACTGGGGGGGGACTGGGAGGGACTGGGAGGGGATTGGGAGGGACTGGGGGGGACTGGGAGGGACTGGAAGGGGGACTGGGAGGGACTGGGAGGGGATTGGGGGGGACTGGGAGGGGACTGGGGGGGACTGGGAGGGACTGGGAGGGACTGGGAGGGACTGGGAGGGGATTGGGAGGGACTGGGAGGGACTGGGGGGGACTGGGAGGGACTGGGAGGGGATTGGGAGGGACTGGAAGGGGACTGGGAGGGACTGGGAGGGGATTGGGAGGGACTGGGAGGGGATTGGGGGGGACTGGGAGGGGATTGGGGGGGACTGGGGGGACTGGGAGGGGATTGGGAGGGGACTGGGAGGGACTGGGAGGGACTGGGGGGACTGGGGGCACTGGGAGGGACTGGGAGGGACTGGAGGACTGGGGGGACTGGGGGGGACTGGGGGGGATTGGGAGGGGACTGGGAGGGACTGGGAGGGACTGGTGGGGACTGGGAGGGGATTGGGAGGGACTGGAGGGACTGGGGGGACTGGGGGCACTGGGAGGGACTGGGAGGGACTGGGAGGGACTGGAAGGGGGACTGGGAGGGACTGGGAGGGGATTGGGAGGGGACTGGGAGGGACTGGGAGGGACTGGGGGGGACTGGGAGGAACTGGGAGGGACTGGGAGGGACTGGGGGAACTGGGAGGGACTGGGGGGGACTGGGAGGGACTGGGAGGGACTGGGAGGGACTGGAGGGACTGGGGGGACTGGGGGCACTGGGAGGGACTGGGAGGGACTGGGAGGGACTGGGAGGGACTGGGGGGACTGGGGGCACTGGGGTCACTGGGGGGACTGGGGGCACTGGGGGGACTGGGAGGGGATTGGGAGGGACTGGAGGGACTGGGGGGACTGTGGGGACTGGGGGCACTGGGAGGCACTGGGAGGCACTGGGCTGGACCGGGACAGGCTGGCTCACTCTGGGTCATACTAGTCTGTACTGGTTCATACTGGTTTGTACTGGGCCCTGTTGGCCCATGCTGGCTCACACTGGGTCACACTGGTCTATACTGGTCTCTACTGGTCCATACTGGGCCTTGTTGGCCCATGCTGGCTCACACTGGGTCACATCGCTCTATACTGGTCTATACTGGCCCATACTGGTCTGGACCAGTAGCGACATGTGTGGGGCTGTACCGGCTGCTGCCGGTTTGTACCGGTTCGTGTCGCCTCATACTGGTTTGTACTGGTCTGTGGCGGCCCGCGCTGCCCCCCGGGGCTCAGACTGGTTCATACTGGTGTGAACTGGTGCTCACCGGACCGTGGCCTCGCTGGAGCTCAGCTTGGGCTGCGACCCGTCCAGCACCCGCGAGGAGACCAGGGGCAGCGGCTCCCCCCCTGCGCCCAGAGACCCCCCAGGTCACCCCAAAACCCCTGAGACCCCCGAGACCCCCAGAGACCCCTGAGACCCCCCAGAGACCCCAGAGAGCCAGAGACCCCCCTGAGACCCCTTGCACCCCCGGGTCACCCCAAACCCCCCCGAGACCCCCAGAGACCCCCGAGACCCCTGAGACCCCACAGACCCCCCCCAGACCACCAAAGTCACCCCAACCCCCCCTGTGTCCCCAGACCCCCCCCAGACCCCCCTGAGACCCCCCTGCGGCCCCAGACCCCCCCCAGACCCCCAGAGTCACCCCAACCCCCCCTGTGCCCTCAGACCCCCCACAGACCCCTGGGGTCACCGCACCCCCCCCTGAGACCCCCCTGAGACCCCCCTGCACCCCCAGACCCCCTGAGACCCCCGGGTCACCCTCAGACCCCCCCCGAGACCCCCCTGAGACCCCCTGCACCCCCAGACCCCCCGAGACCCCCGGGGTCACCCTCAGACCCCCCCCGAGCCCCCCCTGAGACCCCCCTGCACCCCCAGACCCCCCGAGACCCCGGGGTCACCCTCAGACCCCCCCCCGAGCCCCCCCTGAGACCCCCGGGGTCACCCTCAGACCCCCCCCCGAGCCCCCCCAAGACCCCCGGGGTCACCCCAACCCCCTCCCCACAGCCCCGCCCCCCCCGCCGGCCCCGCCCCCCCGGCCGGCCCCGCCCCCCGTCCGGCCCCGCCCCTCACCCAGCGTGATGACGAGGCTGGGGGCGGGGCGCCCGTCGGGCGCGTGGCAGCGCACCTCCACCTCGGCCCCGCCCACCCAGGGCAGCTCCGCCCCCGGGGGCAGCTCCAGCCGGGGGGGGCCGGGGGGCACTGGGGGGACGGGAGGGAACCAGTGGGGATGGGCGGCAGCTCAGTGCCTCCCAGTAACACCCAGTGCCTCCCAGTAACACCAGTCCCCTCCCAGTCCCTCCCAGTCCCTCCCAGTCCCTCCAGATCCCCTCCCAGTCCCTCCCAATCCCCTCCCAGTTCCTCCCAGTCCCCTCCCAGTCCCCCCCAATCCCCTCCCAGTCCCTCCCAATCCCCTCCCAGTCCCATCCCAGTCCCTCCCAATCCCCTCCCTGTCCCTCCCAGCCCCTCCCAGTCCCTCCTAGTCCCTCCCAATCCCCTCCCAGTCCCCCCCAATCCCCTCCCAGTCCCTCCCAGTCCCTCCCAGTCCCCTCCCAATCCCCTCCCAGTCCCTCCCAGTCCCTCCCAGTCCCCTCCCAGTCCTTCCCAGTCCCTCCCAATCCCTTCCCAGTCCCTCCCAGTCCCCTCCCTGTCCCTCCCAATCCCCTCCCAGTTCCTCCCAGTCCCCTCCCAGTCCCCCCCAATCCCCTCCCAGTCCCTCCCAATCCCCTCCCAGTCCCATCCCAGTCCCTCCCAATCCCCTCCCTGTCCCTCCCAGCCCCTCCCAGTCCCTCCCAGTCCCTCCCAATCCCCTCCCAGTCCCCCCCAATCCCCTCCCAGTCCCTCCCAGTCCCTCCCAGTCCCTCCCAATCCCCTCCCAGTCCCCTCCCAATCCCCTCCCAGTCCCTCCCAGTCCCTCCCAGTCCCCTCCCAGTCCTTCCCAGTCCCTCCCAATCCCTTCCCAGTCCCTCCCAGTCCCCTCCCTGTCCCTCCCAGCCCCTCCCAGTCCTTCCCAGTCCCTCCCAATCCCCTCCCAGTCCCTCCCAGTCCCCTCCCAGTCCCTCCCAGTCCCTCCCAGTCCCTCCCAGTCCCTCCCAATCCCCTCCCAGTCCCCTCCCAGTCCCCTCCCAGTCCCTCCCAGTCCCTCCCAGTCCCCTCCCAGTCCCTCCCAGTGCCTCCCAGTGCCTCCCAGTCCGCACCCAGGACGGTCAGCAGTGCCGGGCGCGACGCGCGGGTGCCGTTCCCCTCCCCCACCTGGCACACGTAGACGTCATCGTCCTCCAAGGCCACGCCCACAATGCGCAGGTGGTGCTGCCCTGCCCGAGGCCACGCCCCCGTCAGCCAGGCCACGCCCCCTTCCCCCCCAGCCACACCCTCCCCCTTCCCGCCCCTTCCACCAATCACAGACCTCGCCGGGCGTCTCCAGCCAATCGGTAGCGCGGGTGGGCGGGGCGGGCGGCGCCCCCAGCAGGAGCCCGCCGCGCGCCCACTGCACGGCCCCGCCCCCGCGCACGGCGCAGCGCAGCTCCGCCCCCCCGCCCAGCACCGCGCTCCCATTGGACGGCTCCTCCACGAAGGGCGTGGCTGCAAGGCAGGGGGCGGGGCTCGGCGGAGGACACGCCCCCTCGCCGGGGAGGAGGCCGCGCCCCCCGAAAGGAGGCCGCGCCCCCCGGGAGGAGGCCGCGCCCCCTGAAAGGAGACCACGCCCCCGAAAGGAGGCCACGCCCCCTGAAAGGAGGCCACGCCCCCTCCCTGCGCCCCCTCCCCCGGGACTTTCCCACGGCCCCGTGACCTCGGGTGACCCCGCGGCCTCGGGTGGCCTCGGGTGACCTCGGGTGACCCCTCACCTCCCACTCCAGCCAATAGCCAGGCCAGCACCACCTGGGGGGGGGGGTACAGGGGTCAAAGGTCAGAGAGGGGGAGTGTTCCCCCCCGCCCCCCCCACCCAGTACCCCCCTCCCCATCCCCCCCAGGACCCCCCCAAATCCCTCCTGACCCCCTGAACTCCCCCCCATCCCCTTTATCCCCCCCGAGACCCCCCCCAAACCAACCCCAGGACCCCCCCAAACTGCTCCAGGACCCCCAAACTCCCCCCCCAGCCCCTGTTTCCCCTCCCAGGACCCTCCTAAACTGCCCCAGGACCCCCAAACTCCCCCCCAGCCCCTATTTCCCTCCCAGGACCCCCCCAAACTGCCCCAGGACCCTCAAACTGCCCCCTCAGCCCCTATTTCCCTGCCCAGGACCCCCATAAACTACCCCAGGATCCCCAAAATTCCTCCCCCCAGCCCCTATTCCCCACCCAGCACCCCCCCAAACTGCCCCAGGACCCCCAAACTGCCCCCCCAGCCCCTATTTCCCCTCCAAGGACCCCCCTAAACTACCTCAGCATCCCCAAAATTCCCCCCCCAACCCCTATTCCCCCTCCCAGGACCCCCCAAACTGCCCCCGGACCCCCAAAATTCCCCCCCCCAGCCCGTATTTCCCTCCCAGGACCCCTCTAAACTGCCCCAGGACCCCCAAACTGCCCCACCAGCCCTTATTTCCCTCCCTTGACCCCCCCAAACTGCCCCAGGACCCCTAAACTGCCCCCCCAGCCCCTATTTCCCCACCCAGGACCCCCCCAAACTGCCCCAGGACCCCCAAAATTCCCCCCCAGCCCCTATTCCCCACCCAGGACCCCTCTAAAGTGCCCCAGGACCCCCAAAATCCCCCCCCCCAGCCCCTATTTCCCTCCCAGGACGCCCCTAAACTGTCCCAGGACCCCCAAACTGCCCCCCCCAACCCCTATTCCCCCTCCCAGGACCCCCCCAAACTGCCCCCGGACCCCCAAAATTCCCCCCCCCAGCCCGTATTTCCCTCCCAGGACCCCTCTAAACTGACCCAGGACCCCCAAACTGCCCCACCAGCCCTTATTTCCCTCCCTTGACCCCCCCAAACTGCCCCAGGACCCCTAAACTGCCCCCCCCAGCCCCTATTTCCCCACCCAGGACCCCCCCAAACTGCCCCAGGACCCCCAAAATTCCCCCCCCAGCCCCTATTCCCCACCCAGGACCCCTCTAAAGTGCCCCAGGACCCCCAAAATCCCCCCCCAGCCCCTATTTCCCTCCCAGGACGCCCCTAAACTGCCCCAGGACCCCTAACCTGCCCCCCCAGCCCCTATTTCCCCTCCCAGGACCCCCCTATACTGCCCCCGGCCCCCCAACCTGCCCCCCAGCCCCTATTTCCCACCCAGGACCCCCCCAAACTGCCCCCGGACCCCCAACCTGCCCCCAGCCCCACTCACGCTGCCCGCAGCCCCCGCCATGGCCACCGGCACTGGCTGTGGGGAGGGGGGGATGGGGGGTAAAAGGGGGGAGGGGGCGGGTCCCGGGCTCCTCCCTCCCC
>NC_140122.1:43762-83890 GCF_964237585.1 Gallinula chloropus | reverse complement strand
ACTGGGAGGCAACTGGGAATGGACTGGGAGGGGACTGGGAGGCACTGGGAGGCACTGGGAGGGCACTGGGAGGCAACTGGGAATGGACTGGGAGGGCACTGGGAGGCACTGGGAGGCATTGGGAGGGGATTGGGAGGCACTGGGAAGGGACTGGGAGGCACTGGGAGGCACTGGGAGGGCACTGGGAGGCACTGGGAGGGTCGGGCACTCGGCCGTGATCACCCGGCCCTCGCGGTCGTGCTCCTCCTCGCCTGGGGGGGGGGGAGATGGGGTTAGTGGGGGGACTGGGAGGGACTGGGAGGGGATTGGGAGGGAGTGGGAGGGAGTGGGAGGCACTGGGAGGGGATTGGGAGGGACTGGGAGGGGATTGGGAGGGGCTGGGAGGGACTGGGAGGCACTGGGAGGTAACTGGGAGGCAACTAGGAAGGGACTGGGAGGCACTGGGAGTGGACTGGGAGGCACTGGGAGGGGATTGGGAGGGACTGGGAGGGACTGGGAGGGCACTGGGAGACACTGGGAAGCACTGGGAGACACTGGGAAGGCACTGGGAGGCACTGGGAGAGGATTGGGAGGCAACTGGGAATGGACTGGGAGGGGACTGGGAGGGACTGGGAGGGGATTGGGAGGCACTGGGAGGGGATTGGGAGGCACTGGGAGGGACTGGGAGGCACTGGGAGGCACTGGAGGAGATTGGAAGGCACTGGGAGGCACTGGGAGGCACTGGGAAGGGACTGGGAGGCACTGGGAGGGGATTGGGAGGGACTGGGAGGCACTGGGAGGGACTGGGAGGGACTGGGAGGGAACTGGGAGGCAACTGGGAATGGACTGGGAGGGGATTGGGAGGCACCGGGAGGCACTGGGAGGGCACTGGGAGGCAACTGGGAATGGACTGGGAGGGGATTGGGAGGCACTGGGAGGCACTGGGAGGGGACTGGGAGGCACTGGGAGGCACTGGGAGGGCACTGGGAGGCACTGGGAGGGTCGGGCACTCGGCCGTGATCACCCGGCCCTCGCGGTCGTGCTCCTCCTCGCCTGGGGGGGGGGGAATGGGGTTACTGGGGGGACTGGGAGGGACTGGGAGGGATTGGGAGGCACTGGGAGGGGATTGGGAGGGAGTGTGAGGCACTGGGAGGCACTGGGAAGGGACTGGGAGACACTGGGAGGTAACTGGGAGGCACTGGGAGGGGACTGGGAGACACTGGGAGGGGATTGGGAGGGACTGGGAGGCACTGGGAGGCACTGGGAGACACTGGGAGGCATTGGGAGGGGATTGGGAGGGACTGGGAGGCACTGGGAGGGCACTGGGAGACACTGGGAGGTAACTGGGAGGCACTGGGAGGGGACTGGGAGACACTGGGAGGGGATTGGGAGGGACTGGGAGGCACTGGGAAGGGACTGGGAGGCACTGGGAGTCATTGGGAGGCACTGGGAGGGCACTGGGAGGCAACTGGGAATGGACTGGGAGGCAACTGGGAGGGCACTGGGACGCACTGGGAAGGGACTGGGAGGCACTGGGAGGGGACTGGGAGGCACTGGGAGGCATTGGGAGGGGATTGGGAGGCACTGGGAGGCACTGGGAGGTAACTGGGAGGCACTGGGAGGGCACTGGGAGGCAACTGGGAATGGACACTGGAAGACACTGGGAGGGCACTGGGAGGCACTGGGAGACAACTGGGAAGGCACTGGGAGGCACTGGGAAGGGACTGGGAGGCACTGGGAGGGGATTGGGAGGCACTGGGAGGCACTGGGAGGGGATTGGGAGGGGACTGGGAGGCACTGGGAGGCACTGGGAGGCACTGGGAGGCACTGGGAGGCACTGGGAGGGTCGGGCACTCGGCCGTGATCACCCGGCCCTCGCGGTCGTGCTCCTCCTCGCCTGGGGGGGGGGATAATGGGGTTACTGGGAGGGACTGGGAGGGACTGGGAGGCACTGGGAGGGACTGGGAGGGAGTGGGAGGGAGTGGGAGGGGACTGGGAGGGACTGGGAGGCACTGGGAGGGGATTGGGAGGCACTGGGAGGGGATTGGGAGGCACTGGGAGGCACTGGGAGACACTGGGAGGCATTGGGAGGGGATTGGGAGGGACTGGGAGGGGATTGGGAGGCACTGGGAGGCACTGGGAGGGCACTGGGAGGCACTGGGAGGCACTGGGAGGGGATTGGGAGGCACTGGGAGGCACTGGGAGGCACTGGGAGGGTCGGGCACTCGGCCGTGATCACCCGGCCCTCGCGGTCGTGCTCCTCCTCGCCTGGGGGGGGGGGAATGGGGGTTAGTGGGGGGACTGGGAGGCACTGGGAGGCACTGGGAGACACTGGGAGGCATTGGGAGGGGATTGGGAGGGACTGGGAGGCACTGGGAGGGCACTGGGAGACACTGGGAGGTAACTGGGAGGCACTGGGAGGGGACTGGGAGACACTGGGAGGGGATTGGGAGGGACTGGGAGGCACTGGGAGGCACTGGGAGACACTGGGAGGCATTGGGAGGGGATTGGGAGGCACTGGGAGGCACTGGGAGGGAACTGGGAATGAACTGGGAGGCACTGGGAGACAACTCGGAAGGGACTGGGAGGCACTGGGAAGGGACTGGGAGGCACTGGGAGTCATTGGGAGGCACTGGGAGGGCACTGGGAGGCAACTGGGAATGGACTGGGAGGCAACTGGGAGGGCACTGGGACGCACTGGGAAGGGACTGGGAGGCACTGGGAGGGCACTGGGAGGCACTGGGAGGGCACTGGGAGGCACTGGGAGGAACTGGGAGGCACTGGGAGGGGATTGGGAGGCACTGGGAGGCACTGGGAGGGGATTGGGAGGCACTGGGAGGCACTGGGAGGCACTGGGAGGCACTGGGAGGGGATTGGGAGGCACTGGGAGGGCACTGGGAGGCACTGGGAGGCACTGGGAGGCACTGGGAGGCACTGGGAGGGTCGGGCACTGGGCCGTGATCACCCGGCCCTCGCGGTCGTGCTCCTCCTCGCCTGGGGGGGGGGGAATGGGGGTTACTGGGGGGACTGGGAGGGACTGGGAGGCACTGGGAGGGGATTGGGAGGCACTGGGAGGGACTGGGAGGGCACTGGAAGGCACTGGGAGGCACTGTGAGGCAACTAGGAAGGGACTGGGAGGCATTGGGAGTGGACTGGGAGGCACTGGGAGGCACTGGGAGGCACTGGGAGGGGACTGGGAGTCACTGGGAGGCACTGGGAATGGACTGGGAGGCACTGGGAAGGGACTGGGAGGGACTGGGAGGGACTGGGAGGGGATTGGGAGGCACTGGGAGACACTGGGAGGAAACTGAGAGGCACTGGCAGGGGACTGGGAGGCACTGGGAGGGGATTGGGAGGCACTGGGAGGGGACTGGGAGTCACTGGGAGGCACTGGGAATGGACTGGGAGGCACTGGGAAGGGACTGGGAGGGACTGGGAGGGACTGGGAGGGGATTGGGAGGCACTGGGAGACACTGGGAGGAAACTGAGAGGCACTGGGAGGGGACTGGGAGGCACTGGGAGGTAACTGGGAGGCACTGGGAGGTAACTGGGAGGCACTGGGAGGGGATTGGGGGGGACTGGGAGGGACTGGGAGGGGATTGGGAGGCACTGGGAGGGGACTGGGAGGCACTGGGAGACACTGGGAGGCACTAGGAGGGGATTGGGAGGCACTGGGATTGACTGGGACAGGATTAGGAGTAACTGGGAGTTACTGGTTTGGGCTTAGGGGTTACTGGGAGTTACTGGTTTGGGGTTAGGGGTTACTGGGAGGGGCTTTAGGGCAACTGGGAGGGGATTAGGGGTAACTGGGAGTTACTGGTTTGGGCTGAGGGCTTACTGGGAAGGGTTTTAGGGTAACTGGGAGTTACTGGTTTGGAGTTAGGGTTAACTGGGAGGGGTTTTAGGGTAACTGGGAGTTACTGGTTTGGGGTTAGGGGTGACTGGGAGGGGTTTTAGGGTAACTGGGAGTTACTGGTTTGGGATTAGGGGTAACTGGGAGGGGGTTAGGGTAACTGGGAAGGCATTAGGGGCAACTGGGAGTTACTGGTTTGGGGTTAGGGATTACTGGGATGGGGTTTAAGGTAACTGGTTTGCGGTTAGGGGTTACTGGGAGTTACTGGTTTGGGGTTAGGGGTGACTGGGAGGGGTTTTAGGGTAACTGGGAGTTACTGGTTTGGGGTTAGGGGTAACTGGGAAGGGCTTTAGGGTAACTGGGAAGGCATTAGAGCTAACTGGGAGTTACTGGTTTGGGGTTAGGGGTTACTGGTTTGGGGTTAGGGGTAACTGGGAGGGGATTTGGGGTAACTGGGAGTTACTGGTTTGGGGTTAGGGCTAACTGGGAAGGGTTTTAGGGTAACTGGGAGGGGGTTAGGGCTAACTGGGAGTTACTGGGAGGTACTGGGAGGTACTGGGCTGCCTCACCGATGCCGTAGGTGACGCGCAGGGGCCGGGTCTTGGCCAGCAGCCCCACCCCGCTGTAGCCCGGCCGCCCCTCGACGCTGGCCCAGTACTGGTGGGGGTACTGGGAGGGGACTGGGAGGGGCTGGGAGGGGCTTAGGGGTGACTGGTGGTAACTGGGAGGGGGTTAGGGGTTACTGGGAGTTACTGGTTTGGGGTTAAGGGGTTACTGGGAGGGGTTTAGGGTAACTGGAAGAGGATTTGGGGTTACTGGGAGTTACTGGTTGGGGGTTAGGGGTAACTGGGAGGGGTTTTAAGGTAACTGGTTTGTGGTTAGGGGTTACTGGTGGTTACTGGTTTGGGGTTAGGGGTGACTGGGAGGGGTTTTAGCGTAACTGGGAGTTACTGGTTTGGGATTAGGGGTAACTGGGAAGGGTTTTAGGGTAACTGGGAGTTACTGGTTTAGGGTTAGGGGTAACTGGGAGGGGGTTAGGGGTAACTGGGAGTTACTGGTTTGGGATTAGGGGTAACTGGGAGGGGTTTTAGAGTAACTGGAAAGGGATTTGGGGTAACTGGGACTTACTGGTTTGGGGTTAGGGGTAACTGGGAGGGCATTAGGGGTAACTGGGACTTACTGGTTTGGGGATAGGGGTTACTGGGAGGGGCTTTAGGATAACTGGGAAGGCATTAGAGGTAACTGGGAGTTACTGGTTTGGGGTTAGGGCTAACTGGGAGGGGTTTTAGGGTAACTGGGAGGGGGTTAGGGGTAACTGGGAGGGGGTTAGGGCTAACTGGGGGTTACTGGGAGGTACTGGGCTGCCTCACCGATGCCGTAGGTGACGCGCAGGGGCCGGGTCTTGGCCAGCAGCCCCACCCCGCTGTAGCCCGGCCGCCCCTCGGCGCTGGCCCAGTACTGGTGGGGGTACTGGGAGAGCCCCCGAACCTCGGGGGGCACCGACCCCTCCCCACATTTGGTCTCCTGCAGACACAGCACGTCCGGGGCCTCTTCCAGCACCCACTGTTGGGAGGGGAGAGAGATTAGGGGGGGGTGGAGCCTCCCAGTTAGCCCTCCCAGTAACCCCCAGGCAGCCCCAGTAAGAGCTAAACCCCTCCCAGTTAGGCCTGACCCCAAACCAGTTAGCCCCAGTAAGCACTAACCCCCTCCCAGTTACTCCTGACCCCCTCCCAGTTACCCCTAAACCCTCCCAGTAACCCCCAGCTACCCCACCCCCCCTCCCAGTAACTCCCAGTAAACCCTAACTCCCTCCCAGTTACCCCTAGCCCCATCCCAGTTACCCCCAGTAAGTCCTAACCTCCTCCCAGTAACCCCTAACCCCCTCCCAGTTACCCCCAGTAAGCCCTAACCCCCACCCAGTTACCACTAGCCCCATCCCAGTCAGCCCTAACCACTCCCAGTTGCTCCCAGTAACCCCTAACCCCCTCCCAGTAACCCCTAATCCCCTCCCAGTTACCCCCAGTAAGCCCTAACCCCCTCCCAGTTACATCTAGCCCCCTCCCAGTCACCCCAACCCCCCTCCCAGTGACTCCCAGTGCCTCCCAGTAACCCCTAACCCCCTCCCAGTGCCTCCCAGTCACCCCAATCCCCTCCCAGTACCTCCCAGTGCCTCCCAGTCACCCCTAACCCCCCTCTCAGTAGCTCCCAGTGCTTCCCAGTAACCCCTAACCCCCTCCCAGTCAAACCTAACCCCCTCCCAGTAGCTCCCAGTGCCTCCCAGTAACCCCTAACCCCCTCCCAGTAACCTCTAATGCCCTCCCAGTCACCCCTAACCCTCTCCCAGTCACCCCTACCCCCTTCCCAGTAGCTCCCAGTGCCTCCAAATCACCCCTAACCCCCTCCCAGTGCCTCCCAGTCACCCCTAAACCGCTCCCAGTCAGCCCTAACCCCCTCCCAGTAACCCCCAGTGCCTCCCAGTTACCCCTAACCCCCTCCCAGTTACCCCCACTCACCCCTAACCCCCTCCCAGTAGCTCCCAGTGCTTCCCAGTCATCCCTAACACCCTTCCAGTAACCCCCAGTGCCTCCCAGTCACCCCTAAACCCCTCCCAGTCACCCCTAACTCCTTCCCCGTCACCCCTAACCCCCTCCCAGTGCCTCCCAGTCACCCCTAGACCCCTCCCAGTGACTCCCAGTGCCTCCCAGTCACCCCTAACCCCCTCCCAGTGCCTCCCAGTCACCCCTAGCCCCCTCCCAGTAGCTCCCAGTGCCTCCCAGTCACCCCTAACCCCCTCCCAGTGCCTCCCAGTGCCTCCCAGTCACCCCTAACCCCTTCCCAGTGCCTCCCAGTCACCCCTAACCCCCTCCCAGTACCTCCCAGTAACCCCAACCCCCGTCCCAGTAGCTCCCAGTGCCTCCCAGTCACCCCCAGCCCCCTCCCAGTAACTCCCAGTCCCCCCTAACCCCCTCCCAGTAGGCCCCTCGCCTCCCATTGGCCACTTCCCCCCTCAATCACCACCCCCCTGGCCTCCCATTGGCCACTTCCCCCCTCAATCACCACCCCCCTGGCCTCCCATTGGCCACTTCCGCCCTTAACACCCGCCCCCTCCCCTCCTACAGGCCACTTCCGCCCTTAAACCCCACCCCTTCCCCTCCCATTGGCCGCTTCCGCCTTCAATCCCCACTCCCTCCCCTCCTATTGGCCGCTTCCGCCTTCAATCACCACCCCCCGGCCTCCCATTGGCCACTTCCGCCCGGCGCCGGCCTCCCATTGGCCGGCGGCCTCACCTTGAGCCCGCCCTTCCGGACCCAGGCCCGCAGCCCGTCCACGTTCCAGGAAGTGACCTTGAAGGTGTAGCGCCGCCCCGATGACGTCACTTCCCGTAGGGGCGGGTCCAGGTAGAGCGCCGGCTCCTCCCCTTCCGGTTTGCGCCGGGACTTGGGGGGAGGGGCGGCCTCTGGAGGGGGGGGGGGGGGAGGGTTAGTGGGGGGACTGGGAGGGACTGGGAGGGACTGGGAGGGACTGGGAGGGGATTGGGGGGCACTGGGAGGGACTGGGAGGGACTGGGAGGGACTGGGAGTCACTGGGAGGGACTGGGAGGGGACTGGGAGGGACTGGGAGGGGATTGGGAGGGACTGGGAGGGACTGGGAGGGACTGGGAGAGACTGGGAGGGACTGGGAGGCACTGGGAGGGGACTGGGAGGGACTGAGAGGGACTGGGAGGGACTGAGAGGGACTGGGAGGGACTGGGAGGGGACTGGGAGGGACTGGGAGGGGACTGGGAGGCAACTGGGAGACACTGGGAGGCACTGGGAGGGATTGGGAGGGACTGGGAGGCACTGGGAAGGGACTGGGAGGGACTTCGGGGTGGAGTAAAGGTGACTGGGAGGGACTGGGAGGGGATTAAAGAGCACTGGGAGGCACTGGGAGGCACTGGGAGGCAACTGGGAGACACTGGGAGTCACTGGGAGACACTGGGAGGGACTTGGGGGGCACTGGGAGGGACTGGGAGGGACTTGGGGAGGACTGGGAGGGGATTAAAGGTCACTGGAAGTGACTGGGATTCACTGGGAGGCACTGGGAGGGGATTGGGAGGCACTGGGAGGGACTGGGAGGGGACTGGGAGGCAACTGGGAGACACTGGGAGGGACTGGGAGGGGATTGGGAGGCGCTGGGAGGCAACTGGGAGACACTGGGAGGCACTGGGAGGGACTGGGAGGGACTGGGAGGGGATTAAAGGTCACTGGAAGTGACTGGGAGTCACTGGGAGGGGACTGGGAGACACTGGGAGGCAACTGGGAGACACTGGGAGGGGACTGGGAGACACTGGGAGGGGACTGGGAGAGACTGGGAGGCACTGAGAGGGACTGGGAGGGGGATTGGGAGGGAACTGGGAGGGACTGGGAGGGACTGGGAGGGGATTAAAGGTCACTGGGAGGCACTGGGAGGGACTGGGAGGGGATTAAAGGGCACTGGAAGAGACTGGGAGTCACTGGGAGGGGACTGGGAGGCAACTGGGAGACACTGGGAGGCACTGGGAGGGATTGGGAGGGACTGGGAGACACTGGGAAGGGACTGGGAGGGACTGGGAGGGACTTGGGGGTGGAGTAAAGGTGACTGGGAGGGACTGGGAGGGGATTAAAGGGCACTGGGAGGCACTGGGAGGGGACTGGGAGGCAACTGGGAGACACTGGGAGTCACTGGGAGACACTGGGAGGGACTGGGAGGGACTGGGAGGGGATTAAAGGGCACTGGGAGACACTGGGGAGGGACTGGGAGGGGACTGGGAGGCAACTGGGAGGGACTGGGAGGGACTTGGGGGGATTAAAGGGCACTGGGAGTCACTGGGAGGCACTGGGAGGCAACTGGGACAGTCTGGGAGGGGACTGGGGGTTACTGGGAGGGACTGGGAGGGGACTGGGAGGGACTGGGAGTTACTGGGAAGGACTGGGAGGGACTGGGAGGGGACTGGGAGGGACTGGGAGGCACTGGGAGGGACTGGGAAGGGGACAAAGGGGAACTGGGAGCGACTGGGAGTTACTGGGGAGTAACTGGGAGGCACTGGGAGCTACTGGGGGTCTCTGGGAGGGGATTAGGGGTGACTGGGAGGGACTGGGAGTTACTGGGAGGGGTCCCTGGGAGCTACTGGGAGTTACTGGGAGGCACTGGGAGCTACTGGGAGTTACTGGGAGGCACTGGGAGGGGACTGGGAGCTACTGGGACGGGATGGGGGGGTCCTTGGGGGTCTGAGGGGCTATTACTGGGGGATACTGGGGTAACTGGGAGCTACTGGGAGCTACTGGGAGTTACTGGGAAGGGACTGGGATGGGACTGGGAGCAACTGGGAGGGACTGGGGGGGGTCCGGGGGGTTTTGGGGGGTGGGGAAGCCGCCTGGGGGGGTCCCGGGGCCGGTTACTGGGCGGTAACTGGGTTATACTGGGGTAACTGGGAGCTACTGGGAGTTACTGGGAGGCACTGGGGGGGACTGGGAGGGGACTGGGAGGGACTGGGAGGGACTGGGAGCTACTGGGAGGGACTGGGGGGGGATGAGGGGGTCTTTTGGCGTCTGAGGGGCTATTACTGGGGTAACTGGGAGCTACTGGGAGCTACTGGGATGGGACTGGGAGGGGACTGGGAGCAACTGGGAGGGACTGGGAGGGACTGGGGGGGGTCCGGGGGGTTTTGGGGGTCGGGGAAGCCGCCTGGAGGGGTCCCGGGGCCGGTTACTGGGCGGTAACTGGGTTATATTGGGGTAACTGGGAGCTACTGGGAGTTACTGGGAGCTACTGGGAGGGACTGGGAAGGGACTGGGAGGGACTGGGAGGGACTGGGAGCTACTGGTACGGGATGGGGGGGTCCTTAGGGGTCTGAGGGGCTATTACTGGGGGATACTGGGGTAACTGGGAGCTACTGGGAGCTACTGGGAGTTACTGGGAAGGGACTGGGAGCAACTGGGAGGGACTGGGGGGGGTCCGGGGGGTTTTTGGGGTCGGGGAAGCCGCCTGGAGGGGTCCCGGGGGCGGTTACTGGACAGTAACTGGGTTATACTGGGGTAACTGGGAGCTACTGGGACTTACTGGAAGCTACTGGGAGGGACTGGGAGGGGACTGGGAGGGACTGGGAGGGACTGGGAGCTACTGGGACGGGATGGGGGGGTCCTTGGGGCTCTCATGGGCTATTACTGGGGTAACTGGGAGATACTGGGAGCTACTGGGAGCTACTGGGAGCTACTGGGATGGGACTGGGAGGGGACTGGGAGCAACTGGGAGGGACTGGGGGGGGGTCCGGGGGGTTTTGGGGGGTGGGGAAGCCGCCTGGAGGGGTCCCGGGGCCGGTTACTGGGCGGTAACTGGGTTATACTGGGCGTTTACTGGGGCCTCACCCGAGTCCGCGCGGCTCCGGCTGCGCTTCGGCATCGCTGCGGCCCCTCCCCTTCCCGTCCCCCTCCCCATCCCCAGCGCGGCAGCCAATCAGCGCGCTCGGCTCATGGCGCCAGGTTCGAGTTGACCAATCAGCGGGCGCCTCTCTCTAGGCGTAGGGGGGGGCGCTGTGTGGGCGGAAGCGGAAGAAGCCGGATAGGGAGAGGGGGGGGGGAAAGGGCAGCGCGGCACACCGGAAGTGACGCGTTTCTCCAGCGCCGGAAGTGTGTGTAAGGAGGGGAAGCGGCGGCTGGAGGAGGCGGCTGGAGGAGGCGGCTGGTGACGTGGCCTCTGACGTCACGATGCCCACGGTGCTGGGGCTGGAGGGTTCGGCTAACAAGGTGGGGGCGGGGGTGGTGAGGGACGGCGTCATCCTCAGCAACCGCCGCGCCACCTACGTCACGCCGCCCGGGCACGGTAAAGTGACGTCACTTCCTCCCCCTTCCCCTCCCCCCACCCCCTTAAATCCCCCCCTGTGACGTCACAACCCCCCCCCCGGGTGGGATTTCCCCCCCCCCGGGTGTGATTCCACCCGATGACGTCACTCCCCCCGCCCTATGATGTCACTTCCCTGCCCTATGACGTCATTTCCCCCGGCCCTGTGACGTCACAACCCCCCCACCCCCCTCCGCGGCTCCTCCCCCGCCCTCTGAGACGTCGCTGCCCCTCCCCCCACCCCGCCCCCCACCCCCCCAACCCCCCCTTCTCCTTTCCAATCCCTCCCCTTATGACGTCATCACTCCCCCCTTATGACGTCATCACCCGCTTATGACGTCACCCCCCCCCCCCCCGTGTGTGACGTCACCAGTGATGTCACAACCTGCCCAACAGACCCCACCCCTACCCCGGTGATGTCACCCCCTCCCCCCCCTTATATGATGTCACAGCCCCCCCCCGTCTTTCCTCCCCCCTCTGTGACATCACTTCCTGCCCCCCCTCTATGACGTCATCATCCCCTATGACATCACCCCCCCGCCCTATGACATCACCCCCCTTCCCCACCCCCTGTGTGACATCACCTCCCCCCCATTACTATGATGTCATAGCCCCTCCCCCCATTGCCCCCACCCCTCAGCCTTCCCTCCCCTATGACATCACTTCCTGCCCCCTATGACGTCATCATCCCCTATGACATCACCCCCCTTCCCCAACCCCCTGTGTGACATCACCTCCCCCCATTACTATGTCATAACCCCCCTCCCCCCAGTGCCACCTCCCCTCAGCCTTCCCTCCCCCTATGACATCACTTCCTGCCCCCTATGACGTCATCAGTCCCTATGACATCACCCCCCCGCCCTATGACATCACCCATCCCCTTCCCCACCCCCCCTGTGTGACATCACCTCCCCCCCTTACTATGATGTCATAACCCCCCTCCCCCCATTTCTACCACCCCTCCCTCTTCCCTCCCCCTATGACATCACTTCCCGCCCCCTATGACATCACCTCCTGCCCCCATGACGTCACCACCCCTATGACATCACCCCCCCCGCCCTATGACATCACCCACCCCCTCCACCCCCTCCCCAACCCCTCCCCCCCCCTCCCCCTATGTCCTCCCCCCCCTTCCCACCTCTCCCCACCCCCTTCTGACCTCACAACCCCCTCGATGACGTCACAACCCCCCTCGATGACGTCATTCCCCCTCCCTCCCCCCCAAAGGCTTCGCCCCGGGCCCCACAGGCCTCCACCACCGGGGGGCGCTGTTGGGGCTGGTGGGCGCCGCTCTGGCCGACGCCGGGATCGGCCCCGGGGACCTGGACGCCGTCGCCTTCACCAGAGGTACCCCCGGGGACCCCTCATTAGCATCTCATTAGCATCTCATTAGCGGCTCCTTAACCCCCACCAGGGCGCCAGAACCTCCTGATCCGCCCCTCCCCCCTCCTCAGATCTCGTTTCCCCCCCCTAATTAACACCTAATTAGCGTGGGAAAGGCCCCACAAGCCTCTAATTAGCATCTAATCAGGGCTAATTAGCATATCATTAGCATATAATTAGCATGCAGGTCACCAGAACCTTGTTATCCGCCCCTCCCCCCTCTTCAGATCTCCCTCCCCGCCCTAATTAACACCTAATTAGCGTGGGAAAGGCCCCTTTAGCCTCTAATTAGTGTCTCATCCAGACGGTCTAGCCTCTAATTAGCCTCTAATTAGCATATAATTAGCATATAATTAGCATACAGGTCATCAGAACCTTGTTATCCGCCCCACCCCCTCTTCAGATCTCCCTCCCCGCCCTAATTAGCACCTAATTAGCATGGGAAAGGCCCCACAAGCCTCTAATTAGCATCTCATCAGGGCTAATTAGCATATAATTAGCATATAATTAGCATGCAGGTCACCAGCACCACGTTATCTGCCCCTCCCCCCTCCTCCCATCCCACTCTCCACTCTAATTAGCACCTAATTAGCGTGGGAAAGGCCCCACAAGGCTCTAATTAGCATCTAATCATGGCTAATTAGCATCTCATTAGCATATAATTAGCATGCAGGTCACCAGAACCCTTGTTATCCGCCCCTCCCCCCTCTTCAGATCTCCCTCCCCGCCCTAATTAACACCTAATTAGCGTGGGAAAGGCCCCACAAGCCTCTAATTAGCACCTCACCCAGGTTAATTAGCAGCTAATTAGTCTCTAATTAGCATCTCATTAGCATACAGGTCATCAGCACCTCGTTACCTGCCCCTTCCCCCTCCTTCCCCCCCACTCTCTAGTCTAATTAGCAGCTAATTAGCATGGGAAAGGCCCCTTTAGCCTTTAATTAGCGCCCTACCCAGGCTAATTAACATCTAATTAGCATATAATTAGCAGCCAGGTCACCAGCACCACGTTATCTACCCCTCCCCCCTCCCCTAATTAGCATCCCTACCCTAATTAGCATCTAATTAGCAGAGCCAAAGCCTCATTAGCCTCTAATTAGCATCTCATTGTTGCCATGGTGATGACGTCATGATGATGTCATGATGATGTCATGATGACATCACACCCCCCCTGAGTCTTAATTACCACATAGGAGTCTAATTAGCCTCTCAGCCTTCTAATTAGCATATTAATTAGGCCCTAAACCCTCTCCCCCACCCCCTTTTCTCTCCCATTTACCACGTTCCCCTTTCCAATTGTGATGACGTCATGATGATGTCACGATGATGTCATGATGACGTCATGATGATGTCATGACAGGACCAGGTCTTAATGACCACATATCCCTCTAATTAGCCTATCAAAGCCCTAATTAGCATACTAATTAGGTCCCAAACTCTCTCCCACCCCCTTTTCTCTCCCTTCACCCCGGGATGACACCGCGCTCACCCCCCATGATGATGTCATCATGATGTCATGATGATGTCATGATGATGTCATGACAGAACCAGGTCTCAATGACCACATATCCCTCTAATTACCCTATCAAAGCCCTAATTAACATACTAATTAAGCCCAAACCCTCTTCTCTCCCCCCATTTCCTCCCCCAGCGATGGGATCGTCGCCATGGTGACGATGTCATGATGATGTCATGATGACGTCACCATGGTGTCACACACCACCTCTGGGTCTTAATTACCACATAGGAGTCTAATTAGCCTCTCAGCCTTCTAATTAGCATATTAATTAGGCCCTAAACCCTCTTGCCACCCCCTTTTCTCTCCCACTACCCTGTTCCCCCACTAATGTTGATGCTGTAATGATGATGTCATGATGATGTCATGATGATGTCACACCAGCTCTGGTTCTTAATGACCACATAGGACTCTAATTACCCTGTCAAACCCCTAATTAGCATACTAATTGGGTCCGAAACCCTCTCCCCCACCCCCCTTTTCTCTCCCCTCACCTCAGGGTGACGCCACCCTCACCCCCTACGATGACATCATGATGATGTCATGATGATGTCATGATGATGTCATGACAGAACCAGGTCTTAATGACCACATATCCCTCTAATTACCCTATCAAAGCCCTAATTAACATACTAATTAGGCCCCAAACCTTCTTCCCACCCCCTTTTCTCTCCCATTACCACGTTCCCCCCCCATTGTGATGATGTCATGATGATGTCATCATGATGTCATGATGATGTCACGATGACATCACACCAGCTCTGACTCTTAATGACCACATATCTCTCTAATTAGCCTGTCAAACCCCTAATTAGCATACTAATTAGGCCCCAAACCCTCTCCCCCACCCCCTTTTCTCTCCCCTCACCCCGGGATGACGCCACCCTCACCCCCTACGATGACGTCATGATGATGTCATGATGACGTCACGATGGTGTCACACACCCTCTCTGGGTCTTAATTACCACATAGGAGTCTAATTAGCCTCTCAGCCTTCTAATTAGCATATTAATTAGGCCCTAAACCCTCTTCCCACCCCCTTTTCTCTCCCGTTACCACGTTCCCCTTTCCAATTGTGATGATGTCATGATGATGTCATAATGACGTCATGATGATGTCATGACAGGACCGGGTCTTAATGACCACATATCCCTCTAATTACCCTATCAAAGCCCTAATTAGCATACTAATTAGGTCCTAAACCCTCTCCCTCACCCCCTTTTCTCTCACATTACCATGTCGCCCCCCCCTTGTGATGATGTGATGATGACGTCATGATGATGTCATGATAGGACCAGGTCTTAATGACCACATATCCCTCTAATTACCCTATCAAAGCCCTAATTAGCATACTAATTAGCCCCCAAACCCTCTCCCCCACCCCCCTTTTCTCTCCCCTCACCCCGGGATGACGCCACCGTCACCCCCTACGATGACGTCATGATGATGTCATGATGACGTCATGATGGTGTCACACCAGTTCTGGGTCTTAATGACCACATAGGAGTCTAATTAGCCTCTCAGCCTTCTAATTAGCATATTAATTAGGCCCTAAACCCTCTTCCCACCCCCTTTTCTCTCCCATTACCACGTTCCCCTTTCCAATTGTGATGATGTCATGATGATGTCACGATGACGTCATGATGATGTCATGACAGGACCGGGTCTTAATGACCACATATCCCTCTAATTAGCCTTTCAAAGCCCTAATTAGCATACTAATTGGGTCCGAAACCCTCTCCCCCACCCCCCTTTTCTCTCCCCTCACCTCAGGGTGACGCCACCCTCACCCCCTACGATGACATCATGATGATGTCATGATGATGTCATGATGATGTCATGACAGAACTGGGTCTTAATGACCACATATCCCTCTAATTACCCTATCAAAGCCCTAATTAGCATACTAATTGGGTCCCAAACCCTCTCTCCCCCCCCCCTTTTCTCTCCCCTCACCCCGGGATGACACCACGCTCACCCCCTACGATGACGTCATCATGATGTCATGATGATGTCATGATGATGTCATGATGATGTCATGACAGAACCAGGTCTTAATGACCACATATCCCTCTAATTACCCTATCAAAGCCCTAATTAACATACTAATTAGGCCCCAAACCTTCTTCCCACCCCCTTTTCTCACCCGTTACCACGCCCCCCCATTATGATGATGTCATGATGACGTCATGATGATGTGATGATGACGTCATGATGATGCCATGACAGGACCAGGTCTCAATGACCACATATCCCTCTAATTACCCTATCAAAGCCCTAATTAGCATACTAATTAGGCCCCAAACCCTCTCTCCCCCCCCCCTTTTCTCTCCCTTCACCCCGGGATGACGCCACCGTCACCCCCTACGATGACGTCATGATGATGTCACGATGATGTCATCATGATATCATGATGATGTCATGACAGAACCAGGTCTCAATGACCACATATCCCTCTAATTACCCTATCAAAGCCCTAATTAGCATACTAATTAGCCCCCAAACCCTCTTCCCACCCCCTTTTCTCTCCCATTACCACGTTCCCCCCCCAATTGTGATGACGTCATGATGATGTCATCATGATGTCATGATGATGTCACGATGACGTCACACCAGCTCTGACTCTTAATGACCACATATCTCTCTAATTACCCTGTCAAAGCCCTAATTAGCATACTAATTGGGTCCCAAACCCTCTCTCCCACCCCCTTTTCTCTCCCATTACCACGTTCCCCCCCAAATTGTGATGCTGTAATGATGATGTCATGATGATGTCATCATGATGTCACAATGATGTCATCATAGGACCGGGTCTTAATGACCACAAATCCCTCTAATTACCCTATCAAAGCCCTAATTAGCATACTAATTAGCCCCCAAACCCTCTCTCCCACCCCCTTTTCTCTCCCATTACCACGTTGCCCCCCCCATTGTGGTGCTATAATGATGATGTCATCATGATGTCATGATGACGTCACGATGACATCACACCAGCTCTGACTCTTAATGACCACATATCTCTCTAATTAGCCTGTCAAACCCCTAATTAGCATACTAATTAGGTCCCAAACCCTCTCTCCCCACCCCCTTTTCTCTCCCTTCACCCCGGGATGACACCGCGCTCACCCCCTACGATGACGTCATGATGTCATGATGATGTCATGATGATGTCATGATGGTGTCACACACCCCCTCTGGGTCTTAATGACCAGATAGGGCACTAATTAGCCTCTCAGCCTTGTAATTAGCTTGTTAATTAGGCCCTAAACCCTCTCCCCCACCCCCTTTTCTCTCCCATTTACCACGTTCCCCTTTCCAATTGTGATGACGTCATGATGATGTCATCATGATGTCATGATGATGTCATGATGATGTCACACCACTTCTGACTCTTAATGACCACATATCCCTCTAATTAGCCTTTAAAAGGCCTAATTAACATACTAATTAGCCCCCAAACCCTCTCTCCCCCCGCCTTTTTTCCCCTCCCACGACCTCTCCGCCGACCGCGACGACCTCACCGCGATGACGTCACCGATGACGTCACCACCACCCCCAGGCCCAGGGCTGGGCTGGCCCCTGGCGGTGGTGGCGGCGGCCGCCCGGACCCTGTCCCAGCTCTGGCACCTCCCCCTCCTGGGGGTCAATCACTGCGTGGGGCACATCGAGATGGGGCGGCTGCTGGGGGGAGGGGGGGACCCCCTGGTGCTCTACGTCAGCGGGGGCAACACCCAGGTGGGTGGGGAGGGCACTGGGAGGGATTGGGAGGGATTGGGAGGGAGTGGGAGGGGATTGGGAGGGGCTGGGAGGGACTGGGAGGGGATTGGAGGGGTTTGGAGGGGATTGGGAGGGACTGGGAGGGGATTGGAGGGGACTGGGAGGGACTGGGAGGGAATGGGAGGGGATTGGGAGGGGTTGGGAGGGACTGGGAGGGACTGGGAGGGGATTGGGAGGGGATTGGAGGGGATTGGGAGGGATTGGGAGGGGATTGGAGGGGATTGGGGGGGACTGGGAGGGGATTGGGAGGGGATTGGAGGGGATTGGGAGGGACTGGGAGGGAATGGGAGGGGATTGGGAGGGGTTGGGAGGGGATTGGGAGGGACTGGGAGGGGATTGGGAGGGACTGGGAGGGGATTGGGAGGGACTGGGAGGGACTGGGAGGGGATTGGGAGGGACTGGGAGGGGATTGGGAGGGAGTGGGAGGGATTGGGAGGGGATTGGGAAGGAGTGGGAGGGATTGGGAGGGAGTGGGAGGGGATTGGGAGGGGATTGGGAGGGGTTGGGGGGCACTGGGAGGTAACTGGGAGTCACTGGGAAGGGATTGGGAGGTAACTGGGAGGCACTGGGGGACACTGGGAGACACTGGGAGGTAACTGGGAGGCACTGGGGGGCACTGGGAGTCACTGGGAGTCACTAGGGGGGCACTGGGAGGTAACTGGGGGTTACTGGGAGGCACTGGGGGGTTACTGGGAGGCAGTGGGAGGCACTGGGGGGCACTGGGAGGGGATTGGGAGGCACTGGGAGGCACTGGGAGGTAACTGGGGGTTACTGGGAGGGGATTGAGGGCACTGGGAGGGGACTGGGAGGCACTGGGAGGCACTGGGGGGGCACTGGGAGGGGACTGGGGGTTACTGGGAGGGGACTGGGAGGCACTGGGGGGTTACTGGGAGGGGATTGAGGGCACTGGGAGGGGACTGGGAGTCCCTGGGAGGCGCTGGGAGGCCCTGGGAGGGGTGTTCCTGGTCTCTAACTGGTCCTTACTGGGCGGGCCAGGTGATCTCCTACTCCCGGCGCCGCTACCGCATCCTGGGGGAGACCCTGGACCTGGCTGTGGGCAACTGCCTGGACCGGGTGGCCCGGCTGCTGCAGGTAACCCCCCCATTGGCTGAGCCAGCTGTCAATCACAGCCCCTGGACACGCCCCCTGGGCCAGGAAAGCCCCTATTGGCTGAGCCAGCTGTCAATCAGAGCCCCTGGACACGCCCTCTGGGCTAGGAAACCCCCATTGGCTGAGGCAGGTGTCAATCAGAGCCCCTGAACACGCCCCATGGGCTAGGAACCCTCCCATTGGCTGAGCCAGCTGTCAATCACAGCCCCTAGACACGCCCCCTGGGCTAGGAAACCCCCCATTGGCTGACCCACCTGTCAATCACAGCCCCTGGACACGCCCCCTGGGCTAGGAAACCCCCCATTGGCTGAGCCAGCTGTCAATCAGAGCCCCTGAACACGCCCCATGGGCTAGGAACCCTCCCATTGGCTGAGCCAGCTGTCAATCACAGCCCCTGGACACGCCCACCCAGCCCCCTGTCCCCTCCCAGTGCCTTCCAGTGCCTCCCAGTCCCCTCCCAGTGCCTCCCAGTCCGCTCCCAGTGCCTCCCAGTGACTCCCAGTCCCCTCCCAGTGCCTCCCAGTCCCCTCCCAGTGCCTCCCAGTGACTCCCAGTCCCCTCCCAGTGCCTCCCAGTGCCACCCACTGCCCTCCCAGTGCATCCCAGTCCCTCCCAGTCCCACCCAGTCCCCTCCCAGTCCCCTCCCAGTGCCTCCCAGTGCCTCCCAGTGCCTCCCAGTCCCCTCTCAGTGACTCCCAGTCCCCTCCCAGTCCCCTCCCAGTCCCCTCCCAGTGCCTTCCCAGTCCCTTCCCAGTGCCTCCCAGTCCCCTCCCAGTTCCTCCCAGCCCCTCCCAGTCCCCTCCCAGCCCCTCCCAGTCCCCACCCAGTCCCCTCCCAGTGACTCCCAGTCCCCTCCCATTCCCCTTCCAGTGCCTCCCAGTAACTCCCAGTCCCTCCCAGTGCATCCCAGTCCCTTCCCAGTGCCTTCCCACTAACTCGCAGTGCCTCCCAGTCCCTCCCAGTCCCTCCCAGTCCCACCCAGTCCCTCCCAATCCCCTCCCAGTCACTCCCATTCCCTCCCAGTCCCTCCCAGTCCCTCCCTGTCCCTCCTAGTGCCTCCCAGTCCCTCCCAGTCCCTCCCAGTCCCCTCCCAGTCTCCCTCTGCTCTGACCCCTCCCCCTTGGCAGATCTCCAACCAGCCCAGCCCGGGGTATAACGTGGAGCTGCTGGCGCGCAGGTGAACTGGGAGGGACTGGAAGGGACTGGGAGGGGATTGGGAGGGGATTGGGAGGGACTGGGAGGGGATTGGGAGGGACTGGGAGGGACTGGGAGGGGATTGGGAGGGACTGGGAGGGGATTGTGGGGGACTGGGAGGGGATTAGGGGTTTACTGGGAGGCACTGGGAGGTAACTGGGAGGAACTGGGAGTCACTGGATGGTCACTGGGAGGTACTGGAGGGTCACTGGGAGGTAACTGGGAGACAGTGGGAAGGGATTGGGAGGTACTGGGTGGTAACTGGGAAGCACTGGGGGGAACTGGCGGTCACTGGGAAGTAACTGGTGGTTACTGGTGGGTAACTGGGGTGTTACTGGGAGGTCACTGGGAGGCACTGGGTGGCACTGGGAGTCACTGGGGAGTCACTGGGAGCCACTGGGGAGGCACTGGGTGGTTACTGGGAGTCACTGGGAGTCACTGGGTGGTTACTGGGAGCCACTGGGTGGTTACTGGGAGGGAACTGGGAGTCACTGGGGGCTTACTGGGAGCCACTGGGAGGGAACTGGGAGGCACTGGGAAGCACTGGGAGTCACTGGGAGTCACTGGGGGCTTACTGGGAGCCACTGGGAGGGCTCTGGGGTGTCACTGGGTGGTCACTGGGTGGTTACTGGGAGCCACTGGGGTGTTACTGGGAGGCAACTGGGAGTCACTGGGAGGTCACTGGAGACTCCCTGGGAGGGGGGGGGGGCTCAGCGAGGAGGGGGCGTGGCTTAAGGACGAGGGGGCGTGGCCACGGGAGTTGGCTCAGCCAATGAGGAGCCTCCGTTCCAGACGGGGGCGTGGCTTAGGCTGGGCGTGAAGTGGGCGTGGCTTGCTGTGCGGCTTGACCAATCAGGGTGCGTCTCTAGGGAGGGGGGCGTGGCTTGCTGAGGGGCTCAGCCAATCAGCGGGCGCGGTTTGAAGGAGGGGGCGTGGCTTCTCCATAGGGGGCGGCGCCTGCTGGAGCTGCCCTACGTAGTGAAGGGGCTGGACGTGTCCTTCTCGGGGCTCCTCTCCCGCCTCCAGGTAGGGGGGGGGGACCCCCAATTTGGGGGGGGGTTCTGGGACCCTGGGGGGGTCCCCCAAGATCTGGGGGGGTCCCCAAAATTGGGGGGGGTCCCTAAAACCCTATGGGGGGGGTTAAATCCCTATGGGGGCTCCACTAAGCTCAGGGGGGGGGTTGAATTGGGGGGGGGGTCTTGGCACCCTGGGGGGGGACCCCCAATTTGGGGGGGGGTTCTGGGACCCTGGGGGGGTCCCCCAAGATCTGGGGGTGTCCCCAAAATTGGGGGGGGTCCCTAAAACCCTATGGGGGGGGTTAAATCCCTATGGGGGCTCCACTAAGCTCAGGGGGGGGGTTGGATTGGGGGGGGGGTCTTGGCACCCTGGGGGGGGACCCCCAATTTGGGGGGGGGTTCTGGGACCCTGAGGGGGTCCCCCAAGATCTGGGGGGGTCCCCAAAAGTGAGGGGGGGTCCCTAAAACCCTATGGGGGGGGTTAAATCCCTATGGGGGCTCCACTAAGCTCGGGGGGGGGTTGAATTGGGGGGGGGGTCCTGGCACCCTGGGGGGGGACCCCCAATTTGGGGGGGGGTTCTGGGACCCTGAGGGGGTCCCCCAAGATCTGGGGGGGTCCCCAAGATCTGGGGGGGTCCCTAAAACCCTATGGGGGGGGTTAAATCCCCCTCTGCAGGCTTTGGCCCCCAAGGTGTTGGAGACAGGGGAGGCGACACCTGAGGACCTGTGCTTCTCTGTGCAGGTACTGGGAGGCACTGGGAGGCACTGGGAGGGGCTGGGAGGGGACTGGGAGGGGTTGGGAGGGGATTGGGAGGGGTTGGGAGGGGATTGGGAGGGACTGGGAGGGGATTGGGAGGGACTGGGAGGTAACTGGGGGTTACTGGGGGTAACTGGGGGTCACTGGGAGGTAACTGGGAGGCACTGGGAGGTAACTGGGGGTTACTGGGGGCTAACTGGGGGTCACTGGGAGGTAACTGGGGGTTACTGGGAGGTAACAGGGGGTCACTGGGGGTTACTGGGAGGTAACTGGGGGTTACTGGGAGTTACTGGGAGGTAACTGGGGGTCACTGGGAGGAAAGTGGGGGTTACTGGGGGTTACTGGGAGGTAACTGGGGGTCACTGGGAGGTAGCTGGGAGGCACTGGGAGGTAACGGGGTCACTGGGAGGAAGTGGGAGGTAACTGGGAGGCACTGGAAGGTAACTGGGGGTTACTGGGGGTTACTGGGAGGTAACTGGGGGTCACTGGGAGGTGACTGGGAGGCACTGGGAGGTAACTGGAGGTTACTGGGGGTTACTGGGAGGTAACAGGGGGTCACTGGGGGTTACTGGGAGGTAACTGGTTTTTACTGGGAGGTAACTGGGAGGTCCCTGGGGGGTTCCCTGGTGGGTCCCTGGTGGGTAACTGGTCCTTACTGGTTCTTACTGGTCAGGAGACGGCCTTTGCCATGCTGGCTGAGGTGACGGAGCGGGCGCTGGCGCTCACCCGCACCCGGGAGCTGCTACTGGTTGGGGGCGTGGCCTGTGAGTCCAGGGGGCGGGGCTTAACCCACGGATGCCAGGTCTACCCAGCAGCATGTGTCCTTATGGGGAGGGGGCTTGGGGGGGGCTTAACCCAGGGATGCCAGGTCTACCCAGCCTCATGTGTCCCTATGGGGTGGGGGGTTAGGGGGGGCTTAACCCAGGGATGCCAGGTCTACCCAGTCTCATGTCTCCCTATGGGTGGGGGCTTAGTCCAGGGATGCCATGTCTATCCAGCCTCATGTGTCCCTATGGGGAGGGGGGTTGGGGGGGGGGGCTTAACCCAGGGATGCCATGTCTACCCAGCATCGTGTTTCCCTATGGGGTGGGGGCTTAGGGGGGACTTAACCCTGGGATGCCATGTCTACCCAGCCTCATGTCTCCCTATGGGGTGGGGGGTTAGGGGGGGGCTTAACCCTGGGATGCCAGGTCTACCCATCCTCATGTCTCCCTATGGGGAGGGGGCTTAACCCAGGGATGCCATGTCTACATCATATGTCCCTATGGGGTGGGGGGTTGGGGGGGCTTAACCGTGGGATGCCATGTCTACCCAGCATCATGTCTCCCTATGGGGAGGGGGCTTAACCCAGGGATGCCATGTCTACCCAGCATCGTGTTTCCCTATGGTGTGGGGGCTTGGGGGGGGGGGCTTAAAAAGGGATGCCATGTCTACCCAGCATCATGTGTCCCTATGGGGTGGGGGGTTAGGGGGGGCTTAACCCAGGGATGCCAGGTCTACCCAGCCTCACCTCTGCCTATGGGGTGGGGGGTTAGGGGGGGGCTTAACCCTGGGATGCCAGGTCTACCCAGCCTCATGTCTCCCTATGGGGTGGGGGCTTAACCCAGGGATGCCATGTCTACCCAGCATCATGTGTCCCTATGGGGTGGGGGGTTAGCGGGGGCTTAACCCAGGGATGCCATGTCTACCCAGCATCATGTGTCTCTATGGGGTGGGGGCTTAGGGGGGGGCTTAACCCAGGGATGCCAGGTCTACCCAGCCTCACCTCTGCCTATGGGGTGGGGGGTTAGGGGGGGGCTTAACCCTGGGATGCCATTTCTACCCATCCTCATATTTTCCTATGAGGGGTGGGGTTGGTTGGGGGTGGGGCTTGTGTTAAGCCCCATCCACTCTCTTCCCTTCCCCTCTCCCCTTCCCCAGGTAACCAGCGGCTCCAGGAGATGCTCAGGACCATGTGCCAGGCTCGGGGGGCTGTTCTCTGCCCTATGGATGAGAGGTTTGGTGGGGGGAACGTGACCTATAGCTGGTGGGTGGGTGTGTGGGGACCTCCCCATAGCCCACACCCCCCCCCCCCAAATTGTCCACACCCCCTCCCCAGGTACTGCGTGGACAACGGGGCCATGATCGCCCAGGCCGGCTGGGAGATGCTGAGGGTGGGGCAAATCACCGAGCTCGCCCAATCAGGGATCACCCAGAGGTGAGGCCACGCCTCCTCCCTTATCCCCAACCCCCCCATCAGATGCCTGACCTTTGACCTTTCACCTTTGACCCCTCTCCAAGGTACCGGACGGATGAGGTGGAGGTCACATGGCGGGAGGAGGAGGAGAAGGAGAAGGAGGATACGGCCCCTGAAGCCCCTCCCCCCTCAGGAGGCCACGCCCCTTAACCCTGGGGGTAATTAAGCCTTAGGGGTGGGGTTATGGGGGGTAATTAACCCCTGGGGTTGGGTTGTCGAGCTAATTAAGCCTGGGGGCTTGGACTATGGGGGTTAATTAAGCCTATGGGGCGGGGCTAAGGGGTTAATTAAGCCCATTGGGTGGGGTTATGGGGGTAATTAAGCCCATAGGGGGTGGTTGGAGAGGGGTAATTAAAGCTATCAGGCTAATTGAGGCCATGGGGGTGGATCTATGGGGTTAATTAGCCTTATGGGGTGGGGATAAGGATTAATAAAGCCTATGGGGTGTGGCTAAGGGACTAATTAAGCCTTGGGGGCAGGGCTAAAATGCTAATTAAGCCCATGGGGTGGGGCTTAAAGGGGTAATTAACCATATGGGGTGGGGCTACAGGGCTAATTAAGCTCATAAGGGTGGTTCTAGTGGGGTAATTAACCCCCTGTGGGTGGGACTATGGGGCTAATTAACCCCATTGGGTGGGTCTAGGGGGTAATTAACCCATGTGGGGTGGGTTTATGGGGCTAATAAACCACATGGGGTGGGTCTAGGGAGTAATTAACTCCTGCGGGGTGGGTTTATGGGGCTAATTAACCCCATGGGGTGTGTCTAGGGGGTAATTAACCCCCTGTGGGCGGGGCTAAGGGCTCATTAACCCCCATGGGGCGTGGCCTGGCTCCAGCAGGAGCTGCGCATGCGCGGTATCCCTCCCTCCCCCTCCCTCCCGGCTCCTTCCCAAGGGGGCGGGCGGAGCTGAGCTCGGCGGCCAATGGGCGTGCGGAGCTGAGCGCGGCGGCCAATGGGCGTGCGGGGCTGAGCGCGGCGGCCAATGGGAGGGCGGAGGGGGGGGTGGCGGGTCGGCGCCGCGGCTCAGTGTGCTGCTGGCCGGCGGTGAGTGAGGATCGTGGGTGGGTGGTGGCGGTACCGACCCGCGTTCCCCCCATCGCCGCCAGCTGAGGGCGAATCGGGGTTTTAGCGGTGTCGGAGAGAAAAGGAAGCGGCTTTTTCTTCACCCGCCGGGAGAAGGCTCCGTGGGCTCCCGGCGGTATTTGCGGGGTCGCACAGCGGGAATGGGGTGGGGGGGTTGGGGGGGGCGGGAAGAGAGATCGGGTCTCTCAGGCGGGGTCCCCCTGAGGCGATGAGAGGCGGGGGGGGGGGGGGGGGCGGTGAGCGGGTCCCCTGAGCTGGGAAGAGCCGGGATCCTTGAGGCGGTGAGGGGGTGGGGGGGTCCCCTGAGGCGAGGAGACCGGTTCCCTGAGGCGGGAAGCGGCGGGATCCCTGAGGCGACGAGACCGGTTGCCTGAGGCGGGATCCATGAGGCGATGAAACCGGTCGCCTCAGGCGGAGCCGTTGGCGGGAAAACGTGTTCGGAGGGGCGGGGGGGGGGGGGGGGGGGGGGGCGCGCTGTGAGGGGCTGTTTCCCCCCCTTTAACTTCACGATTTTAAATCTTTCTTCATCTTTAATTAATTTAATTGGTTAATTGGTCGCAGCGGGCGGGATATTAATTAATTCCCAGCTTTTCTTCATGAGTTTTTTGCCTCAAAAACCTCCCCCATCAACACTCCCGCTTCCTCCTCACACCCCCCCCATCCTAAAAAACACCCTTAAATTAATTAATCCCTTAATTTCCCTGCTCGATGTTAATCGATTTGGTTAATTTAGGGTTCATTTGAGTGAATTTAATGAACTTTTCTGCGTTTTGACTCGTTTTTCTCCCTTTTTTTCGAAGGTATTTTCCCCTCTCAGCGAGCGAAGACGCCGGGAGCCGGTTTCACCCCCCCCCCAACCCTCGGGATGGGTTTAGTTTTTCAAACGAAAACACCTCGATTCGAGTTTTAATCCGTAATAAAACTTCGTGTTTCTGGGTTTTTCTAATTATTTTTAAGGATGGGTAATGAAGATTTATTCCTAATTTATAATTTCCCTCCCTTTTCTCCACCGGTTTCAGGCTTCAAACTCCTCGGTGCTGTTAAAGGCGGTAAACTGTGCGGCTTTTAATAAGTATTATTAATTAATAAGCTGTTAATAAGTATTATTAATTAATAAGTTCGATTTTTTTTTAGATTTACAGGGAAAAACTTTAAAAATCTCGCTAAAATAAGCGGGATTTGCTGAAAAACGCAAAATTAAGCGAGGTTTAGTTTTAAAACACAATAAACCCCCCCAGGTTTTAATTAAAGCAGCAGGAAAACACCCGGTATTTAATTAAAATTAGATAAAAATACCGAGGATTTAATTAAAAATGTTAATTTTGGCCGGAGAAGGGGGAAAGGGTGAAAAAAAAGCTGGTTTTGGGGGGTTTTTATATATAAGTTTATCGTTTTTTGCTGCTTTAGGGGGAAAAGGGGGGATTTAAGGAGGAATTTGGCTGCTTAAGTGGCTTTTATAGATATAAAATAGATAATTTCTTGCGGATTTCGAGGTGTTTTAGGGAGAAAATTGGGATTTAAGGAGGAATTTGTGGGTTTTGGTGGTGTTTGAAGGCGGGAAAGGGGGAGTTTAGTGAGGGGTTGGGCTGAGGAGGAGGGAAAAGTGGATTTACTGGGTAAATTTGAGCGGGATTGAGGGAAAAAGGGGAATTAATAGGGAAATTCGAGGGAAAAAGGGGAATTAATAGGGAAATTTGAGGGAAAAAGGGGAATTAATAGGGAAATTCGAGGGAAAAAGGGGAATTAATAGGGAAATTTGAGCGAAAGAGATGGGGGAAAAGGGGAATTAATGGGTAAATTTGAGCGGAATTGAGGGAAAAAGGGGAATTAATAGGTGAATTTGAGCGGAATTGAGGGAAAAAGGGGAATTAATAGGTGAATTTGAGGGGAAAACTGGACTAATAGGGAAATGTGAGGGAAAAAGGGGAATTAATAGGGAAATGTGAGGGAAAAAGGGGAATTAATAGGGAAATGTGAGGGAAAAAGGGGAATTAATAGGGAAATGTGAGGGAAAAAGGGGAATTAATAGGGAAATGTGAGGGAAAAAGGGGAATTAATAGGGAAATGTGAGGAAAAACTGGACTTAATAGGTAAATGTGAGGGGAAAAAGGGGAATTAATAGGGAAATTTGAGAGGAATTGAGGGAAAAAGGGGAATTAATGGGTAAATTTGAGCGGAATTGAGGGGAAAATTGGACTTAATAGGGAAATGTGAGGGGAAAAAGTGGACTTAATAGGTAAATGTGAGGGGAAAAGTGGAATTAATAGGGAAATTTGAGCAAAAGTGAGGGAAAAAGTGGACTTAACAGGGAAATTTGAGGGAAAAGGGAATTAATAGGGAAATTTGAGCGGAATTGAGGGAAAAAGTGGACTTAATAGGTAAATGTGAGGGGAAAAGGGGAATTAATAGGGAAATTTGACGGAAAAAGTGGACTTAGTAGGGAAATGTGAGGGGAAAAGTGGACTTAATAGGTAAATGTGAGGGGAAAAAGTGGACTTAATAGGTAAATGGGGGGGGAAAGGGAATTAATGGGTAAATTTTGGGGAAAAAGTGGACTTAGTAGGTAAATGTGAGGGAAAAAGGAATTAATAGGTAAATTTGAGTGGAATTGAGGGAAAAAGTGGACTTAGTAGGTAAATGTGAGGGGAAAAGTGGATTTAATAGGTAAATGTGAGGGAAAATGTGGACTTAATAGGAGGGGAAAAGTGGACTTAATAGGTAAATGTGAGGGAAAAAGTGGATTTAATAGGTAAATTTGGGGGGAAAGTGGACTTTATAGGTAAATGTGGGGGGAAAAGTGGACTTTATAGGTAAATGTGGGGGGAAAAGTGGACTTTATAGGTAAATTTGAGGGGAAAAAGTGGACTTAATAGGTAAATGTGAGGGAAAAAGTGGACTTAATAGGTAAATGTGAGGGGAAAAAGTGGACTTAATAGGTAAATTTGAGGGAAAAAGGGGAATTAATAGGTAAATTTGAGGGGAAAAGTGGACTTAATAGGTAAATTTGAGGGAAAAAGTGGAATTAATAGGTAAATGTGAGGGGAAAAGTGGAATTAATAGGTAAATTTGAGGGAAAAAGTGGAATTAATAGGTAAATTGGGGAAAAAGTGGAATTAATAGGTAAATTTGAGGGAAAAAGTGGACTTAATAGGTAAATTTGAGGGAAAATGTGGACTTAATAGGTAAATGTGAGGGGAAAAGTGGACTTAATAGGTGAATTTGAGGGAAAAAGTGGACTTAGGTAAATATGAGGGAAAAAGTGGACTTAATAGGTAAATTTGAGGGAGAAAGTGGACTTAATAGGTAAATTGGAGCGAAACTGAGGGGAAAAGTGGAATTAATAGGTAAATTTGAGCGGAATTGAGGGGAAAAGTGGAATTAATAGCTAAATTTGAGTGCAATTGATGGGAAAAAGTGGACTTAATAGGGATATTGGAGCGGAATTGAGGGAAAAAGTGGACTAAATAGGTAAATGTGAGGGAAAAAGTGGACTTAATAGGTAAATTTAAGCGAAAGTCAGGGAAAAAGGGGTTTAGTTAGGGCGAAAAAAGCTTAAAAAGGGAGTTTTGAAGGGGAAAAAGGGGTTTAAAAGGAGAAAAAGGTGAAAAGCCTCCTGGAAAGCAGCTGGAAGCGGCTGCGGGGGCGTGAGGCGAGGAGGCGGCGGGCGGAGCTCTGGCCTGAGGCGACAGAAAGGGCGGGAAGCGGCGAACCGAGAAGCGGCGCCGCCGATTGGCCAAAGCGGCGGGGTTGGGCGTCGCTGATTGGCTGCGGGCGGGGTGCGGGGCGGGACTAAGGCGAGGCGGTGGAGCTGGTGGGGGGGGGGGGAAGACAAGATGGCGGCGCTGGCGGAGGAGGAGGAGGACGCGGCGGCGGGCGAGGAGAAGGAGGATGGGGATGAGGAAGGGGAGGACAGCGATGGCGGCGCCGCCCTGCAGCGGCTGGAGGTGGCGGGGGGGAAGCAAAGGGGGTGGGGTGAGGGGTTATAGAGGGATCCCGGCCGCTTTTAACCACCCCTGTTGCCCCCCCCCCCCCCCCCGCCTCAGGAGCTGCTGGCGGGGCTGCACCGCTTCCGCGACGGGCTGAAGGGGAGAGGGGAGAGCGATCAGGCGGCCTCGTCACCTTCACCGGACTCCCCAGCACCTCCCGAACCGGGGTCGGCCCCTTCCGAGCCTCAAGGCCCCTCCGAGCCTCAGGACCCGGCGGCAGCGCTGGCTGAGGAGATGGAGAAGACGCTGAAGCTGATGGAGGAGGTGCCGGGTGAGTGTGTGTGTGGGGGCTGAGAGCTGATTGGTTGATAGAGGGGGGTGGGAGGAGGGATTTGCGCGCTGATTGGCTGGGAAGCTTGGAGGGGCGGGACCTGGCGGCTCATGAGGGTGGGCGGGAGCTGAGCGCTGATTGGCTGGGGGTTGGGGGGGGCTTAGAGGGTGATTGACACCTGAGGGTGGCGTGGAGCATCAGGGGGCGTGGTCATGGGTAACGGGGTGGGGGTAACTGGAGGGGACTGGGAGGGACTGGGAAGGGATTTGGGGGAATTGAGGGAGAGTGGGGGGTACTGGGAGGCACTGGGAAGGACTGGGAGGGAACTAGGAGGCACTGGGAGGGACTGGGAGGGGAGTGGGGGGGACTGGGGGGTTACTGGAGGTGACTGGGAGGGACTGGGAAGGGATTTGGGGAGGTTGGGAGGGGAGTGGGGGAGACTGGGAGGCACTGGGGGTAACTGGGAGTCCCTGGGAGGAGAGTGAGGGGGACTGGGGGGTAACTGGGCGTCACTGGGAGGGACTGGGGAGTTACTGGGAGGGAACTGGGAGGCACTAGGGGTAACTGGGAGTCACTGGAAGGGGAGTGGGAGGTACTGGGGGATTACTGGGGGTCACTGGGAGGGAGTGGGGAGTTACTGGGAGGGGCTGGGAAGGGATTTGGGGGGATTGAGGGAGACAGGGGGGTACTGGGAGGCACTGGGAAGGACTGGGAGGGAACTAGGAGGCACTTGGAGGGACTGGGAGGGGAGTGGAGGGGACTGGGGGGTTACTGGGGGTCACTGGGAGGGACTAGGGGGATACTGGGAGGGACTGGGAAGGGATTTAGGGGGATTGAGGGAGACTGGGGGGTACTGGGAGGCACTGGGAAGGACTGGGCGGGAACTGGGAGGCACTAGGGGTAACTGGGAGTCACTGGGAGGGGAGTGGGGGGGACTTGGGGGTAACTGGGGGTCACTGCGAAAGACTGGGAGGCGCTGGGAGGGGCTGGGGGGTTACAGGGAAGGACTGGGAAGGGATTTGGAGGGACTGGGAGGGGAGTGGGGGGACTGGGAGGGACTACTAGGGGATTGGGGGAGCCTGGGAGGAGGGGCTGGGGGGGTTACTGGGATGGACTGGGAAGGGATTTGGGAGGACTGGGGGGTTCCTCTTAGGCACTGGGGGTGACCGGCAGAGACTGGGAGTGGATTGGGGGTGACTGGAAGAGACTGGGGGGTTACTGGGAGGCACTGGGGGGGTCAGTGGGAGGGACTGGGGGCAACTGGGAGGGACTGGGAGGGACTGGGAGGGGATTGGGGGTTACTGGGAGGGACTGGGAGGAGATTGGGGGTTACTGGGGGGTTACTGGGAGGGACTGGGAGGGGATTGGGGTTTACTGGGGGTTACTGGGGGGCACTGGGAGGGACTGGGAGGTAACCCCGCCCCCCCTCAGTGCCCCGGCAGGCGCGGGGCCGGGCCCTGCTGCTCCGGGCTCAGGCATTGGCTGTGAGCCCGGGGGGCGGGGCCAGGGCCGAGCAGGCGCTGAGCCGGGCGGTGAAACTCGAGCCGGGATTGGTCCCCGCCTGGACCCGCCTGGGGGAGGAGCTCTGGCGACGCGGTGACATCACCGGCGCCCGCGCTTGCTTCGCCGGGGCGCTGGCGCACGTGAGTGGGACTGGGAGGGGATTGGGAGGCACTGGGAGGGGATTGGGAGGCACTGGGTGGGACTGGGAGGGGACTGGGAGGGGATTGCGGGGCACTGGGAGGGGACTGGGAGGCACTGGGAGGGGATTGAGGGGCACTGGGAGGGGACTGGGGTGGGTTGGGAGGGGACTGGGAGGCACTGGGAGGGACTGGGAGGGGATCGGGAGGCACTGGGAGGGTATTGAGGGGCACTGGGAGGGGACTGGGGTGGGTTGGGAGAGCACTGGGAGGCACTGGGAGGAACTGGGAGGGGATTGGGAGGCACTGGGGCGCAGTGGGAGGGGATTGAGAGGGATTGGGAGGCACTGGGAGGGGACTGGGAGGCACTGGGAGGGGATTGGGAGGGATTGGGAGGGACTGGGAGGGGACTGGGAGGCACTGGGAGGGGATTGAGGGGCACTGGGAGGGGACTGGGGTGGGTTGGTAGGGGACTGGGAGGGACTGGGAGGCACTGGGAGGGGATTGAGGGGCACTGGGAGGGGACTGGGGTGGGTTGGGAGGGCACTGGGAGGCACTTGGAGGGGATTGGGAGGCACTGGGAGGGGATTGGGAGGGACTGGGAAGCACTGGGAGGGACTGGGAGGGGATTGGGGGGGAACTAGGTGGGGACTGGGGAGTTCCTGGCGTGTGACTGGTGTGTAACTGGTGTGTACTGGTGGTTACTGGTGTGTAACTGGTGTATAACTGGTGGTTACTTGTGGTTACTGGTGGGTAACTTGTGGTTACTGCTCTGTAACTTGTGGTTACTGGTGTGTTACTGGTGGTTACTTTTGGTTACTGGTGTTAACTGGTGTGTACTGGAGTGTACTGGTGTGTGACTGGTGTATAACTGGTGGTAACTGGTGTATAACTGGTGGTTACTGGTGTGTAACTGGTGTTTACTGGTGTGTAACTGGTGTGTACTGGTGGTTACTGGTGTATAACTAGTGGTTACTTGTGGTTACTGGTGTGTAACTGGTGGTTACTGGTGGTTACTGGTGCGTAACTAGTGTATAACTGGTGTGTAACTGGTGGTCACTGGTGGTTACTTGTGGTTACTGGTGTGTAACTGGTGGTCACTGGTGTGTAACTGGTATGTACTGGTGTTTACTGGTGTGTACTGGTGGTTACTGGTGTGTAACTGGTGTTTACTGGTAGTTACTGGTGTGTAACTGGTGTGTAACTGGTGCTTACTTGCGTGTAACTGGTGGTTACTGGTGTGTACTGGTGTATAACTAGTGGTTACTTGTGGCTACTGGTGTGTAACTGGTGGTTACTGGTGGTTACTGGTGTGTACCGGGTGGTTACTGGTGTGTACTGGTGTGTAACTAGTGTGTAAGTGGCATGTACTTGTGTGTAACTGGTGTGTGCTGGTGGTTACTGGTGGTGACTGGTGTATAACTGGTGGTCACTGGTGGTTACTGGTGGTTACTGGTGTGTACTGGTGGTTACTGGTGTGTAACTGGTGGTTACTGGTGGTCACTGGTGGTTACTGGTGGTTACTGGTGTGTATTGGTGGTTACTGGTGCGTAACTAGTGTATAACTGGTGGTTACTGGTGTTTACTGGTGTGTACTGCTGGTCCCTGGTGGTCCCTGGTGGTCCCTGGTGGTTACTGGTGGTCCCTGGTGGTCACTGGTGGTCACTGGTGTTTACTGGTGTGTACTGGTGGTTACTGGTGTGTAACTAGTGTATAACTGGTGGTTACTGGTGTTTACTGGTGTGTACTGGTGGTTACTGGTGGTTACTGGTGTATAACTAGTGGTTATTTGTGGGTTTTGCTGTGTAACTGGTGGTTACTGGTGGTCACTGGTGGTTACTGGTGGTCACTGGTGGTCACTGGTGTTTACTGGTGGTGACTGGTGGTTACTGGTGGTGACTGGTGGTGCCTGGCGCAGGGGGAGGACGCGGGGGCGCGGCGGCTGCTGTCCATGGTGGTCACTGGTGGTGACTGGTGGTCACTGGTGGTCACTGGTGTGTAACTGGTGCTTACTGGTGGTCACTGGTAATTACTGGTGTGTACTGGTGGTTACTGGTGGTGACTGGTGGTGACTGGTGGTGCCTGGCGCAGGGGGAGGACGCGGGGGCGCGGCGGCTGCTGTCCATGGTGGTGACTGGTGGTCCCTGGTGGTGACTGGTGGTGACTGGTGGTTACTGGTGTGTAACTGGTGGTTACTGGTGTGTAACTAGTGTATAACTGGTGTGTACTGGTGTTTACTGGTGTGTACTGGTGGTTACTGGTGGTTACTGGTGTATAACTAGTGGTTATTTGTGGGTTTTGCTGTGTAACTGGTGGTTACTGGTGGTCACTGGTAATTACTGGTGTGTACTGGTGGTTACTGGTGGTTACTGGTGGTGACTGGTGGTGCCTGGCGCAGGGGGAGGACGCGGGGGCGCGGCGGCTGCTGTCCATGGTGGTCCCTGGTGGTCCCTGGTGGTCCCTGGTGGTCACTGGTGGTTACTGGTGGTTACTGGTGGTGACTGGTGGTCACTGGTGGTCACTGGTGGTGACTGGTGGTTACTGGTGGTGACTGGTGGTGCCTGGCGCAGGGGGAGGACGCGGGGGCGCGGCGGCTGCTGTCCATGGCGCTGCGGGCGGGGCCGGGGGGCGGGGCCGAGGCCCTGCGGGACAGTCTGCGCCAGGCCGAGGCCGCCGTGCGCTGCGACCCCGCCGACTGGCGCTCCTGGTGTGAGTGGGAGGCACTGGGAGGCACTGGGAGGGACTGGGAGGGACGGGGAGGGGATTGGGAGGGACTGGGAGGGGACTGGGAGGGGATTGAGGGGCACTGGGAGGGGAATGGGGGGGACTGGGAGGGGATTGGGAGGGACTGGGAGGGACTGGGAGGGGCTGGGAGGGACTGGGAGGGGATTGGGAGGGACTGGGAGGGACTGGGAGGGGATTGGGAGGGACTGGGAGGGGATTGGGAGGGACTGGGAGGGGATTGGGGGGGACTGGGAGGCACTGGGAGGGGATTGGGAGGGACTGGGAGGGGATTGGGAGGGACTGGGAGGGGAGTGGGAGGGACTGGGAGGGGATTGGGAGGGACTGGGAGGGGAGTGGGAGGGGACTGGGAGGGACTGGGAGGGGACTGGGAGGGACTGGGAGGGGATTGGGGGGGACTGGGAGACACTGAGGGTCACTGGGAGGCAACTAGGAGGTACTGGGGGTCACTGGGTGGAAATTGGGAAGTGACTGGGAGGAACTGGGGGTCACTGGGAGTCAACTGAGGTGGAACTGGGAGGTACTGGGGGTCACTGGGAGGGATTGGGAGGTACTGGGAGGGGATTGGGGGCCACTGGGAGGCAACTGGGAGATACTGGGGGGCACTGGGAGGGACTGGGAGGGGATTGGGAGGGACTGGGATGGGACTGGGAGGCACTGGGAGTCACTGGGAGGCAACTGGGATGCAACTGGGAGGTACTGGGGGTCACTGGGAGGCAACTGGGATGCAACTGGGAGATACTGGGGGTCACTGGGAGGCACTGGGAGGGGATTGGGAGGCACTGGGACGGGACTGAGGGTCACTGGGAGGTAACTGGGAGGCACTGGGGGAGCCTTGTGGGCGGGGCTATGGGGCTGGGGGCGGGGCTAAAGGGGTTGATTGACAGCTGGGGGCGGGGCCAAGGGATTGATTGACAGCTGTGGGCGGGACTATGGGGCTGGGGGCGGGGCTAAGGGGGTGATTGACAGCTGGAGGGTCCTATGGGGCTGGGGGCGGGGCTAAGGGGGTGATTGACAGGTGGGGGCGGGGTTATGGGGCTGGGGGCGGGGCTTAAGGTGTTGATTGACAGCTGGGGGCGGGGCTAAGGGGTTAATTGACAGCTGGGGGCGGGGCTAAGAGGTTGATTGACAGCTGTCAATCAACAGACGTGCTGGGCAACGCCTACGTGTCGCTGTTCTTCGCGGGGGGGCAGAGCCCGGAGGCGGCGCGGAGAGCGCTGGGAGCCTACGCACAGGCGGTGACTGGGAGGGACTGGGAGGGACTGGGAGGGAGTGGGAGGGGATTGGGAGGGACTGGGAGGGGATTGGGAGGGGATTGGTGGGCATGGGGAGGTACTGGGAGGGGAGTGGGAGGGACTGGGAGGGGATTCGGGGGGACTGGGAGGGACTGGGGGGTTCTGGGAAGGACTGGGAGGGGATTGGGAGGGACTGGGGAGGATTGGGAGTGGATTGGGGGGGACTGGGAGGGGATTGGAGGGGATTGGGAGGGACTGGGAGGGGGATTGGGTGGGACTGGGAGGAACTGGGAGTGGATTGGGGGGGACTGGGAGGGGATTGGGGGGAATTGGGAGGGACTGGGAGGGGGTTGGAAGGGACTGGGGGTTACTGGGGAGAACTGGAACTCCCTGGGGGGGTCAATGCGGGTAACTGGGAGTCACTGGGGGATAACTGGGAGGGGATTGGGAGGGACTGGGAGGGGATTGGGAGGGGAGTGGGAGGGACTGGGAGTTTCTAGGTGTCACTGGGAGGGGATTGGGGGATACTGGGAGGGACTGGGAGACACTGGGAGGGGAATGGTGGGTAGTGGGGGCTACTGGGAGGGACTGGGAGGGGACTGGGGATTACTGGGGGTAACTGGGACTTCCTGCAGGGCTCACTGGGGGTAACTGGGAGTCACTGGGATGGTTGCTGGGCGGGACTGGGGGTAACTGGGAGGGACTGGGGGTAACTGGGAGGGGACTGGGGGTAACTGGGAGGGGTCTGGTGGGCGGGGCCAACTCCTCCCTCTCGTCCAATCAGGAGCGAGTCGACCCGGCGGCCGGAAACAGCCCCGACCTGCACCTGAACCGAGCCACGGTCAGCAGGCACTGGGAGCACTGGGAGGCACTGGGAGGCACTGGGAGGCACTGGGAGGGGACTGGGAGGGGATTTGGAGTCACTGGGAGTCACTGGGAGGGGCTGGGTGGGGACTGGGAGGCACTGGGAGGGGATTGGGTGGACTGGAAGGATGCTGGGAGTGACTGGGAGTGGACTGGAAGGGGACTGGGAGAGACTGGGAGGGGATTGGGAATCACTGGGAGGCACTGGGAGTTGTCTGGGAGTCACTGGGAGGGGATTGGGGAGACTGGGAGGGGATTGGGAGTCATTGGAGGGGACTGGGAGGGGATTGGGAGTCACTGGGAGGTAACTGGGAGCAGACTGGGAGTCACTGGGAGGGGACTGGGAGTCACTGGGTGGTCACTGGGAGCCACTGGGAGGGGACTGGGAGTCACTGGGAGTCACTGGGACTCACTGGGGGGTCACTGGGAGGGGACTGGGAGTCACTGGGAGTCACTGGGAGGCAACTGGGACTCACTGGGAGCCACTGGGAGGGGACTGGGAGTCACTGGGGAGTCACTGGGAGGGGACTGGGACTCACTGGGGGGTCACTGGGAGGGGACTGGGAGTCACTGGGAGCGGACTGGGAGGGACTGGGAGGGGACTGGGAGCCACTGGGAGGGGCTGGGAGGTTACTGGGAGTCACTGGGACTCACTGGGAGCGACTGGGAGGTAACTGGGAGTCACTGGGAGGGACTGGGACTCACTGGGAGGGACTGGGAGCCGCCAGCCAATGGGAGGCGCCGTTACAGCTGCTGCAGTACCAGGAGCTGTACGGCCCGGCGCTGGAGGGGCTGAGCCGAGCCGCCTCATTGGCTCCCGCCTGGGACGAGCCGCGGCGCCGACACGCCCACCTGACCGACTTCCTGTCCCACCTCTGCGGCCTGCTGGCCACCAGGGTGACTGGGAGGCACTGGGAGGCACTGGGAGGCACTGGGAGGGGATTGGGAGGGACTGGGAGGGGATTGGGAGGGGATTGGGGGGGACTGGGAGGGACTGGGAGGGGATTGGGAGGGACTGGGAGGGGACTGGGAGGCACTGGGAGGGGATTGGGGGGGACTGGGAGGGATTGGGAGGGACTGGGAGGGGATTGGGAGGGATTGGGAGGGACTGGGAGGCACTGGGAGGGGATTGGGGGGCACTGGGACGGGATTGGGAGGGACTGGGAGGGACTGGGAGGAACTGGGAGGGGATTGGGAGGGACTGGGAAGGACTGGGAGGGACTGGGAGGGGGAGGGACTGGGAGTCACTGGGAGGCAATTGGGAGGGGATTGGGGGGGACTGGGAGGGGATTGGGAGGGACTGGGAGGGGATTGGGAGTCACTGGGAGGGACTGGGAGGCACTGGGAGGGGATTATGGGCACTGGGAGGTGACTGCGAGTCACTGGGAGTCACTGGGAGGGGAATGGAACTCACTGGGAGGCTACTGGGAGGGACTGGGAGGAGATTGGGAGGGACTGGGAGGGGACTGGGAGTTACTGGGAGGGGACTGGGAGGCACTGGGAGGGGAGTGTGAAGCGATTGGGGGGACTGGGAAGGACTGAAAGGGACTGGGAGGGGATTGGGGGGGACTGAGAGGGACTGGGAGTCACTGGGACGCACTGGGAGGAGACTGAGACTCACTGGGAGGGGACTGGGAGTCACTGGAAGGCATTGGGAGGGGACTGGGAGCCACTGGGAGGTACTGGGAGGCACTGGGAGGGGACAGGGAGTCACTGGGAGTCACTGGGAGGCGACTGGGAGTCACTGGGACTCACTGGGAGGGGGTTGGGAGTCACGGGGAGTGACTGGGAGGGGACTGGGAGGCACTGGGAGGGACTGGGAGGGGCTTTGAGTGCCTCGAAGGGGGCGTGGCCTCAGCAGGAGGGGGCGTGGCCTGTCCAAATAGGGGCGCGGTCTGGCCAATGGGGGGCGTGGCCTGTCTAAGCCCCGCCCCCTCCCCAGGGGAAGCTGCGCGGGAAGCGGCGCCGGGGGCTGGCGGCGCCCCCTGACCCCGCCCACCTCGGCCCATTGGCTGGAGCCGCCCGGCCCCTCCCATTGGCTGCGCTGCGACCCGGGGCCAACCCCCGGCGCGTCCTATTGGCCAGAGTCATCTTCAGCCTCGTTCCCGAGGAGGGGGTGCCCTAGTGAGAGGGGGGGTGGGGGAGGGGCTGGGAGGGGAGTGGGAGGGACTGGGAGGGACTGGGAGGGACTGGGAGGGACTGGGAGGGACTGGGAGGGATTGGGAGGGACTGGGAGGGATTGGGAGGGATTGGGACGGACTGGGAGGGGATTGGGGGGGACTGGGAGGGGATTGGGAGGGGATTGGGAGGGACTGGGGGGCACTGGGAGGGATTGGGAGGGACTGGGAGGGGATTGGGTGGACTGGGAGACACTGGGAGACACTGGGAGGGGAGTGTCAGGGACTGGGAGGGACTGGGAGGGGATTCAGCATTACTGGGAGGCAATGGGAGGGACTGGGAGATAGCTGGGGCCTACTGGGTGTAAGTGGGAGGCACTGGGAGGTAACTGGGAGCGGACTGGGCTAGCTGGGAGGCAACTGGGAGAGACTGGGAGGGGAATGGGGGTAACTGGGAGGGACTGGGAGTGGAGTGGGGGTAACTGGGAGGGAGTGGGGGTAACTGGGAGGGACTGGGGGTAACTGGGAGGGGACTGGGGGTGACTGGGGGTAACTGGGAGGGACTGGGAGTAACTGGGGGTAACTGGGAGGGGAATGGGGGTAACTGGGAGGGACTGGGAGGGGAATGGGGGCAACTGGGAGGGACTGGGAGGGGAATGGGGGTAACTGGGAGGGACTGGGAGTGGAGTGGGGGTAACTGGGAGGGAGTGGGGGTAACTGGGAGGGACTGGCGGTAACTGGGAGGGGACTGGGGGTGACTGGGGGTAACTGGGAGGGACTGGGAGGGGACTGGGGGTAACTGGGGGGTAACTGGGAGGGGACTGGGGGTAACTGGGAGGGACTGGGAGGGGACTGGGCTAAATGGGAGGCAACTGGGGTGCATTGGGACTAACTGGGGGGTTACTGGGAGGGGACTGGGAGGGGACTGGGGGTAACTGGGAGTAACTGGGAGGGGACTGGGGGTCACTGGGGGTAACTGGGAGGGGACTGTGGGTAACTGGGAGGGGACTGGTGGTCACTGGGAGTAACTGGGAGGGGACTGGGGGTAACTGGGAGGGACTGGGAGGGGACTGGGAGGGGACGGGGGGTAACTGGGAGCGGACTGGTGGGTCACTGGGGGTAACTGGTGTGTAACTGGTGTGTAACTGGTGTGTAACTGGTGCTGCTGGTCCGGCAGCGCCGTGGGCGTGTCGGACGCGGAGGGCGCGGTCGCCGTGGTCACCGTCTACAACGCGGCGCCCGGCTGGGGCGTGGCCGTGGGGGATGGGCTGGCGCTGCCCGAGCCCAGGCTGAGGCTGCACCAGCACCAGCACCAGGGCAAGGTGGGCACTGGGAGGCACTGGGAGGCACTGGGAGGGACTGGGAGGGGACTGGGAGGGAGTGGGAGGCACTGGGAGGGGATTGGGAGGGACTGGGAGGCACTGGGAGGGGACTGGGAGGGGATTGGGAGGCACTGGGAGGGAGTGGGAGGGGACTGGGAGGGACTGGGAGGGGATTGGGAGGCACTGGGAGGGAGTGGGAGGGGACTGGGAGGTACTGGGAGGGGACTGGGGGAGAGTGGGGGGGGACTGGGAGGGAGTGGGAGGCACTGGGAGGGGACTGGGAGGCACTGGGAGGGGATTCGGAGGGGACTGGGGTGTACTGGGAGGCACTGGGAGGGATTGGGGGGCACTGGGAGGGACTGGGAGGGACTGGGAGGGGCTGGGAGGGAGTGGGAGGCACTGGGAGGGGATTGGGAGGGACTGGGAGGCACTGGGAGGGGATTGGGTGGCACTGGGAGGCACTGAGACTGGGCTGGGAGTCACTGGGTGTCACTGGGAAGCACTGGGAGGGGACTAGGAGGGGACTGGGAGGCACTGGGAGGGGACTGGGAGTCACTGGGAGGGGATTGGGGGGAGTGGGAGGGACTGGGGGTTACTGGGATTGACTGGGTTGCTACTGGGAAGGAACTGGGAGGGACTGGGATGAACTGGGTGGTTAGTGGGAGGGACTGGGAGACACTGGGAGCGACTGGGAGGGGATTGGGGGTTACTGGGATGGACTGGGGGTTACTGGGAGGCACTTGGAGGGCACAGGGCGGGGGTCTCTGGACTGACTGGGATGCTACTGGGAAGTCACTGGGATGAACTGGGAGGGGACTGGGGGTTACTGGGGGGCACTGGGAGGGGACTGGGGGTAACTGGGAGGGACTGGGGGTAACTGGGGGGGACTGGGGGTAACTGGGAGGGGACTGGGAGGCACTGGGAGGGACTGGGAGGCACTGGGAGGGCCTTTCTTGGTCTATACCGGCCCATACTGGTCCGTACTGGCCCGTACTGGTCCATACTGGCCCGTACTGGTCCTTACTGGTCCGCACTGGTCTCAGACCTTCTCCTTCTCGGGGCTCCGCGTGACGTCACCGCTGGCGCTGCTGGTCAACGGGCGGCGCCCCCCGGGCTCCGCCCTGGCCCCCGCGCGCCTGGCGCTCACCAACCAATCAGGGGCCGAGGACGACGAGGCCCCGCCCCCTCCTC
>NC_140122.1:20832-43562 GCF_964237585.1 Gallinula chloropus | reverse complement strand
CGGCACCACGCCGAGACGCGGCGCCCGCGCTGCCAGGCCTGCGATGAGGTGGGCCTGGGGGGGGGTAAAAGGGTCTGGGGAGGGGTCCTGAGGGGCTTAAAGGGGTCCTAGGGGTCGGTTTTGGGGGGTTTTGGGGGGGTTTGGGGGGTCCTGGGGGGTTTTGGGGGTGTAGTGTGGGTGGCAGCACGCCGAGACGCGGCGCCCGCGCTGCCAGGCCTGCGACGAGGTGGGCCTGGGGGGGGAAAGGGGTCTGGGGAGGGGTCCTGAGGGGATAAAGGGGTCCTGGGGGTGGGTTTTGGGGGGTTTGGGGGGTCCTGGGGGGTTTTGGGGGTGTACTGGGGGCGGCACCACGTTGAGACGCGGCACCCGCGCTGCCAGGCCTGCGATGAGGTGGGCCTGGGGGGGTAAAGGGGTCTGGGGAGGGGTCCTGAGGGTCTTAAAGGGGTCCTAGGGGTCGGTTTTGGGGGGTTTGGGGGGTCCTGGGGGGGTTTTGGGGGTGTACTGCGGGCGGCACCACGCCGAGACGCGGCGCCCGCGCTGCCAGGCCTGCGACGAGGTGGGCCTGGGGGGGAAAGGGGTCTGGGGAGGGGTCCTGAGGGGGGTAAATGGGTCCTAGGGGTCGGTTTTGGGGGGTTTTGGGGGGGTTTGGGGGGTCCTGGTCAGATTAGGGGGGTTATGGTCAGTTTGGGGGGGGGTATGGTCAGTTTGGGGGGGTTAATGATCATATTGGGGGGTTATGGTCAGTTTAGGGGGGTTTATGATCAGATTGGGGGGGTTAATGATCAGTTTGGGGGGGTTATGGTCAGATTGGGGGGGTTATGGTCGGTTTGGGGGGTTATGGTCAATTTGGGGGGGTTATGGTTGGTTTGGGGGGTTATGGTCAGATTGGGGGGGTTTATGATCAGTTTGGGGGGGTTGTGTTCAGTTTGGGGGGGTATGATCAGTTTGGGGGGGTTTATGGTCAGTTTGGGGGTTTATGGTCAGATTGGGGGGGGTTATCAATTTGGGGGTTTATGGTTGGCTTGGGGTGGTTATGATCAGTTTGGGGGGGTTATGGTCAGATTGGGGGGTGTATGGCCAGATGGGGGGTTATGGTCAGTTTGGGGGGGGGTTATGATCAGTTTGGGGGGGGTTATGGTCAGTTTTGGGGGGTGTATGACCTGTTGGGGGCTGTATGGCCAGATGGGGGGTGTATGACCAGATGGGGGGGGTGTACAGCCAGATGGGGGGTGTATGACCCGATGGGGGGCTGTATGGCCAGATGGGGGGGGTGTATGATCCAATGGGGGGGTGTATGATCCGATGGGGGGGTTATGGTTGGTTTGGGGGGGCTGTATGACCAGATGGGGGGTGTACAGCCAGATGGGGGGCTGTATGGCCAGATGGGGGGGTGTATGATCTGATGGGGGGGTTATGGTTGGTTTGGGGGGGTGTATGACCAGATGGGGGGGTGTATGACCAGATGGGGGGGTGTATGATCCAATGGGGGCTGTATGATCAGATGGGGGGGTGTATGGCCAGATGGGGGGGCTGTATGATCAGATGGGGGGCTGTATGGCCAGATGGGGGGGCTGTATGATCAGATGGGGGGTGTATGACCAGATGGGGGGGTGTATGACCAGATGGGGGGGTGTATGATCCGATGGGGGGGTGTATGGCCAGATGGGGGGGTGTATGATCCGATGGGGGGCTGTATGACCAGATGGGGGGGTGTATGATCTGATGGGGGGCTGTATGATCCGATGGGGGGCTGTATGGCCAGATGGGGGGGTGTATGATCCGATGGGGGGTGTATGGCCAGATGGGGGGGTGTATGATCCGATGGGGGGGGTTATGGTCAGTTTGGGGGGGTGTATGACCAGATGGGGGGCTGTATGATCCGATGGGGGGGTCTATGACCAGATGGGGGGGCTGTATGATCCGATGGGGGGCTGTATGGCCAGATGGGGGGGTGTATGACCAAATGGGGGGGCTGTATGATCCGATGGGGGGGGTTATGGTTGGTTTGGGGGGGCTGTATGATCAGATGGGGGGGTGTATGATCAGATGGGGGTGTATGATCAGATGGGGGGGCTGTATGATCCAATGGGGGGGTTATGGTTGGTTTGGGGGGTGTATGATCCGATGGGGGGCTGTATGACCCGATGGGGGGGTGTACAGCCAGATGGGGGGGTGTATGACCAGATGGGGGGCTGTATGACCCAATGGGGGGGCTGTATGACCTCTCCCCCCCCTTCTTGCTGCCCCCCCCAGATCATCTTCGCGGCGCAGTGCACGGAGGCCGAGGGGCGTCACTGGCACCTGCGGCACTTCTGCTGCTTCGAGTGCGAGGGGCCCCTGGGGGGGGTCGCTACCTCCTGCGCCACGGCCCGCCCCTACTGCCCCCCCTGCTACCAGGCCCGGCACGCCCACTACTGCGACGCCTGCGGGGACCCCATCGGTCAGCTGGGGGGGGGGGGCTTTGGGGGGGCTGGGGGGGGTTAGAGGGGGTTTGGGGGGGTTTGGGGGGGGTTAGAGGGGGGTTAGAGGGGGTTTGGGGGGTTCTGGGGGGGGTTAGAGGGGGGTTAGAGGGGGTTTGGGGGGGTCCTGGGGGGGTGTTGGGGGGTCCTTGGGGGGTTAGAGGGGGTTAGAGGGGGTTTGGGGGGTCCTGGGGGGTGTTGGAGGAGGGTTAGAGGGGGTTTGGGGGGTCCTGGGGGGGGTTGGGGGTCCTGGGGGGGGTTAGAGGGGGTTTGGGGGGTCCTGGGGGGGTTAGAGGGGGTTTGGGGGGGTTTGGGGGGGGTTAGAGGGGGGTTAGAGGGGGTTTGGGGGGTCTCTGGGGGGATTTGGGGGGGGGTTAGAGGGGGTTTGGAGGGTCTTGGGGGGGTTAGAGGGGGTTAGAGGGGGTTTGGGGGGTGTTAGAGGGGGTTGGGGGGGATTTGGGGGGTCCTGGGGGGGGGTTAGAGGGGGTTTGGGGGGTCTCTGGGGGGATTTGGGGGGGGTTAGAGGGGGTTTGGGGGTCCTGGGGGGGTTAGAGGGGGGTTAGAGGGGGTTTGGGGGGTCCTGGGGGGGGGTTAGAGGGGGTTTGGGGGGTGCTGGGGGGGGTTAGAGGGGGGTTAGAGGGGGTTTGGGGGGCCTGGTGGGGGTTAGAGGGGGTTTGGGGGTCTTGGGAGGGGTTAGAGGGGATTTGGGGGGGGCCTGGGAGGAGTTAGAGGGGTTTGGGGGTGCCTGGGGGGATTAGAGGGGGGTTAGAGGGGGTTTGGGGGGGGTTAGAGGGGGTTAGAGGGGGTTTGGGGGGTCCTGGGGGGGGGTTAGAGGGGGTTTGGGGGATCCCGGGGGGGGTTAGAGGGGGTTTGGGGGTCCTGGGGGGGATTAGAGGGGGTTGGGGTGCCTGGGGGGGTTGGAGGGGGGTTAGAGGGGGTTTGGGGGGTGTTAGAGGGGTTGGGGGGATTTGGGGGGTCCTGGGGGGGTTGGAGGGGGGTTAGAGGGGGTTTGGGGGGTCCTGGGGGTGTTAAAGGTGGTTTGGGGGGGTTTGGGGGGGATTTGGGGGGTCTTGAGGGGATTTGAGGGTCCTGGGGGGTGTTAGAGGTGGTTTGGGGGGTCTCTGGGGGGATTTGAGGGTCCTGGGGGGTGTTAGAGGTGGTTTGGGGGGTCCTGGGGGGTGTTAGAGGTGGTTTGGGGTGGTCTGGGGGGTCTCTGGGTGGTATTGGGGGGATTTGGGGGGTCCTGGGGGGGTCCCAAGGGGGTTTGGGGGGTCCTGGGGGTTGTTAGAGGTGGTTTGGGGGGGGGTTTATGGGGTCTCTGGGGGGGGGTTGGGGGGATTTTGGGATCCTGGGGGGTGTTAGAGGGGGTTGGGGGGGTCTCAAAGGGGTTTGGGGGGGGTTTTGGGGGGTCTCTGGGGGGGTCTCAAGGGGGTTTGGGGTCCTGGGGGGTGTTAGAGGTGGTTTGGGGGTCTCTGTGGGGGTTGGGGGGATTTGGGGGGTCCTGGGGTGTGTTAGAGGAGGGTTGGGGGGGGATTTGGGGGGTCTTGGGGGGTGTTAGAGGTGGTTTGGAGGGGGTCTCTGGGGGGGTTTGGGGGGTTTTGGGGGGTCTCAAGGGGGTTTGGGGGGGATTTGGGGGTCTTGGGGGGGGTTAGAGGGGGTTAGAGGGGGTTTGGGGCGTGTTAGAGGGGGTTGGGGGGGATTTGGGGGGGGTTAGAGGGGGGTTAGAGGGGGTTTGGGGGGTCTCTGGGGGGATTTGGGGGGGTCTTGGGGGGTGTTAAAGGTGGTTTGGGGGGGGTTGGGGGGGGGTTTGGGGGGTCCTGGGGGTTCCCAAGGGGGTTTGGGGGGGTCCTGGGGGTTGTTAGAGGTGGTTTGGGGGGGGGTTGGGGGGATTTGGGGGGTCCCAAGGGGGTTTGGGGGGGGTCCTGGGGGTGTTAAAGGTGGTTTGGGGGGGGTTGAGGGGGTTTGGGGGGGATTTGGGGGATCCTGGGGGGTGTTAAAGGTGGTTTGGGGAGGTTTGGGGTGGATTTGGGGGGTCCTGGGGGGTGTTAGAGGGGGTTTGGGGGGGTTTGGGGTGGATTTGGGGGGTCCTTAGAGGTGGTTTGGGGTGGTTTGGGGTGGTTTTGGGGGGTCTGGGGCTGTCTGGAGCTCGGGGTTCCCCCCCTTGACCCCCCCTTGACCCCCCCCCCCGGCCCCCGGGCGTTGGTCTCGCCCAGGTCTCGAGCAGGGGCTGATGACGTTCGAGGGGCAGCACTGGCACGCGCTGCCCGGCTGCTTCCGGTGCGCCGCGTGCGGGCGCCCCCTGCTGGGGCTGCCCTTCCTGCCGCGCGCCGGGCAGCTCTACTGCTCGCGCGCCTGCGCGCGCCGCGCCCGCCCCGCCCCCCCCGCCCCCCGCCACGCGCGCCGCTCATGGGGGGGGGGCCCGCCCGCAGGTAGAAGGGGGGGGGGGGAGGGACTGGGAGGGACTGGGAGGGGCTGGGAGGGACTGGGAGGGGACTGGGAGGTGCTGGGAGGGGACTGGGGGGCACTGGGAGGGACTGGGAGGGGACTGGGAGGGGCTGGGAGGGGACTGGGGGGCACTGGGAGGGACTGGGAGGGGACTGGGAGCGACTGGGGGGCACTGGGAGGGGACTGGGGGGCACTGGGAGGGACTGGGAGGTGCTGGGAGGGGACTGGGGGACACTGGGAGGGGACTGGGGGGCACTGGGAGGGACTGGGAGGTGCTGGGAGGGTATTGGGGGGCACTGGGAGGGACTGGGAGGGGACTGGGAGGGGCTGGGAGGGGACTGGGGGGCACTGGGAGGACTGGGAGGGACTGGGAGGTGCTGGGAGGGGACTGGGGGGCACTGGGAGGGACTGGGAGGGGCTGGGAGGGGACTGGGGGGCACTGGGAGGGACTGGGAGGGGACTGGGAGGGGCTGGGAGGGACTGGGGGGCACTGGGAGGGACTGGGAGGTGCTGGGAGGGGACTGGGGGGCACTGGGAGGGTGTTGGGGGGGATTGGGAGGGGATTGGGAGGGACTGGGAGGGGACTGGGAGGGACTGGGAGGGACTGGGAAGGGACTGGGAGGGGATTGGGAGGCACTGGGAGGGTGTTGGGAGGGACTGGGAGGGCACTGGGAGGCGCTGGGAGGGCGTTGGGGGGGACTGGGAGGGACTGGGAGGGCACTGGGAGGCGCTGGGAGGGCGTTGGGGGGGACTGGGAGGGGAGTGGGGGGCACTGGGAGGGACTGGGGGGCACTGGGAGGGACTGGGAGGGACTGGGAGGGACTGGGGGGCACTGGGAGGGGACTGGGAGGGGACTGGGAGGGACTGAGGGGCACTGGGAGGGTGTTGGGGGGCATTGAGAGGGACTGAGAGGCACTGAGGGGCAGTGGGAGGGGACTGGGAGGGGATTGGGAGGCACTGGGAGGGTGTTGGGGAGGACTGGGAGGGACTGGGAGGGGACTGGGAGGGGACTGGGGGGCACTGGGGGGCACTGGGAGGGTACTGGGGGGCACTGGGAGGGGACTGGGAAGGGACTGGGGGGCACTGGGTGTAACTGCGAGGGGACTGGGAGCAACTGGGGGTAACTGGGAGGGGACTGGGAGGGTGTTGGGGGGGACTGGGAGGGTGTTGGGGGGGACTAGGAGGGGATTGGGAGGGACTGGGAGGGACTGGGAGGGACTGGGAGGGGTTGGGAGGGGACTGGGGGGCACTGGGAGGGGACTGGGAGGCGCTGGGAGGGGACTGGGAGGGACTGGGAGGCACTGGGAGGGGACTGGGAGGGACTGAGAGGGTGTTGGGGGGGACTGGGAGGCGCTGGGAGGGGCTGGGAGGGGACTGGGGGGCACTGGGAGGGGACTGGGGGGCACTGGGGGGCACTGGGAGGGTACTGGGGGGCACTGGGAGGGGACTGGGAAGGGACTGGGGGGCACTGGGTGTAACTGCGAGGGGACTGGGAGTGACTGGGAGTAACTGGGAGGGGACTGGGAGGCACTGGGAGGGGACTGGGGGTAACTGGGAGGGGACTGGGAGGCACTGGGGGTAACTGGGAGGGGACTGGGAGGCACTGGGAGTGCACTGGGAGGCTGCCGGTGGGCTCTGGGGGTGTTACTGGGAGCACTGGGGTTGTTACTGGGAGCACTGGGTTGTTACTGGGAGCACTGGGGGCGTTACTGGGAGCACTGGGGGTGTTACTGGGAGCACTGGGGCTGTTACTGGGAGCACTGGGGGTGTTACTGGGAGCACTGGGGGCGTTACTGGGAGCACTGGGGCTGTTACTGGGAGCACTGGGAGGTCCCCCCTGACCCCCCCTTTGCCCCTCCCCCCAGGCCTGGAGCCCCGTTTCCGGCGGGGGGGGCGGCACCGCCACTCGATGCCCGAGCTGGGGGCGGCCTCAGCCCCCCGCCCCTCCCCCCCGCCCCTCCCCCACCCCCCACCCCTCCCCCACCCCCTTCCCCTCCCCCACCCCAGATTTCAAGGGGCGACCCCTCTTCTCCCCTCCCCCCCCCGGGGGTGGAGAAGGTGGGGGAGGGGAGGAGGAGGAGGGGTGGGGGGAGGGGTGGGGGGAGGGGCGCCCATCCCCCCCGCTGGCCTTCGGCCTCCCCCTCCCCCTCCCCCTCCTCCTCCTCCTCCTCCTCCTCCTCCTCGGATGGGCTGTTCCTGGGGGAGCCCATCCCCCTCCCCCCACAGCTCCGACCCCCCGGCACCCGCCCCTCCCCCACCCGCCCCACCCCCCGGCCGCCGCCCCGCGCTCGCGGCTGCGTCCTGGCCTGACCTTCCCCTCCCCCCACACACACTCCCCGGTGACCTCTGACCCCGGTGACCTCTGAGCTGGTGACCCCTGGCCCCCCGTGACCTCTGACCCCCATGACCCCTGACCCTGGTGACCTCTGACCCCACCCCCTGTGCCCCTCCCCCACCCCACTGGGCTCTCCTGGTGACCCCTGACCCCCCTTGACCTCTGACCCTGGTGACCCCTGACCCTGGTGACCTCTGACCCCATCCCCTGTGCCCCTCCCCCACCCCACTGGGCTCTCCTGGTGACCTCTGACCCCCTTGACCTCTGACCCCATGACCTGGTGACCCCTGACCCCCTTTGACCTCTGACCCCATGTCCTCTGACCCTGGTGACCTCTGACCCTGGTGACCTTTGACCCCACCCCCTGTGCCCCTCCCCCACCCCACTGGGCTCTCCTGGTGACCCCAGACCCCCCCTTGACCCCTGACCCCCGTGACCTCTGACCCTGGTGCCCCCGACCCCCCTTGACCTCTGACCCTGGTGACCTTTGACCCCACCCCTGTGCCCCTCCCCCACCCCACTGGGCTCTCCTGGTGACCCCTGACCCCCCCTTGACCTCTGACCTCCCACCCCACTGGGCTCTCCTGGTGCCCCCTGACCCCTGACCCTGGTGACCTCTGACCCCACCCCCTGTGCCCCTCCCCCACCCCGCTGGGCTCTCCTGGTGCCCCCTGACCCCTGACCCCCATGACCTCTGACCCCACCCCCTGTGCCCCTCCCCCACCCCGCTGGGCTCTCCTGGTGACCCCTGACCCCCCCTTGACCTCTGACCCCATGACCTCTGACCCCACCCCCTGTGCCCCTCCCCCACCCCGCTGGGCTCTCCTGGTGCCCCCTGACCCCCCCTTGACCTCTGACCCCGGTGACCTCTGACCCCACACCCTGTGCCCCTCCCCCACCCCTGGGCTCTCCTGCTGACCCCTGACCCCCCCTTGAACTCTGACCCCGGTGACCTCTGACCCCACCCCCTGTGCCCCTCCCCCACCCCGCTGGGCTCCCCTGGTGCCCCCCGACCCCCCCTTGACCTCTGACCCCGTGACCTTTGCACTTTGACCCCCCCCCACTGCCCCACGTGGCCTCAGGGACCCCTGACCTCTGCACTGTGACCTTTGACCCCCCCATAGGGAAGGGGGGGGGGCAGGGATGCTTCAATAAAGGGCGCTTATGACGTCATCCCCGCCTCGTGACCTCACAGGGTGGGGGGGGGAGGGAGGGGCTCCCTGGGCTCCGCGGCCTGTCAATCACCCCGCAGGCCACGCCCACATCCGCCCCCCTTCGGGCCCCTTCCGTACGGCAAGATGGCGGCGCCCATGTGGGAGCCGCGCGCCGCCATAGCGCCCTTCCCACCTTCCCCTTCCTGATTGGCCGCGCCCGGGTCACGCGGTGCGGCCGGCTTCCTGCCCGCTGATTGGCCGCCGTCCCTCACGTGACTGGCGGTGGGTGAGGAGCGCGGCGGCGGCGGCGGGGCCGGTCAGGGCCGCGGGCTGGTTGTTGGGGGGGGGTCCCGGGGGGGTCCCGGTGCTGCCCCGCAGGCCCAGGCGATGCCGCTGCCCGTGGCGCTGCAGTCCCGGCTGGCCAAGCGCGGGCTGCTCAAGCACGTGGAGCCCGGTGAGCACCGGGGAGGGGGGTTGGGGGGGTGGGGGGGGCAGCGGGGAGGCGGCGTGGGCCGGGGGGGGGGGGGGTGGGTGGTGGTCGCGGTGGGGCCTTGGGAGGGGGCGCGGCCTCGGCGGGAGCGGCAGGGCCTTGGCGGGAGGGGGCGCGGCCTTGCTGGAGGGGGCGTGGCCCGGAGGAAGGAGGCGTGGCCACGGCGGGAGGGGGCGGGGCCTTGGAGGGGGCGTGGCCACGGCGGGAGCGGCGGGGCCTTGGCGGGAGGGGGCGCGGCCTTGCTGGAGGGGGCGTGGCCGCGGCGGGGCCTTGTTGGAGAGGGCGTGGCCTGGATGGAAGGGGCGTGGCCACTGCGAGAGGGGGCGGGGCCTTGTTGGAGGGGGGGTGGCCGCGGTGGGGCCTTGGGAGGGGGCGCGGTCTGGCGTGAGGGGGGCGTGGCCTCGGCGTGAGGGGGCGTGGTCTTGTTGGAGGGGGCGTGGCCGCGGCGAGGCCTTGGGAGGGGGCGTGGTCAGGCGGGGCCATGGGAGGGGGCGTGGCTATGGGAGGGTCTTGAAAGGGGGCGTGGCCTTGTTGGAGGGGGCAGGGCTATGGCAGGGTCTTGAGAGGGGGCGTGGCCTGGCGGGAAGGGGCGTGGCCACGGCAGCAGCGGGGCTGGTTGGAGGGCGTGGCCAGGCGGGAGGGGGCGTGGCTACACCACGGCCTTGGCTGGAGGGGGCGTGGCTACGGCGGCGCCATGGGAGGGGGCGTGGTCTTTGCGGGAGGGGGTGTGTGGCCTGGTGGAGGGGGCGTGGCGTGATTGGCTGTTGCTGCGTGGGGGCGTGGCTTAGCGGGAGGGGGCGTGGCCTCGGGGGGGCGCAGTGGGACCTGGCGGGAGGGGGCGTGGCCTGATTGGCTGATGCTGCGTGTGGGCGTGGCTTAGCGCTGGGCTGTGCATCTGTGGGCGGGTTTATGGAGAAGGGGCGTGGTCTGGCTTTGGGAGGACCGTGATTGGCCGGGGGTTCCTGTGTGGGCGTGGCTTGTGGTGGAGTGGGCGTGGCTTGGTCTTTGGGGGGCGTGGCCTGGTGGGTGGCTGGGCTGGGCCACAGCAGGTGCCTGGGTGGCTCAGTGTGGGCGTGGCTTGGTGCGGGGGGGCGTGACTTGTGCGGCCCGTGGGCGGGGCTTACCGCTGGCCACGCCCCCTCCCCGCAGAGCCGGAGGAGGAGATCATCGCCGAGGATTACGACGACGCCCACGTGGACTACGAGGCCTCGCGGCTGGAGGGGCTGCCCCCCCCCTGGTACAAGGTCATCGACCCCACCTGGTGAGACCCCCCCTACGGGATCTATAGGGGCTGGAGGGACCCTACACAGGATCTATAGGGGCTGGAGGGACCCCCTACAGTATCTATAGGGGCTGGAGGGACCCCACACAGCATCTATAGGGGCTGGAGGGACCCCCTACAGGATCTATAGGGGCTGTAGGGACCATCATCTACAGGGACCCCACACATCATCTATAGGGGCTAGAGGGGCCGTAGGGACCCCAGCCAGGATCTGTAGGGGCCCTATAGACCTCATCTAGCATCTATAGGGGCTGCAGGGACCCCATGCAGCATCTATAGGGGCTCTATAGACCCCCTCCAGTATCTAGAGGGGCTGCAGGGACCCCATCCAGTATCTATAGGGGCTGCAGGGACCCCACACATTATGTATAGGGGCCGTAGGGACCCCATATAGGGGTTAGAGAGGTTATAGGGACCCCATGCAGCATCTATAGGGGCTCTATAGACCCCATCTAGTATCTATAGGGGCTGCAGTGACCCCACACATTACTTATAGGGGCCGTAGGGACCCCCCCCACATCACCTATAGGGGCCGTAGGGACCCCACACATCATCTATAGGGGCTCTATAGACCCCATCTAGTATCTGTAGGGGCTGTAGGGACCCCACACATCAGCTGTAGGGGCTCTATAGACCCCATCCAGTATCTATAGGGGCCATAGGGACCCCACATAGGGGTTAGAGGGGCTGCAGAGACCCCACACATCATGTATAGGGGCTAGAGGGGCCATCGGGACCCCATGCAGCATCTATAGGGGCTCTATAGACCCCATCTAGTATCTGTAGGGGCTGCAGGGACCCCATCCAGTATCTATAGGGGCTGCAGGGACCCCACACATTATGTATAGGGGCTGCAGGGACCCTACACATCCTCTATAGGGGCTCTATAGACCCCATCTAGTATCTATAGGGGCTGCAGGGACCCCACACATCATCTATAGGGACCCCACACATCATCTATAGGGGCTAGAGGGGCCGTAGGGACCCCATGCAGCATCTATAGGGGCTATAGGTACCCCATACAGCGGCTACAGGAGCCACAGAGACCCCGAACGGGGGCCGGAGGGTCTAAAGGGGCCATAGAAACCCCAAACAGGATCTATAGGGGCCATAGGGACATTATGCAAGGGCTACAAGGACCCTATATAGGGTCCAGAGGGCTCTATAGGGCCCTTCACAGGATCCATAGGGGCCACAGCAACCCTATAGAGTGGCTGCAGGGATCCTGCACAGCATCTATAGGGGCTGTAGGGACCCTATACAGGGGCTATAGGCTCCACAGGGACTCCTCCTGGGGGCTATAGGTGCCACAGGGACCCCTCCCAGGCAGCTATAGGTGCCCCACAGACCCCTCTTGGGGGCTACAGGTGCTGCAAGGCCCTTCCCAGGGGGTTAAAGGGGCTGCAGGGACCCCTCCCAGGGGCTATAGGGGCTGCAGGGACCCCTCCTGGGGGCTCCAGCGCCCTATAGGACCCCCTATAGGATCCATACATCCCCCCCCTACAGCGGTCTGCCCTACTACTGGAACGTGGAGACAGACCTGGTGTCCTGGCTGTCCCCAAACGACCCCAACTCCGTCATCACCAAGGCGGCCAAGAGGCTCAAGGGGGGACAAGGTGAGTCTGGGGGGGGGGTCCCACAGGTCACCCACCCCCCCCAAATCCTATAGGGGACCCCCAAAATAAGGGGTGTGTCCCCTCCCACCCCCAGCAGAACCTGAGGAACCCCCTGAAAGGAGCTACGAGAAGGAGGAAGCCCCCCGGGAGCCGCGGCGCTTCCACCGGCGCGAGGAGCTGGCGCCTTACCCCAAGAGCAAGAAAAGTGGGTGCCAGCACCCCCATCCCAACCCCCCCACCCCCAAATTTGGGGTGCTGGGGGGGTCCTCACCCTTCTAAGGAGGGGATGAACCCCAAATTTAACCCCCCCTCCTCTTATTCCCCCCCCAAAGGCAGCCGTAAGGACGAGGAGTTGGACCCCATGGACCCCAGCGCCTACTCGGACGCGCCCCGGTGAGGCTTTGATTTGGGGTAGGGGGGGGACCCCAAATTTGGGGAGGGGGTTTCTTAAGTGACCCCCCCCCCTTTCTCTATTTTAGGGGGACGTGGTCAACTGGGCTCCCTAAAAGGAACGAAGCCAAAACAGGGGCTGATACAACAGCAGCTGGACCCCTGTTCCAACAGCGCCCTTACCCCAGCCCCGGCGCCGTGCTCCGCGCCAACGCCGAAGCGTCGCGGGGCAAGGACTGACCCCTCCCCAAATTCCAGGGGGTGGGGGGGTCTGACTACCCCCCCCCTCTCCCCCTGCAACCCCCCAAAACCCATGGGATCCCCCCAAACCTCGTGGGACCCCCCCAAACCCCCATGGGACCCCCCCCCCCCAGGTTGAAGGGAGGCTGTTGGCTCAGCCCCTGGTGATGGAATAAAGGTGGTGGGGGGCTGGATGGAGGAGTTGGGGGGGTTTATTAGGGGGGGGGGTGTTGCACACGCGTGTGCAAGGGGGGGTTGCACGAGGGGGGGCTCGGGGGAGGTGGGGAGGGGTTGGGTTTGCACGGGGGGCTCAGGGGGAGAGGGGGAGGTGGTGCAGTGGCTTGCACAGGGGGCCTTTGCACGAGGGTTCTCCTTGCACGCCCCTCCCCTTGCACGAGGCTCCATCCTCTTCCTTGCACAAGGGGCATGATTCCTCCTTGCACGGGGGTCTTCCTGTGCACGGGGGGCCTTGCACACCCTCCTCTTGGCATGGGGCTCCTTACTCTTCCTTGCACGAGGGTCCTTGCACGCCCCTGCCCTTGCACGAGGCTCCATCCTCTTCCTTGCACGAGGGTCCTGCTCTCTCCTTGCACGAGGGTCCTTGCACGTCCCTCCCCTTGCACGAGGCTCCATCCTCTTCCTTGCACGAGGGTCCTTTGCACAAGGGTCCTGCTCCCTCCTCACACAGGGGTCCTTGCACGTCCACTCCCTGGCACAAGGCACCTTCCTCTTCCTTGCACGAGGATCTCCCTTCGCACGAGGGTCCTTGCACGCCCCTCCCCTTGCACGAGGCTCCCTCCTCTTCCTTGCACGAGGGTCCTTTGCACGAGGGTCCTGCTCCCTCCTCACACAGGGGTCCTTGCACACCCCTCCCCTTGCACGAGGGGCATGAGGCTCCTTCCTCTTCCTCACACAGGGGTCCTTGCACGCCCCTCCCCTCGCACGAGGGGCACGGGGCTCCTTCCTCTTCCTCGCACAGGGGTCCTTGCACGCCCTTCCCCTTGCACGAGGCTCCTTCCTCTTCCTTGCACGAGGGTCCTTTGCACGAGGGTCCTGCTCCCTCCTCACACAGGGGGCCTTGCACGCCCCTCCCCTTGCACGAGGGGCACGGGGCTCCTTCCTCTTCCTCACACAGGGGTCCTTGCATGCCCCCCCCCTTGCACGAAGGGCACGAGGGTCCTTGCACGCCCCCCCCCTTGCACGAGGGGCACGAGGGCCCTTGCACGCCCCCCCCCTTGCACGAGGGGCACGAGGGCCCTCGCACGCTCGCCAGCCGCTGGTGCCGGCGCAGGAAACAGGCCCGGGCGTAGGGGGGGGCGATGGGGGGCGCCGGGGGGGGCAGGTAGCTGTAGGGCTTCTCGGGGTCCAGCTGGGGGAGGAGGGGGAAAAGGACCTCCCAGTATAACCCAGTACCTCCCAGTATAGCCCAGGACCTTCCCAGTACAGCCCAGGACCCTCCCAGTACAGCCCAGGACCTGCTAGAGGCTGAATGTCGCCCTCCCAGTATATCCCAGTGCTCCCAGTAACTATAGGAAGCTCATAGAACCCCTCCCAGTACATCCCAGTGCTCCCAGTAGCTGCAGGAAGCTCACAGAACCCCTCCCAGTACCCTCCCAGTAGCTGCAGGAAGCTCACAGAACCCCTCCCAGTACCCTCCCAGTATAGCCCAGTGCTCCCAGTAGCTGCAGGAAGCTCACAGAACCCCTCCCAGTACCCTCCCAGTATATCCCAGTGCTTCCAGTAGCTGCAGGATGCTCACAGAACCCCTCCCAGTATAGCCCAGTATAGCCCAGTACCTACTAAAGGCTAAATATCACTCTCCCAGTATATCCCAGTATCTCCCAGCAGCTGCAGGAAGCTCCCAGAACCCCTCCCAGTATCTCCCAGTAGCTGCAGGAAGCTCATAGAACCCCTCCCAGTATACCCCAGTACCTACTAAAGGCTAAATATCACTCTCCCAGTATATCCCAGTGCTCCCAGTAGCTGCAGGAAGCCCACAGAACCCCTGCCAGTATATCCCAGTATCTCCCAGTAGCTGCAGGAAGCTCCCAGAACCCCTCCCAGTATCTCCCAGTGCTCCAGAGCCCAGAGTGGGGATCCTAAAGGGGTCCCAGTGCCCTCCCAGTGCCTCCCAGTGCTCCCAGTACCTGCAGGGGGTAGGTGCGGTCGGGGTCGTAGGCGCTCAGGTCCCCACAGGCCACGAAGGGGACGATCACCCGCGAGGGGCCCGAGAGCTGCGACAGGGACAGGCCTGGGGGGGGGGAAGGGGGGCATGTTAGGGGGTGATGGGGGGTCCCCAAAACACTGGGGACCCCAAAAACCCCCAGGGACCCCCCCCAGGGACCCCACCCCCCCCAGGGATCCCAAAACCCCCAGGGACCCCCCCAGAAACCCCTCAGGGACCCACCCCCAAAACACTGGGAACCCAAAAACCCCAGGGACCCCCCCAAAAAATCCAGGGACCCCCCCCCAAATCCCCCCAGGGACCCCAAAAACCCCCAGGGACCCACCCCCAAAACACTGGGGACCCCAAAAACCCCAGGGACCCCCCCCAAATCCCCCCAGGGACCCCAAAAACCCAAGGGACAACCCCCCCCCCCCCCCAAATCCCCCCAGGGACCCCAAAACCCCCCCAGGGACCCCCCCCCCAAAACACTGGGGACCCCAAAAACCCCAGGGACCCCCCCCCAAAACACTGGGGACCCCAAAAACCCCAGGGACCCTCCCAAACTCCCCCTAAGGACCCCCCCAAATCCCCCCAGGGACCCCAAAAACCCCAGGGACCCCCCCCAAAACCCCCCAGGCAGCCCCCAAACCTCATGGACTCCAGTCCCAAAACTTCAGGGGACCCCTTAAACTCCTTAGACCCCCCAAAAAACCCTCAGAGACCCCCCCCCAAACATCAGGGGGACCCCTTAAACCCCCCCAAACTCCTCAGAGACCCCCCAAACCTATTGGACCCCAACCCCAAAATGTCAGGGGACCCCTTAAACCTCTTGGACCCCCCAAAAACCCCTCAGAGACCCCCAAAACCCTCAGAGACCCCTCCCAAAACCTCTTGGACCCCCAAAAACCCCTCAGAGACCCCCCCCAAAAACCTCTTGGACCTCAATCCCAAAACGTCAGGGGACCCCTTAAACCCCCCCAAAACCCTCAGAGACCCCCCCAAAACCCCTCAGAGCCCCCCTAAACCTCATGGACCCCCAAAAAACCCTCAGAGACCCCCCCCCCCAAAACCTCATGGACCCCAATCCCAAAACTTCAGGGGACCCCTTAAACCCCTTAGACCCCCCAAAAACCCCTCAGAGACCCCCCCCAAAACCCCTCAGAGACCCCCCTGTAAAACCCTCAGAGACCCCAGTCCCAAAACTTCAGGGGACCCCTTAAACCCCCCAAACCTATTGGACCCCAATCCCAAAACTTCAGGGGACCCCTTAAACCTCTTGGACCCCCCAAAAACCCCTTAGAGAACCCCCCAAAACCCCCCAGAGACCCCCCCCAAAACCCCTCAGAGACCCCCCCCAAAACCCCTCAGAGACCCCCCCATAAAACCCTCAGAGACCCCAGTCCCAAAACTTCAGGGGACCCCTTAAACCCCTCCCAAAACCCTCAGAGACCCCCCAAACCTCATGGACCCCAACCCCAAAACTTCAGGGGACCCCTTAAACCTCTTGGACCCCCCAAAAACCCCTCAGAGACCCCCCAAAACCCCCCCAGGAGTAGCCCCCCCCCCCCCTTACCCGCATCGGGGTCGAGCAGGGGGTTGTCCATGGTGGGCACGTAGCCCTCAGGGGGGCTGTAGCCACGGCAGACAACAAAAGCCTCTGTGAGGAGGGGGCAAAGATATTCAGGGGACCCTCTAGAAGAGAAGGGGACCCCCAAAAACCAAGGGGGGGGGCCCCCAAAATGAAGGGGGGACCCCAAAATGAAGGGGGGGGGGTCCTGACCGATGCTGGAGTTGCGGCTGCTGCGGGGCTTGGCGCAGGTGACGTCGGGGAAGAAGAGCCCCAGTTGGGAGTAGAGGAGGGTCACATCCTTCCCCCTGAAAATCTGGGGGGTTCCCAGAGGAAAAAGAGGGGTTCAGGGAGGAGGGGAGAGTGTCAGCACCCCCCTTTTTTAAGAGGGGGGGGTAATTTTTAGGGGGGAACCCCCCCCAGGGACTTACTTTAGCCACGAAGGTGCCCCCCTTCTTCAAGACGTGGGTGGTGATGTTCAGCGCCTGGAGGGGTTGGGGAAGGGGGAAGGGGGGTTTCTTTACCCCCCCACCCCAATAAGGGGGTATTTTGGGGGTCCCCCAAAGGGTTTAGGGGATCCCTGAGGGGTTGAGGTGGGTTTTTGGGGGGTGGGGGGTGGGTTTTAAAGCCTTACTGCCAGCAGGAGTTGAGCCTGGATGTACTCGTCGAGGTCGTGTAGCCCTGTCACTGAGGGGTGGGGGGGGAAAGAAGGGGTGTGGGGGGGAAATTTGGGGTTCAGGGGGGGTTTAAAGTGCTCCCCAACCCCCCCCCAAGGACCCCCATCCCCCCCAAACTCACCATCAGGAGCCCCATCACACACCACCAGGTCAGCTGGGTGCCCCTCGAAGTGGCGTTGGATCTCCTGGGCTGTGGAGACCTAAAAAAGGGGGGGGTGGGGGGGTCAGTAAAGGGGGTGGGGGTCTTTTTTTGGGGGGGCAGATGGGATTTAGGGGGGGGGGTAGGGTTTGGGGTGATCCCCAGAGGATTTGGGGGGGGTATAGGGGTTGTAAGGGGAGAGAGACCCCCCTTGGGATGCCCCTGCTGGGGTTTGGAGGGGTCTGGGTGGGGTCTGAGGGGAATGGGGGGGGTACTGGGGTTTTGAGGGGGGGTCGGGGGGGGTTACTGGGGTTTTTGGGGGGGGGTACCCACCTTGGTGATGTCCCCCTGGATCTGCAGCACTCCTGGGAGGGGGGCCATGGCCTGGAGATCCACTGCCACCACCTGCACTGGGGACTCCGGGGAGCCCCTGGGGGGTGGTCAGGGGGTCCCCAACACCCCCTCTGCCCCCCCCCCCCCCCCCAAAAACCACCCCCCTCAGGGACCCCACAACCCTCAAAACCACCCCAGGGGAGACCCTAGAACCCCCCACCCCAAGTGCTCCCCAAACTGGGACTCCCAGTCCCCACAGCACCCCTAAACCATGACACCCCCCACTCCCCCCCCTCAGCTTGGGAACCCCCCCAGCCCCAAACTGGGACCTCCAGCTCCCCAGAGCCCCCAATTTGGGACCCCCAGCCCCCAAACTGGGACCTCCAGCTCCCCAGAGCCCCCAAACTGGGACCCCCCCAGCCCCAAAGTCAGACTCCTAACTCCCCAGAGCTCCCAATTTGGGACCCCCAGCCCCCAAACTGGGACCCAAAGCCCCCCAGAGCCCCCAGTTTAGCTCTCCCACCCCCCAAACTGGGACCCAAAGCCCCCAGAGCCCCCAATTTGGGTCTCCCACCCCCCAAACTGGGACCCAAAGCCCCCCAGAGCCCCCAATTTGGGTCTCCCACCCCCCAAACTGGGACCCAAAGCCCCCCAGAGCTCCCAATTTGGGACCCCCAGCCCCCAAACTGGGACCCAAAGCCCCCCAGAGCCCCCAATTTGGGACTCCCACCCCCCAAACTGGGACCCAAAGCCCCCCAGAGCCCCCAATTCAGGTCTCCCACCCCCAAACTGAGCCCATTATCCCCTCAGAACCCCCAAACCGACACCCCTACCCCCACTCCCCCCCCCCCAATCCTCCCAGTGCCCCCCCCCGCCCCAACACCCACCTGAGCTTGCGGCTCAGCACCTGACTCCAGCTCCCGGGGGCAGCACAGAGATCAACAGCCCGACGCACCCCTGGGTGACAGACACACACAGACCCCCCCACAACACCCATCACACGATACCCGGGTGCTCCCTACACCCCTCCCACCCAACCCAACACCCCGGGGAGCCTCTAGTAAGCCCCTTACCCTGGAAAAGGCCGAAGCGCTGGTCGAGCTGGAGCAGCTTGAAGGCGCTGCGGGCGCGCCAACCCTCCTCCTTGGCCAGCCGGTAGTAGATGTCCCGCTTGTCCTTGGAGGAGCGACCCATGGCCCCTTCCTGTAGGTCCTACCGTAAACAAACCCCCTTTCCGGAGCCTTCCTGCCCAAATAGAGGGATCCCAGGAGACCAGGCAGCTCTGCAGACCACGGAGAGGCGCCCTGGATGCTGTCTAATCACTCCCAACCCTCTAATTACCGCTAATTAGCTCCCTGCTGCGGTTATTGTGCGTCCCGCTGTGTTTACTATGGGGCGCCCATGTGGCCCCCCGCGCATGCGCACAGCGCAGCCGGCTCTCGTGTGGGCAGTGCGCATGCGCAGCGCGACAGCCTTCCCCCCCCCCCCCCTTCCCCTCCATCCTCCACTCCCCCGCCCCCGGTGTAAAGCTTGACGCATGCGCAGTGCGTGTGTTCGGCCTCCTCCTCCTTCTTCCACCCCCCCCCCCCCTTACTCGCCTCGCCCAGGCCCCAACCGCAACGCCCGGTAACCCCACCGACCTACCGGAGCACGGAGCACTCCCTGTCGCACCGTAAACCGAGAGAACGGCCGGAACCGGGAAGAAAGAGGCGGTAGAAAGGCGGAGGCGGCGGTGAGGGGAGGAGAGGAGGGGGGGGGTGTAGGCGGTGAAGGGAGCGGCGGTGCGCAGCGCGCATGCGCGGGCGCCTTCCCGCCTTTTCCGTGCGGCGCCTCTTCCCGCCTTTTCCCGCTCTGCGCATGCGCGCTGCCGGCCGGCGCCTGCAGGGCTCGTACGGGGCAGCCGCCATAAAGCTTCGTCTAGAAGCTGTAAGACGCCTTCCCGCCCTCCTGTCATCGCAGTAAGAGCCGGCAGAGCTGGTATTGCAGTGAAAAAACTCGTTTATTTCCGTATATCGCGTTAAAAATGGGGAGGGAGGTGACTCTGAGGGGAAACTGAGGGGGGGGATGATTCCCCAAGGGGAAACTGAGGCGGGAGTGAGGGGAAAGTGATTCCCTGAGGGGAATCTGAGGCGGGAGTGAGGGGAAAGTGATTCCCCATGGGGAATCTGAGGTGAGAGAGGGGGGGAAATGACTCCCCAAGGGGAATCTGAGGCGGGAATGAGGGGAAAGTGACTCCCCATGGGGAATCTGAGGCGGGAGTGAGGGGAAAGTGACTCTTCAGGGGGAATCTGAGGTGGGAGTGGGGGGAAAGTGATTCCCCATGGGGAATCTGAGGCGGGAGGGGGGGAAAAGTGACTCCCCATGGGGAATCTGAGGCGGGAGAGGGGGAAAAGTGACTCCCCATGGGGAATCTGAGGCGGGAGGGGGGGAAAAGTGACTCCCCAGGGGGAATCTGAGGCAGGAGAGGGGGGAAAGTGACTCCCCAAGGGGAATCTGAGGCGGGAGGGGGGGAGAAATGACTCTTCAGGGGGGAATCTGAGGCGGGAGTGAGGGAAAAGTGATTCCCCGTGGGGAATCTGAGGTGAGAGAGGGGGGGAAGTGACTCTTTATGGGGAATCTGAGGCGGGAGGGGAGGAGAAGTGACTCCCCATGGGGAATCTGAGGTGAGAGAGGGGGGAAATGACTCTTCAGGGGGGAATCTGAGGTGGGAGTGAGGGGAAAGTGACTCCCCATGGGGAATCTGAGGCGGGAGAGGGGGAAAAGTGACTCCCCAAGGGGAATCTGAGGTGGGAGTGGGGGGAAAGTGACTCCCCAAGGGGAATCTGAGGTGAGAGAGGGGAAAGTGACTCCCCATGGGGAATCTGAGGGGGGAGTGAGGGGAAATGACTCTTCAGGGGGGAATCTGAGGTGGGAGTGGGGGGAAAGTGACTCTTCAGGGGGAATCTGAGGCGGAAGAGGGGGGAAAGTGACTCTTCAGGGGGAATCTTAGGCAGAAGAGGGGGAAAAGTGACTCCCCAAGGGGAATCTGAGGCGGGAGTGAGGGGAAAGTGACTCCCCAAGGGGAATCTGAGGCGGGAGTGGGGGAAAGTGACTCCCCAAGGGGAAACTGAGGTGGGAGTGGGGGGAAAGTGACTCCCCATGGGGAATCTGAGGTGGGAGAGGGGGGAAAGTGACTCCCCATGGGGAATCTGAGGTGAGAGAGGGGGGGAAAGTGACTCCCCATGGGGAATCTGAGGCAGAAGGGGGGAAAAAGTGACTCCCCAGGGGGAAACTGAGGCAGGAGAAGGGAGAAGGTGACTCCTTGGGGAGAATCTGAGGCACGGGCGGTTCAAGGCACTTGCGAAGGCAGTTTGGGGGGGGGTGTGGGGGGTGTTCCCCCTGAAGGGTCCCCCCTATCTACCCCTATTCCTCCCCCACTTTGCTTTAAGCACTAACACAACCCCCATGTAGGGGGACACCCAGGCATCTGGCTCCCCCCACCCACCCCCACCCAATAATTTAAGGCAGGTCGTCGTCCCCCACACCCCCCCTGGCTGGTGGGGGGTGTTTTGGGGTGTCTCTGTGTGGATTGGGGGGGGTTCAGGCGCCATCCGGGGACTCTGTGGGGACAGACACAAAGTGGGGGGGGTGTTAGGAACCCTCAATAACCAGTCCCCTGTAAAGCAGCACCCTTCCCCTGCCCCCCACCCCATCCCAGTCCTCCCAGTACACACCAGTAGGAGCGGCGCTGTGGCCCTGCCGGGTGGGCAGGGTGATGTAGGCATCGTAGCCCAGCAGGAGCCCAGCCAGGAGCCCAAATACCTTTTGGGGGGGGTGACAAAGAAACACAGAGTTTAGGCCCCTCCCCAGTGCACCCCAAATTCCCCTGCACCCCCCATTCCCCCCCTTCTCACCCCGGCCGCGGTGCCAGCGCCGTCCCGGTGCCCGATGATGACGATGAGGGAGGTGATGAGGAAGAGGAGGCACCCAATGACACAGCGGATGAAGTCCTGGGGGGGGGGACACAACAGAGTGTGATCCCCCCCAAGCCCCCCTCTTATCCCCCCAAAAGACCCCCATGACCCCCCCCAAGCGCCCTCTAACCCACCCAAGTACCCCAAAACCCCCTACACCCCCTCTCACCCCCCTAAAGGCCCCTCTCACCCCTCTAATTACCCCCCAAACACCTCCCAGCTTCCCCCAAACCCCCTCTTATTCCCCACAATGGCCCCCCAGACCCCCACCAAACACCCCCCAGGCCCCCAAACACCCCCCAGATCCCCCCAAACCCCACTCTTATCCCCCCAATGGCCTCCCAGCCCCCCTAAAACCCCTTCTTAGCCCCCTTATGGCCCCCAAAATCCCCAAACACCCCCCCAGTGTCCCCCCATCACCCCTCAGGCCCCCCCAAACCCCCTCTAACCCCCCCAGTGGCCCCTTAAACGTCCCCCAGGCCCCCCCAAACCCCCTCTAATCCCCCCAGTGACCCCCTAAATGTCCCCCAGCCCCCCCAAACACCCTCTTATCCCCCCAAGTGGCCCCCTAAACGTCCCCCAGGCCTCCCAAAACACTCTCTTATCCCCCCCAGTGGCCCCCTAAACGTCCCCCAGGCCCCCCCATACCCCCTCTAATCCCCCCAGTGACCCCCTAAACATCCCCCAAGCCCCCCCAAACCCCCTCTTATCCCCCAGTGCCCCCCAAACTACCCCCAGCCCCCCCCAAACACCCTCTTATCCCCCAGTGGCCCCCCAAACTACCCCCAGCCCCCCCCAAACCCCCTCTTATCCCCCCAGTGCCCCCCAAACTACCCCCAGCCCGCCCCAAACCCCCTCTTATCCCCCCAGTGCCCCCCCCAAACACCCCCTAGCCCCCCCCCCAAGCCTTCCCAGCCCCACTCACGGTCCAGCCCCAGTGCACCACGGTGAGGCGGGGGGGCAGGCGGCAGGCCCAGGCCAGCAGCACCAGGGAGGCGAACACCAGCTCGCAGACGGCCAGGCCGGCGTAGCCCGGTGTGCGCGACGCCCCGTAGCACACCAGCGCCAGCACGCACAGCACCTGCGGCAGGCGCGGCACCTATAGCCCCCTGGCACCTATAGCCCCCTGGCACCTATAGTCCCACGGCACCTATAGCCCCCTGGCACCTATAGCCCCCCCCGCCCCTATGCCTTATCCACACCGGGCCCCAGGGCTCCCACACTGCACACAGGGAGCCTATGGAATGTGAGGGGCCTATAGGGTGTCTATAGGGTGCCTCAGCGCCTGTAGGGTGCCCCATATAGACTCTCACAGTGCTATAGGGCTGGGGAGTTGCTATAGGGTTTGGGTTTGCTATAGGGACTCCATAGGATTGCTGTAAAGCCTATAGGCTCCCTGCAGTGCTGCTTATAGATCTCCCACTGTGCTCCCTATAGATCTCCTATTGTGTTCCCTATAGGCTCCCTGTATATCTCCCATCAG
>NC_140122.1:0-20632 GCF_964237585.1 Gallinula chloropus | reverse complement strand
CGGCACAACAGCCTCACCCCGCCCTTAAAGGGGCGACGCCACCGGGGGGGGGGGGGGTGGTGGTTGCGCCCGTGTGAGCCCCGCCGATGTGTGTGTGTTGGGGGGGGGGCGTGGGGGTGGGATTGGGGGGGCGGCGGCTCTTAAAGGGGCAGCGGCAGGTTCGGGGGCTTAAAGGGCCAGGCTCCCTTAAAGGGCCAGCGCTCGGCTGGGACGTGGCGGGCGGGGGTGGGGTAAGGAAGCGTCACCCAGCCTGGCGCAATAACGGTTGGCACGGGAGGACCAACGCGTCCGGGCACCGCCCGATACCCCCGTAACCCCCCCCACCTCTCTCCCCAAACCCGGGCGCGCCCCTCCCTAATTCAAATCAGGCTCTGCACCAATCGGGGAGCGGATTCCAGCCCTGGCCCCACCCCATAACCCCTTCGCTGCTGCCCTGTTCCCAAGGGCGTTGCCCCTCCAAACGGGATTTGGGGTGGTCGGCGGGGGGGAGACACGGGGACACCGACACGGAACCGGGCAGGGATCCCTATCGTGTGCGTGTCCCCCGGGGAAGGGGGGGACGACGCTGCGGGGAGGGGGACCGACACCCCCCCCCAGACGCCTGGCTTCCGTCTGCCCGGCGTGCCAGCACGTGTTGGCGGGAAGCCCACGGACACCCCCACCTTCCCCCCCTCCAAATTTAGACCCAGGCAACCCGATGCTTCCCCCCTCCACCCCCCCAACCACAGCGCCGCAGCCGTCCCGCTGCGGTGCTTCCCCCCCCCGCCCCATCCCCTCCCCAGGGGGACCCCAGCATCCCCCCCTCCCCTCCTCCCTGGGGGGTGCTCCCCCTCCACCCCGCCCCGGGCCTCACAATCTCTCCGAGCACCACCAGCCCCTTGTGGGTGCGGCAAAAGGCGAGGCACGTCCGGGGACAGCTCTGGGTCCCGCTGGGCTCCATCGCGGGCGGCGGCGGCGGCGACACCGGGGAGAAGGTGCGGGAGGAGCCGGGGCAGGGTGGGGGGGTCTGGGGAAGCGGGCACGGCGGGGCGGGGCGGGGCCGGGCGGTGGGAGCGGCCACGCGATTGGACGGTGGGGGAAAGGGGGCGTGGCGTAGCGGCGGGGGGAATCCCCATTGAGATTGGCGAGGTGCCCAAAGGGGAGGGGCTTAGACAGGGGGAAGCCCCCTGTGATTGGTTCGCGGGGGGAGGGGGGGGAATCCCCTTCAGAGCGCAAGCGGGGGTCCCGAGGGGGCGTGGCTAAAGGCAGGGAAGCCCCATGCCATTGGGTGGGGGTCCCGAAGGGGGCGGGGCTTAAGCGTGGGCGGGGTTTAGAGCGGGGGAAGCCCCCCCCATGTGATTGGTGGAACTCGGAGGGGGGGTGGGGGGGGAACCCCCTTTAGCGATAGTGGGTATCCCACCGGGGGGCGGGGCTTTGTGGGGGTGGAGTTCGGAGGGGGGAGGCGGGGTTTAGACGGGCTGGGGGAGCTCCAGACGGGCTTTGGGGGGGTCCCCCCCGCCCAGGTTTTGGGGTGACTCAGCCGGCAGGATGCGGGCAGCGCCCTGGCGGGGGGGGGGGAGGGGGTGGGGCAACCCGGATGCATCGGGCTCCGCGGGAAATGACTCAGGAAGCACCGGGAAGGGGGGGGCGGGGGGGGGGGTGTCCCCCATCTTTATTGAGTACACCCCCCCCCAATAAAACGGGGGGGGGGGATCAGCCTCAGTGGGACCCCCCCCCTAAATTAGGTGGGACCTTGAGGTCCCCCTTACACAGTGAAATGGGGGGGGGGGGGATTGCATAGCTTGAAGGGAGGGACCCCCCCCCCAAAAAAATGGGTCAAGTAACCCCCCCCCCAAGCCACAGAAAACGTGCTGGGGGGGGCACAGTGCCATCGCCTTCCAGTCTGGGGGGCAAAGAGGGGGTAATTAGGGGTGCACCCCCCCCAAATTCACCCCCCCCCCGCCTCCAGCACTCACCAGGGGGGGTCACGGCGTCCCACGAGGCAGAAGCAGGGCTCCCCCCGGGGGGAGCTGCTGACACAGAGGGTCAGGACACCCCTCGCTGGAGGATTTGGGGGGGGCCCTGGGAAGGGGGGGGTGGCACCGGTAGGTCATGAGGGAGACACCCCCAAAACATGCCTGCCCCCCCCCTCCCTCCCAGGGGGTGTCCCATTGTGGTTTGGGGGGGGGCAGAAGGCTGGACCAAGGAGATTTGAGGGGGTGGGGTGGGGAATTTAGGGGGTCTGGGATGTACCAAGGAGATTTGGGGGGGGGGGGGGGTGACAAGGCTGTGCCAATGCGTCTGGGGGGGCTGGGCCGTCCCACTGAATTGGGGGGGGGTCTCTGTGCCGTCCCACTGAATTGGGGGGGGTCTCTGTGCCGTCCCACTGAATTGGGGGGGGTCTCTGGGCTGTCCCACTGAATTAAGGGGGGGGTCTCTGGGCTGTCCCACTGCATTGAGGGGGGTCTCTGGGCTGTCACACTGCATTGGGGGGGGGTCTCTGGGCCGTCCCACTGCATTGGGGGGGGGGGTGTCCCCTGGGCTGTCCCACTGGATTTGGGGGGGGGGGAGTCCCTGGGCCATCCCACTGAATTAAGGGGGGGTCTCTGGGCTGTCCCACTGGATTTGGGGGGGGGGTCCCTGGGCTGTCCCACTGCATTGGGGGGGGTCTCTGGGCTGTCCCACTGGATTTGGTGGGGAGGGGGTGTCCCTGGGCTGTCCCACTGCATTGGGGGGGGGGGGGTCTGGGCTGTCCCACTGGATTTGGGGGGGGGGGGGAGTCCCTGGGCTGTCCCACTGAATTGGGGGGGGGTCTCTGGGCTGTCCCACTGGATTTGGGGGGGAGTCCCTGGGCTGTCCCACTGCATTGGGGGGGTGGAGTCTCTGGACTGTCCCACTGGATTTGGGGGGGGGGGTGTCCCTGGGCTGTCCCACTGCATTGGGGGGGGGTCTCTCACCGTGGCCCCGGCGCAGCAGCAGGCGCAGGCGGCTGCCCCCCCCCCGGATACGGGCCAGGGCCTGGGCGTGGGTCATGCCGGCGGTGGGGGCCCCGTTGATGGCCAACAGCTGGTCGCTCACCTGTACCCCCCCCATCAAAGACCCCCCCCCAAAAAAACCACCAGACCCCCCCAAAAAAACCCCCTCAGTTCCCCCCCCCTTAAAACCCCCCTTTATCCCCCAAACAGACCCCCTTCCCCCCTCCCCAACCCTCACAACCCCCCGTCAACTCCCACATCCCCCCACCCACCACCTCCCCCAGCCCCCCAATTTCTCCCCCCGACCCCCAAACCCCCCCCACCCCCCCAGACCCCCCCCCAGACCCCTGGTACCTGGATGCGGCCGCAGCGCTGGGCCGGGCCCCCCTCGCGCAGCCCCCGCACGTAGACCCCCATGTTGAGGTCGCGGCCGCCCCGCAGGCTGAACCCGAAGCCCCGCGGCCCCCGGGGCAGCTCCACCGCGAACGGGGGGGGGGGCCCCCAAGCCTGCGCCACCCCAGGGCTCCCAGTTACCTCCCAGTGCTCCCAGTTACCTCCCAGTGCTCCCGCTTACCTCCCGGTTACCCCCCCCCACCACGGCCCCTCGCACCCCCACCCACTCCCCAGCAGTGTGCCTGACCCTCCCCCCCACCTCCCCTCCCAGTCTCCCCCAGTTCCCCACCCCCACACCCCCCTCCCCAGTCTCTCCCAGTACTCCCAGTTGCCACCAGTTCCCCTCCCACGCCTCCCCCCCTGACTATTCCCAGGTCCCCTCCCAGTCTCTCCCAGTGCTCCCACTCCCACCCACCCCTCCCAGTTCCCTTCCCAGTCACCCTCCCTTCCCAATCCCACCCAGATTCACCCCCACCCCCCCAGTTGCTCCCAGTGCTCCCAGTGCCTACCTGTGGCCAGGCCCCGGTGCTTCCCACCTCCACGTCGATGTCAACTGGGGGGACTGGGGACAAGACACGGGAGGAGAGCTGTCCCCAGTGCCTCCCAGTATACTCCAGTATCCATCCAGAGCTGCCCAGGCCCCTCTCAGTCCCTCCCCAGTTCCCCCCCTGCAGTGCTGCCAATTCTTCCCGTACGCCCCCAGTGCTCCCAGTCCCCTCCCAGTGCTCCCAGTCCCTCCCCAGCTCCCCTTCCCAGTGCTCCCAATTCTCCCCACATCCCCCCAGTGCTCCCAGTCCCCTCCCAGTGCTCCCAGTGCTCCCAGTCCCTCCCCAGCTCCCCCACCCAGTGCTCCCAGTCCTTCCCAGTGCTCCCAGTGCCCCTCACCAGCAGGCAGGAGGTCACGGGGTTCGGGGCCCACGAAGCTGGTGACGGCCACGGGCTCGGGGGGGGCCCCAGGGCCTGGGGGGGGGACACACACATGACACAACTGCACCAGTGCTCCCAGTCTCCTTCCCACTGCTCCCCAGTCCCTCCCAGTGCCCCTTGACACCCCCCCAGTCTCTCCAATCCCCCTCCCAGTGCCCACAGCCCCCTTCCCAATCCCTCCCAGTCCCTCCCAACAACCTCCCAACCCCTCCCAGTGCCCCATATCCCCCTCCCAGTGCCCCATATCCCCCTCCCAGTCCCTCCCAGTGCCCCATATCCCCCTCCCAGTGCCTCCCAACCCCCTTCCCAACCCCTCCCAGTGCCCCACATCCCCCTCCCAGTCCCTCCCAGTGCCCCATATCCTCCTCCCAGTGCCTCCCAACCCCCTTCCCAACTCCTCCCCGTGCCCCATATCCCCCTCCCAGTGCCTCCCAAACCCCTTCCCAACTCCTCCCAGTGCCCCATATCCCCCTCCCATTCCCTCCCAGTGCCTCCCACCCCCCTTCCCAGTCCCTCCCAGTGCCCCATATCCCCCTCCCAGTGCCCCATATCCCCCTCCCAGTGCCTCCCAACCCCCTTCCCAACCCCTCCCAGTGCCCCATATCCCCCTCCCAGTCCCTCCCAGTGCCTCCCAGCCCCCCTTCCCAACCCCTCCCAGTGCCCCATATCCCCCTCCCATTCCCTCCCAGTGCCCCATATCCCCCTCCCAGTGCCTCCCAGCCCCCCTTCCCAGTCCCTCCCAGTGCCCCATATCCCCCTCCCAGTCCCTCCCAGTGCCCCATATCCCCCTCCCATTCCCTCCCAGTGCCCCATATCCCCCTCCCAGTCCCTCCCAGTGCCTCCCAGTGCCCCCACCCACCCAGGCTCTGGAGCAGCAGGACGAGATCCCCGTCTCGCTGTCGGAACTGGGGGGGTCCCCGTCCCCCCCCGGGGTCCCCCCAATTCCCAGCCGAGGGGAGGGGTGGCCCGGGGGGGCGGCTGTAGCGCAGGACACAGGAGCCCCCCACCACCACCACCACCCGCACTGGGGGAGGGGGCACCTCGATTTAGGGGTGGGGGGCACCCACCTCACGTCTGCCCCCCACCCCCCCCCTTCCTCCCCCTCCAGGTGATGGGACCCCCCCCAGGACAAGGATGACACCTCCCACCCCCCCACCGAGGTGATGGGACCCCCCCAAGATGGCAGAGACCCCCCCCAGGAGATGGAGACAAGCCCCCCCCGAGTGATGGGACCCCCCCAAAGGTGATGGGACCCCCCTCAAGTGATGGGACCCCCCCCAAAGGTGATGGGACCCCCCCACCCACCCCTCGCCCCCACCCCCTGGAGATGGGGACACCCCCTCCTCCCTCCCCCACCCCCCCATCACTCACCGCCGGGGGCCGGGGGCGCCTCTGGGGGCGGCATCGGGGGCCTCGGCCCCCCCCGGGGGGTGCGGGGGGGCTACGCCTGGGAGGGGGCGGGATCCCAGCGTCCTCCCAGTGCTCCCAGTTCCGCCCCCCCATCCCTCCCAGTATCCCCACCCCCGACCCTGCCCCAAGCTCTCCCACTACCCTCTAAACCCTCCCCCCTCCCCAAAAGATCCCCGTCCTCCCCCCACCCGGCCCCAGCATCCCGGTTCCTCCCCCTCCCAGTGCTCCCAGTGCTCCCAGTGCTCCCAGTTCCCTCCCCCCCCCCGGGGGAGGGAGGTTCGGTCCCGCCCCCGCCCCTCGGGTACCAGCCGCGGGGTCGCCACGGCAACGGGCGCGAGGCCGAGCGAGGGCGAGGCGGGGAGCCGCCGCTTGACGGGCGGGCGCTCCAACCAATCAGCGCCCGGATCCCCCCGAGGTGGGCGGGGAATACGAGCCGCAGCGTGCGGGCGGAAACGAGGCGCGCGGGGCGGGGGCTGATGGGAGTTGTAGTCCGGAAGTGAGGGCGTAAAACCGCGACAAGGGCCTCGTGTTTCCCACAGTGCTCCGCGGCGGGAAGATGGCGGCCAGCAGCGGGGCCGAGCTTGACAACGGCGCGGCTGCCCCAACGCCGGCCCCGGTATCCTTCGCCTTTAACCGCAAAGCCGAGAAGAGGCGGGTGCTGGAGGCCGGGCCCTGCGCCGAGCCCGGCGGCGACGGAGTTCCCGGCGACACCGATTTCCTTACGGCCGTCGAAGACCGGGAGCTGCTCAGGTGGGCAACGCGCATGCGCGGAGCGGGCGGCGGGGGGGGGGGGGTGTGTGTGTAGGGAGCCGTTGTCCGCACTGCGCATGCGCGGCGGGGTTTCTATAGGGGAGGGGGAGCGGCTTTGAGGGGGAGGGGGCGTGGTTTGGGTGGGAAGGGGGCGTGGCTTGTTGGCCGCGCGGTTTTTTATCAATGGGCTCTGAGCTGCTCCCCCCCCCCCCCCCCCCCGCAGCGCGCGGCCGGCCCCGCCCCCTCCGCCGCCATTGGTCATCCCGCTCATCCCTTCCCACCGCTGGAGGAACCCGGAGCCCCCTGCGGGAGGGGGAGGAGCCGCCTGCGGAGGGGGCGGGGCTTCTTCAGGGGGCGGGGCTTGCGCAGACCACGCCCCCTCCTCCTCATCTCCAAGCCCCGCCCCTTCGGTGGAGGCGCAGGCGGTGCAGGAGCTGCTGCAGGGTGAGTGAATGGGGAGGGGGCTTGGGGGGTCACCCCTGTATTGGGGGGCTTGTGGGGGGCACCCTGGTATTGGGGGGGCTGGGGGACACACCCTGGTATTGGGGGGCTGAGGGGAGTCACCCCCATACTGGGGGTTATCCACATATTGGGGGGCTTGTGGGGGGCACCCTGGTATTGGGGGGCTGGGGGGGACACCCTGGTATTGGGGGGGCTGGGGGATTATCCCTGTATTGGGAGGCTTGTGGGGGACACCCTGGTATTGGGGGGGCTGGGGGGGACACCCTGGTATTGGGGGGTGGGGGGTTATCCACATATTGGGGGCTTGTGGGGGGCACCCTGGTATTGGGGGGCTTTGGGGAGTCACCCCCATATTGGGGGGCTGGGGGTTATCCCCTTATTGGGTGTCTGGGGGGGCTATTTAGGGCTGGAGGAGGCACCCCGATGTGGGGGGGTTGAGGGGGGTTATCCCCGTATTGGGGGGCTTGTGGGGGGCACACTGGTATTGGGGGGCTGAGGGGAGTCACCCCCAGGGGTTATCCCCTTATTGGGTGTCTTGGGGGTGCTATTGGGGGCTGGGGGGGCACCCTGATATTGGGGGACAGGGGGGACACCCTGATATTGGGGGACAGGGGGGACTATTTGGGGCTGGAAGGAGCACCCTGATATGGGGGGGCTGAGGGGGGTCACCCCCATATTGGGGGGCTGGGGGGTTATCCCCGTATTGGGTGTCTGGGGGGGGCTATTGGGAAGTGGGGGGGCACCCTGACATTGGGTGTCTTGGGGGGGCTATTGGGGGCTTGGGGGGGGCACCCTGATATCGGGGGGGGGGTATCCCAGTATTAAGGGACTGGAGTGACACCTTGATACTGGGGGTCTGGGGGGGGGAACCCCAATATTGGGGGCTGGGTGGGCTATTGGGAGCTGGGGGGGGGGCACCCTGATATAGGGGGGGTTGGGGGGGAGACCCCCTATATTGGGCGACCCGGGGAGGCACCACGATATTGGGGGTCTGGGGGGGGGGAACCCCCTATTTTAGGGGGTTAAAGGGGGTCACCCTGATACTGGGAGCACTGGGGGGGTCCCAAAACCGACCCCCCCTCCCCACCCCGCAGAGGCGCGGCAGAGCCAGGAGCAGAGCGACGGCCGCCCCCAGCCCCCCATCTCCATCCCCCTGCAGCCCCCCCAACCTGACAGCACCCCACGGGCGCAGCCAGTGAGTGTTTGTGTCCCCCCCCCTTCCCCCCCCCTAAACCCACCTTTTGGGGGGGGGACACCCCTTTAAATCCCCCTCCCCACCCCCCCAGACCCCCCAGGACTACGCGGCGGTGCCGGTGGCGGCGTTCGGCTTGGCCATGCTGAGGGGGATGGGCTGGAGCCAGGGCGAGGGCATCGGCCGCACCTTCAAGCAGTGAGGATTTGGGGGGGGGGGCACCCTGAAAATGGGGGGGGGGGCACCCTAAAAATGGGGTGGGGTACCCTGAAAATGGGGTGGGGGCACCCTGAAAATGGGGGGGGGTCCCACCCTAAAAAGCGGGGGGGGTGGGCAGGTTACAATGGGGTGGGGGTATCTTAAAAAGGGGGGGCACCCTGAAATTGGGGTGGGGGTACCTTAAATAGGGGGGGCACCTTGAAAATGGGGGGGGGGGGCACCTTAAAAAATTGGGGTGGTACCTTAAAAGGGGGGTGGGTATCTTAAAATGGGGGGGGGGCACCCTGAAAATGGGGGGGGAGCACCCTAAAAAGCTGGGGGGGGTGGGCAGGTTACAATGGGGTGGGGGCACCTTAAAAAGGGGGGGCACCCTGAAAATGGGGGGGGTACCTTGAAATTGGGGGGGGTACCCTAAAAATGGGGGGGGGCACCCTAGAAGGTGTGGGGGGGTCCTACCCTAAAAAGCTGGGAGGGTGGGCAGGTTACAATGGGGTGGGGGCACCTTAAAAAGGGGGGGGCACCCCTGAAATTGGGGGGGGTACCCTGAAATTGGGGGGGGTACCTTAAAGGGGGGGGGGCACCCTGAAAATGGGTGGGGGTACCCTAAAAATGGGGGGGGCACCCTGAAAATGGGGGGGGGTCCCACCCTAAAAAGCTGGGGGGGGTGAGCAGGTTACAATGGGGTGGGGGCACCTTAAAAATTGGGGGGCACCCTAAAAAGGGGGGGGTACCCTGAAATTGGGGGGGGCACCCTGAAATTGGGGGAGATCACCTTAAAAAGGGGGGGGCACCCTGAAAATGGGGTGGGCACCTTAAAAAGTGGGGGGTGGGGCTCCTTAAAAAGGGGGGGAGCACCCTGAATATGGGGGGAGCACCCTAAAAATGGGTGGGGGGGCCCCTAAAAATGGGCTGGGAGCAGCTTAAGAAGGGGGGGGGGCACCTTAAAAAGGGGGGGGGGGCACCCTAAAAATTGGGGGGGCACCTTAAAAAGGGGGGGGCACCCTAAAAATGGGTGGGGACACCCTAAAAATGGGGTGGGCACCTTAAAAAGTGGGGGGTGGGGCTCCCTAAAAAGGGGGGGCCACCCTAAAAAGAGGGGGGGGGGCCTAGAAATGGGTGGGGGGCCCCCTAAAAATGGGCTGGGAGCAGCTTAAGAAGGGGGGGGGGGCACCTTAAAAGGGGGAGGGAACACCTTAAAAGAGGGGGGCACCCTGAAAATGGGGAGGGCACCTTAAAAAGTGGGAGGGGGGGGCCCTAAAAAAGGGGGGGGCTCCCTAAAAATGGGGTGGGACACCCTAAAAATTGGGGGGGCACCCTAAAAATGGGTGGGGGGGCCCCTAAAAATGGGCTGGGAGCAGCTTAAGAAGGGGGGGGGGGCACCTTAAAAAGGGGGGGGCACCTTAAAAAGAGGGGGGGCACCCTAAAAAAGGGTTGGGCACCTTAAAAAGGGGGGGGGCACCCTAAAAATTGGGGGGGCACCCTAAAAATGGGGGGGGGGGCTAAAAATGGGCTGGGAGCAGCTTAAGAAGGGGGGGGGGGCACCCTAAAAATTGGGGGGGCACCCTAAAAAGAGGGGGGGCTCCCTAAAAAGGGGGGGGGCACCTTAAAAAAGGGGGGAGGGGCCCGAAAAATGGGGGGGGCACCCTAAAAATTGGGGGGGCAGCCTAAAAATGGGGTGGGCACCTTAAAAAGTGGGGGGTGGGGCTCCTTAAAAAGGGGGGGGCACCCTAAAAAGAGGGGGGGGGGCCTAGAAATGGGTGGGGGGCCCCCTAAAAATGGGCTGGGAGCAGCTTAAGAAGGGGGGGGGGGGCACCTTAAAAAGGGGGGGGCTCCCTAAAAAAGGGGGGGGCACCCTAAAAAGAGGGGGGGGGCACCCTAAAAATGGGGGGGGCACCTTAAAAAAGGGGGGGGCACCCTAAAAATGGGGAGGGAGCACCTTAAAAAGGGGGGGGGGGCAGCCTAAAAATGGGGGGGGGCACCTTAAAAAGGGGGGGGGGGGCACCCTAAAAATTGGGGGGCACCCTAAAAAGAGGGGGGGCTCCCTAAAAAGGGGGGGAGGGGCCTAAAAAAGGGGGGGTCACCCTAAAAAAGGGGGAGCCCTAAAATCTTGGGGGGGGGGGGTCCCTGTGTCCCATCCCAGGGTGGTGAAGCCGCTGGAGCAGCGGCTGCGGCCGCGGGGGTTGGGTCTGGGGGCTGAACCCCCCCCCCACTCCCACCCCGGGCACCCCCCCCGCGGGGGATGCGACGCGGCGGCGGCGGCGGCGGCGGCGGGGGGGGCGCCGGCCGTGGGCAGCGCCGTGCGGATCGAGGCCGGACCCCACCGCGGGATGTACGGCAAGGTGAGAGCTCCCAGTACGGACCAGTACGGACCAGTATGGACCAGGGAGGGGCTTGGGGGGGTGTTCCCACCAGTATGGGACTGGGAAAGAGGGGTTGGGGGGGGGATTAGGGGTGTTCTTCCCAGTATGGACCTGGGGGGGGGAACTGGGGGGGGAATTAGGGGTGTTTTCCTCCCAGTCTGGAACTGGGAAGTGAGACTGGAGGAGGAATTAGGGGTGTTCCTCCCAGTACAGACCTGGGAGGGGGAACTGGGGGGGGTTTAGGGGTGTTTTATTCCCAGTATGGAACTGGGAGGGGGAACTGGGGGGGTTTAGGGGTGTTTTCCTCCCAGTACAGACCTGGGAGGGGGAACTGGGGGGGGTTTAGGGGTGTTTTATTCCCAGTATGGAACTGGGAGGGGGAACTGGGAGGGGAATTAGGGGTGTTTTCCTCCCAGTATGGAACTGGGGGGGTGGAATTAGGGGTGTTCCTCCCAGTCTGGAACTGGGAGGGGGAACTGGGGGGGGAATTAGGGGTGTTTTCTTCCCAGTATGGACCAGGGAGGGGCTTGGGGGTGTGTTCCCACCAGTATGGGACTGGGAAAAGGGGTTGGGGGGGGAATTAGGGGTGTTCTTCCCAGTATGGAACTGGGAGGGGGAACTAGGGGGGGAATTAGGGGTGTTTTCTTCCCAGTATGGAACTGGGAGGGGGGATTGGGAGGGGAATTAGCGGTGTTTTCTTCCCAGTATGGACCAGGGAGGGGGTTGGGGGGGTGTTCCCACCAGTATGGGACTGGGAAAGGGGGGTTGGGGTGGGGATTAGGGGTGTTTCTCCCAGTATGGAACTGGGCGGGGGGGGGAATTAGGGGTGTTTTCCTCCCAGTATGGAACTGGGGGGTGGAATTAGGGGTGTTCCTCCCAGTATGGAACTGGGAGGGGGGATTGGGGGGGGGAATTAGGGGTGTTTTCTTCCCAGTATGGAACTGGGAGGGGGTTGGGGGTGTGTTCCGACCAGTATGGGACTGGGAAAAGGGGTTGGGGGGGGGAATTAGGGGTGTTTCTCCCAGTATGGAACTGGGAGGGGGAACTGGGGGGGGAATTGGGGGTGTTTTCCTCCCAGTATGGAACTGGGGGGTGGAATTAGGGGTGTTTTCCTCCCAGTTCAGACCTGGGAGGGGGAACTGGGGGTGTTTAGGGGTGTTTTATTCCCAGTATGGAACTGGGAGGGGGAACTGGGGGTGTTTAGGGGTGCTGCCCCCCCCGGCCCTCCCAGTGGTCTGTCCCGCCGCAGGTGGAGTGTGGGGTGTTTTCCTCCCAGTATGCAACTGGGAGGGGGAATTGGGGGGGGTTTAGGGGTGTTTTCCTCCCAGTCTGGAACTGGGGGGGTGGAATTAGGGGTCTTCCTCCCAGTATGGAACTGGGAGGGGGAACTGGGGGGGGAATTAGGGGTGTTCCTCCCAGTCTGGAACTGGGAGGGGGAACTGGGGGGGGAATTAGGGGTGTTCCTCCCAGTATGGAACTGGGGGGTGGAATTAGGGGTGTTTTATTCCCAGTATAGAACTGGGAGGGGGAACTGGGGGGGGTTTAGGGGTGCTGCCCCCCCCCGGCTCTCCCAGTGGTCCGTCCCGCCGCAGGTGGAGTGTGGGGTGTTTTCCTCCCAGTATGGAACTGGGAGGGGGGAATTAGGGGTGTTTTCCTCCCAGTATGGACCTGGCAGGGGGAACTGGGGGTGTTTAGGGGTGTTTTATTCCCAGTCTGGACCTGGGAGGGGGAACTGGGGGGGTGTTCAGGGGTGCTGCCCCCCCCGCCCTCCCAGTGGTCCGTCCCGCCGCAGGTGGAGGGGCTGCAGCCCGAGACCGCGCGGCTCACGGTGCGCCTGGCGCGGGGGGGGCAGGCGGTGACCGTCAGCCAGCACAGCGTGCGGCCGGGGACCCCCCCGCCCAGCCGTGAGTATCCCAGTCACACCAGTAACCGCCCAGTCACCCCCCCCACAGCGCCTCCCGGGGCTCTCCAGGACACCCCAGTCCCTCCCAGTATCCCCCCAGTCCCTCCCAGTATCCACCCAGTCCCTCCCAGTATGCACCCAGTCCCTCCCCATACACCCCAGTCCCTCCCAGTATCCCCCCAGTCCCTCCCAGTATACCCCAGTCCCTCCCAGTATCCCCCCAGTCCCTCCCAGTATCCACCCAGTCCCTCCCCATACACCCCAGTCCCTCCCCATACACCCCAGTCCCTCCCCATACACCCCAGTCCCTCCCAGTATCCACCCAATCCCTCCCAGTATCCCCCCAGTCTCTCCCAGTATCCCCCCAGTCCCTCCCAGTATCCACCCAGTTCCTCCCAATCCCTCCCCATACACCCCAGTCCCTTCCAATCACTCCCAGTATTCCCCCCAGTCCCTCCCAGTATCCCCCCAGTCCCTCCCAGTATCCCCCCAGTCCCTCCCAGTATCCATCCAATCCCTCCCAGTATCCCCCCAGTCCCTCCCAGTATCCCCCCAGTCCCTCCCAATCCCTCCCCATACACCCCAGTCCCTTCCAATCACTCCCAGTATTCCCCCCAGTCCCTCCCAGTATCCCCCCAGTCCCTCCCAGTATCCCCCCAGTCCCTCCCAGTATCCACCCAGTACCTCCCAGTATCCACCCAGTGCCTCCCAGTATTCCCCCTATCCCTCTGAGTATCCCCCCAGTCCCTCCCAGTATCCCCCCAGTCCCTCCCAGTATCCCCCCAGTCCCTCCCAGTATCCCCCCAATCCCTCCCAGTATCCGCCCAATCCCTCCCAGTATCCACCCAGTCCCTCCCAATCCCTCCCCATACACCCCAGTCCCTTCCAATCACTCCCAGTATCCCCCCCAGTCCCTCCCAGTATACCCCAGTCCCTCCCAGTATACCCCAGTCCCTCCCAGTATCCATCCAATCCCTCCCAGTATACCCCAGTCCCTCCCAGTATCCCCCCTATCCCTCCGAGTATCCACCCAGTCCCTCCCAGTACCCTCCTAGCCCCTCCCAGTAACCCCCTAACCCTTCCCAGTCCCTCCCAGTACCCTCCTAACCCCCCCCAGTCCCTCCCAGTCCCTCCCAGTATCCCCCAGTCCCTCCCAGTATCCCCCCAGTCCCTCCCAGTATCCCCCAGTCCCTCCCAGTATCCCCCCAATCCCTCCCAGTATCCGCCCAATCCCTCCCAGTATCCACCCAGTCCCTCCCAATCCCTCCCCATACACCCCAGTCCCTTCCAATCACTCCCAGTATCCCCCCCAGTCCCTCCCAGTATACCCCAGTCCCTCCCAGTATACCCCAGTCCCTCCCAGTATCCATCCAATCCCTCCCAGTATACCCCAGTCCCTCCCAGTATCCCCCCTATCCCTCCGAGTATCCACCCAGTCCCTCCCAGTACCCTCCTAGCCCCTCCCAGTAACCCCCTAACCCTTCCCAGTCCCTCCCAGTACCCTCCTAACCCCCCCCAGTCCCTCCCAGTCCCTCCCAGTACCTCCCAGTACCACACTAACCCCTCCTAACCCCTCCCAGTCCCCTCCTAACCCCTCCCAGTCCCCTCCTAACCCCTCCCAGTCCCCCCTAACCCCTCCCAGTCCCCCCCTAACCCCTCCCAGTCCCCCCCTAACCCCTCCCAATCCCTCCCAGTCCCCCCCCCAATTCACCCAGTTCCTCCCCTCCTAGACCCCCCCAAGACCCAAACGACCCCGTCGCAGCCTCCGGATGGCGGCGGGGGGGGGAAGAGGAAACAACCCCCCGAAACTGAGAGGTGAGATCCCAGCAGGGGGGTAGGGGGGGGGCTTCAGGGAGAGGAAAGGGGGGTACTAACCCCCCCCCCAAATCTCCCAGTGCCCCCCCCAGCTCGCTGAAGCAGGTTCGGGGTCCCCCCCACTGGCTGCGGAGGGACCTGCGGGTTCGCTGCGTGGACAGGGAGTTCCAGGCCGGGCGCTACTACAACTGCAAGGTCTGGGGGGGGGGTCTGGGGGGGTTATTTTGAGGAGGGGGGCTGCTGGGAGCACCCCAATACCCCCCCCCTTACCTTATAATCCCCCCCCCCCCCCCAAGATGGTGGTGGAAGACTTGGTGACCCCCGACACCTGCGCGTGCCGCACGGACGAGGGGCGGCTGGTGGAGGGTGAGTAAGGGGGGTCCCCTCACTCACACCCCCCTTGGGGTGGGGTTGGGGGGGTTTAGAGGGGGGGTCTGACCCCTTTTTGGGCTGATCCCCCCCCCCCATCCTGAGCTCAGGCCTGCAGGAAGCCATGTTGGAGACCGTCATCCCCCGCGGCGACGCCGACCGCGTCATGGTGGTGCTGGGGGAACACGCTGGGAGGGTGAGTAAGGGGTGGGGGGGGAAAAGGGGGGTGGGGGGGTTGAGTTGAGCTCGTTCCCCCTCCCCAAATGACACCCCTGTGTCCCCTTCCCTCCCCCCCCGCTCAGGTGGGGCGTATCCTGGAGCGGGAGCCGGGCCGCAGCCGGGCGCTGGTGCAGCTGGAGCGGGATGAGGCCGGGCGGGTGGTGAAGCTGGATTATGACGTCATCTGCCACTACCTGGGGGGGCACGAGGATGACTGAGGCAACCCCCCCCCCCCAAATCCTACCCCCCACCCCCCACCCCCCCAAAACCCAGCGCTTGCCAGCTTCAGACATGGTGGACAAGGACCCTGACAGCTTCAAACATGGCGGACAGGGAGCTTGCCAGATTCCAACATGGTGGACATGGACTCTGCCAGCTTCAAACATGGCGGACAAGGACCCTGCCAGCTCCCAGTATGGTGGGTATGGAGCTTGCCAGCTTCCAACATGGCGGACAGGGAGCTTGCCAGCTTCCAACATGGCGGAAATGGACCTTGCCAGCTTCAGACATGGCGGACAAGGACCTTGGCAGCTTCAAACATGGCGGACAAGGACCTTGGCAGCTTCAAACATGGCGGACAAGGACCTTGCCAGCTTCCAACTAGGCAGACAGGGGACTTGCCAGCTTCAAACATGGCAGAAATGGACCTTGCCAGCTTCAAACATGGTGGACAGGGACTCTGCCAGCTTCAGACATGGCGGACAAGGACCTTGCCAGCTCCCAACATGACGGAGATGGACCTTGCCAGCTTCCAACATGGCGGACAAGGACTGTGCCAGCTTCAACATGGCGGAAATGGACCCTGCCAGCTTCCAACATGGTGGACAAGGACCTTGCCAGCTCCCAGTATGGTGAACATGGAGCTTGCCAGCTTCCAACATGGCAGACAGGGGACTTGCCAGCTTCAAACATGGTGGACAAGGGCCCTGCCAGCTTCCAACATGGTGGACAGGGAGCTTGTCAGCTTCAAACATGGTGGACATGGACTCTGCCAGCTTCAAACATGGCGGACAAGGACCTTGCCAGCTTCAAACATGGCGGACATGGACCCTGCCAGCTTCCAACATGGTGGACAGGGACCTTGGCAGCTTCCAACATGGCGGAAATGGACTTTGCCAGCTTCCAACATGGCGGACAAGGACCTTGGCAGCTCCCAGTGTGGTGGGTATGGAGCTTGCCAGCTTCCAACATGGCGGACAAGGACTTTGCCAGCTTCAAACATGGCGGCAGGGCCCTTGCCAGCTCCCAGTATGGCGGTCAGGGCCCTTGCCAGCTTCCAACATGGCGGCCGGGCCCTTGCCAGCTGTGGCCGTGGCCGCCCCAACCCTCCTGCCAGTTCCCAACATGGCGGCTGCGGCTTCGGGACAATAAATGGCGCCGCGCTGGGCCCCGCCTCGTGCTCAGTTTAACCCCCCCCACCCCCCCAGCCCTTCACCCCGCTGCCAGCTTCCAAGATGGCGGCGGCGGCGGGGGGGTGGAGCTGGAGGCGGTAACTCCGCCCCTTCCCCCCACCCAGCCAATCAGGGGCCGCTCCTCCGTTGCCAAGGGCGACGGAGGCCGCGCTTGGGCGGGGTGGGGAAGGATCTCACGTGACTCGCCCTGGTCGCCGCTCTGCTGCGTCACTTCCGGCGCGACTCGCTGCTGTAGCGGCCGCCGCTGTTTGTCCGGTGGGGGGGGGGGGGGGGGGTCGGGGGGTGATTTGGGGACGGGACCCCCCCTCCCCCAGGCCCCCACCACCATCTCACCCCCCCTCCTGCCCCCCCCAGCAGCGGCGCCATGGCGCAGGCCCGAGGCGTCAACAGCCTCCGCTTCAACCAGGACCAGAGTGAGTCGGGGGGGGCGGGAAGGGCCCGGGACCCCCCCAGGGACCCCCCCAGACCCCCGAGACACCCCAGACCCCCCCCCCCGGGACCCCCTGGACCCTCCAGACCCCCCCGGGACCCCCCGGGAACCCTCAGACCCTCCCTGGACCCACCTCAACCCCCCTGGACTCTCAGGGACCCCCCCAGGCTCCCCTGGACCCCTCCAAACCTGCCCTGGACCCCCCCAAAATCCCCTCCAGGACCCCCCAGACCCCCCCAAACCCCCCATGACACCCCCAACCCTCCCTGGACCCCCTTAACCCCCCCTGGACTCTCAGGGACCCCCCCAGACTGCTCCCTGGACCCCCCAGACCCCCCCAAACCCCCCGGGACACCCCCTGGACCCCCCTTAACCCCCCTGGACTCTCAGGACCCCCTCAGGCCCCCCGGGACCCCCCAGACCCCCCCCCGGGACACCCCAACCTCTCCCTGGACCCACCTAAACCCCCCTGGACTCTCAGGACCCCCCCAGGTCCCCCTGGACACCCCCAAACCCGCCCTGGACCCCCCCCGAGACCCCCCCAGACCCCCTGGGACCCCCCCCAAACCTCCCTGCCCCCCCCCTTAACCCCCCCTGGACTCTCAGGGACCCTCCCCAGGTCCCCCTGGACCCCCCCCAGACCCCCCCGGGACACCCCCAACCCTCCCTGGACCCCCCTTAACCCCCCCCGGACTCTCAGGGACCCCCCAAACCCCCCCGGGACCCCCTTGGACCCCCCATCCCCCATGGACCCCCTTAACCCCCCATGGACTCAGGGATCCTCCAAGGCCCCCCGGGACCCCCCCAAACCCCCTCCGGGGCCCCCACAACCCCCCAGGACCCTCCGGGACCCCCCTAAACCCCCTCTGGATCCCCCCAAACCCTCCCCAAACCCCCTGGACCCCTCTGGACCCCCCGAACCCCCTCCGGGACCCTCAAACCCCCCCCCCCAGGACCATCTGGGACCCCGTAAACCCCCCCAGGGACCCCTCTAAACCCCCTTTGGACCCCCCAAAACACCCCCGGACCCCCCTAACCCCCCCCCGGACACTCTGGGACCCCCCCAGGCCCCCCGGGACCTCCTTAAACCCCCTCCAGGACCCCCCAAACTCCCCCAGGTCCCCTCTAAGCCCCACCAGGACCCCCCCAAACACCCTGGGACACCCCTAAGCCCCCTGGAACCCCCAAACCTGCCCTGGACCCCCCTAAACCTCCCCCAAACCCCTCTGGGACCCCCCTAGACCCCACCAGGACCCCCCCAACCCCCCGTGGACCCCCCTAAACCCCCCTGGGACCTCCTGTGACCCCAAGCCCCCCCCAAAACCTCCCCCAAACCCCTGCTGCGACCCCCATAACCCCCTCTGGACGCCTCTAAACACCCCCAGGACCTCAAATTCCCCCTCCAAACCACCCCCAAACCCCTCTGGGACCCCCCCAAACCCTCCCTTGGGACCTCCCAGGACCCCAAACCCCCTGGGACCCCCCCCAAACCCCCCTCCCCCCCCCCCAGGCTGTTTCTGCGTCGCGATGGACTCGGGGGTCCGGATCTTCAACGTGGAGCCGCTGATGGAGAAGGGGGCACCTGGGTGAGGGGGGGGCTTGGGGACCCCCCCATCCTGCCCAGGGGGGTTGGGGACCCCCCTGGGCTTGGGGAAGGGGTTTGGGGACCCCCCTGTCCTGCCCTGAGGGGGTTTTGGGACCCCCCGTCCTGTCCTGGGGGGGTTTGGGGACCCCCCATCCTGCCCTGGGGGGGTTGGGGACCCCCCCTGGGTTGGGGAGGGGGTTTGGGGACCCCCCCATCCTGCCCTGGGGGGGTTTGGGGACCCCTCTGGCTTGGGGAGGGGGTTTGGGGACCCCCCCATCCTGCCCTGGGGGGTTTTGGAGACCCCCCTGGCTTGGGGAGGGGGATTGGGGACCCCCCAGTCCTGCCCTGAGGGGCTTGGGGACCCCCCATCCTGCCTGGGGGAGTTGGGGACCCCCCTGGCTTGGGGAGGGGGTTTGGGGACCCCCCTGTCCTGCCCAGTGGGGGTTTGGGGGACCCACCCCATCCTGCCCTGAGGGGTTTGGGGACCCCTCTGGCTTGGGGAGGGGTGAGGAGACCCCCCCAGTCCTGCCCTGAGGGGGTTTGGGGACCCCCCTGGCTTGGGGAGGGGGCTTGGGGACACCCCCATCCTGCCCTGAGGGGGTTTGGGGACCCCCCTGGCTTGGGGAGGGGGTTTGGGGACCCCCCCATCCTGCCCTGGGGGGGTTGGGGACCCCCCCTGGCTTGGGGAGGGGGCTTGGGGACCCCCCCCATCCTGCCCTGAGGGGTTTGGGACCCCCCCATCCTGCTCTGAGGGGGTTTGGGGACCCCCTGGCTTGGGGAGGGGGTTTGGGGACCCCCCCATCCTGCCCTGGGGGGGTTTGGGTCCCCCCATCCTGCCTAGGGGGGGGTTGGGGACCCCTCTGGCTTGGGGAGGGGTTTGGAGACCCCCCCATCCTGTCCAGGGGGGGTTTGGGGGACCCCCCTGGCTTGGGGAGGGGGTTTGGGGACCCCCCATCCTGCCCTGAGGGGGTTTGGGGACCCCCCTGGCTTGGGGAAGGGGTTTGGGGACCCCCCTGTCCTGCCCTGAGGGGGTTTGGGGACCCCCCCATCCTGCCCTGGGGGGGTTGGGGACCCCCCTGGCTTGGGGAGGGGGCTTGGGGACCCCCCCATCCTGCCCAGGGAGGGTTTGGGGACCCCCTGGCTTGGGGAGGGGGTTTGGGGACCCCCCCCCATCCTGCCCTGGGGGGGTTTGGGGACCCCCTGGCTTGAGGAGGGGGCTTGGGGACCCCCCCATCCTGCCCAGGGGGGTTTGGGGACCCCCCTGGCTTGGGAAGGGGTTTGGGGACCCCCCCATCCTGCCCTGAGGGGGTTTTGGGACCCCCCGTCCTGCCTTGGGGGGGCTTGGGGACCCCCCCATCCTGCCCTGGGGGGCTTGGGGGACCCCCCTGGCTTGGGGAGGGGGCTTGGGACCCCCCTGTCCTGCCCTGAGGGGGTTTTGGAACCCCCCGTCCTGTCCTGGGGGGGTTTGGGGACCCCCCATCCTGCCTTGGGGGGGCTTGGGGACCTCCCCATCCTGCCCAGGGGGGTTGGGGGACCCCCTGGCTTGGGCAGGGGGTTTGGGGACCCCCCCTGTCCTGCCCTGAGGGGGTTTGGGGACCCCCTGGCTTGGGGAGGGGGCTTGGGGACCCCCCCCATCCTGCCCTGGGGGGGTTTGGGGACCCCCCATCCTGCCCTGGGGGGGTTTGGGGACCCCCCTGGTTTGGGGAGGGTGTTTGGGGACCCCCCCATCCTGCCCTGAGGGGGTTTGGGGACCCCCTGGCTTGGGGAGGGGGTTTGGGGACCCCCCCATCCTGCCCTGAGGGGGTTTGGGGACCCCCTGGCTTGAGGAGGGGGTTTGGGGACCCCCCCATCCTGCCCTGGGGGGTTTTGGAGACCCCCCTGTCCTGCCCTGAGGGGATTTGGGGACCCCCCCATCCTGCCCTGGGGGGGTTTGGGGACCCCCCTGTCCTGCCCTGAGGGGATTTGGGGACCCCCCCATCCTGCCCTGGGGGGTTTGGGGACCCCCCTGGCTTGGGGAGGGGGTTTGGGGACCCCCCCATCCTGCCCTGAGGGTGTTTGGGGACCCCCCTGGCTTGGAGAGGGGGTTGGGGACTCCCCCATCCTGCCCTGGGGGGTTTGGGGACCCCCCTGGCTTGGGAGGGGGTTTGGGACCCCCCCATCCTGCCTGGGGGGGTTTGGGACCCCTCTGGCTTGGGGAGGGGTTTGGGGACCCCCCATCCTGCCCTGGGGGTT
>NC_140121.1:639663-745864 GCF_964237585.1 Gallinula chloropus | reverse complement strand
ACCTGCCCCCCTCCCCAATTCATCCTCCCAACCTGCTCCCCCCCCAATTCACCCCCCCGTTCCCTGACCTGGGTGTCGAAGTTCCCGTACGTCTCCACCCCCACGGTCTCCGATGGGTCTTTATCCAAAAGCTGTGGGAAGGGAGGGACTGTAAGAGCTCTAAGGTGGGTGAGGGGGGGGTGCAGAGAACTCTTAACCCCCCCCCCAAAAAGATTCCCCCCAAATCCCCCACACTGCCCCCCCAAACAACACCCCACCCCCACAACCCTCCACCCAGACTCAGCCCCACCACCCCCTCCCCAACGCTCCAACCCCCCCTCCAACCGACCTTCAATGCTGCCATCCCCCCCAAAACCCCCCTGGGGACCCCTCCCCAACCCCCCCAGGGCCCCAAAACCCCCCCTGGGGACCCCCCCAGCCCCTCCCACCTCCTGGATTGCCTTCATCACCACGTGCTGCACCGACTCCTCCAGCGTCATGATGCGCTCGATGTGCTCTGCAAAGGGGGGGGGTGTGGAATTAGTGGGGTTAAGGGGGTGCAGGTTCAGATTTGGGGAGGGGGCTGGGGGGTCCTGCACCCACCTTCCCTCCTCTCGCAGCTCACGGCGCATCCCAGCACCAGCCTCACCAGTTTGCCCAGTTGCTCCGGGTCGGCGTGCTGGGCTGCCAGCGCCACGTCAGGGACGTGCTGTTCCTCCACCACTTGGCCCAACACCTTGTTGTTTTGGGGGGGGGTCTCTTTAAAGGGGGTACAAGGGACAGCACCCACCCCCTGCACCCCAAAACAGGGCACCTGCACCCTTGGGACCCCCTGTGCACCCCCCCCAAACCCCCCCCCCCTACTCACGTCCTGCCAGTATTCCAGAACACTCTGCAGCACCTTCCGCAGGTTGCTCACCTGGGGGGGGGGTGTGGGGGTGTTAAAAGTGGACAGAACACCTAGAACCCCCAAAATCCACCCCCACACACACTGCTGGGGGACCACAGGACACCTAGAACCCCCAAAATCCACCCCCACCACCACTGGGGGACCCCAGGACACCTAGAACCCCCCAAATCCACCCCCCACACACTGCTGGGGGACCCGAGGACACCTAGAACCCCCAAAATCCACCCCACACACACCGATGGGGGACCCCAGGACACCTAGAACCCCCAAACCCACCCCCACACACTGCTGGGGGACCCCAGGACACCTAGAACCCCCAAATCCACTCCCACACACACTGCTGGGGGACCCCAGAACACCTAGAACCCCCAAAATCCACCCTCCCACCACCACTGGGGGACCCCAGGACACCTAGAACCCCCCAAATCCACCCCCCCACACTGCTGGGGGACCCGAGGACACCTAGAACCCCCAAATCCACTCCCACACACACTGCTGGGGGACCCCAGAACACCTAGAACCCCCAAAATCCACCCCACACACACCGATGGGGGACCCCAGGACACCTAGAACCCCCCAAATCCACCCCCACACATTGCTGGGGGACCCCAGGACACCTAGAACCCCCAAAATCCACCCCCACATACACTGCTGGAAGACCCCAGGACACCTAGAACCCCCAAAATCCACCCCCCCACACGGCTGGGGGGACCCCAGGACACCTAGAACCCCCAAAATCCACCCCCCCCCCCTGCTGGGGGACCCCAGGACACCTCCTGTAACCCTGCCTAAAGTTACCCCAAAACTCATCCTCACCCCCCCAGCCCTGAGACACCCCCCTCCCCCCTCCCATTCCCCAAAACTGGGGAGGGGGGGGTTTGGCCTCCAAAAATGCCCCCACCCCCCCACTTTCCCCCCTCCCCACCTTCAGCCTCCAGTTCTCCTCGGTGTCGTCCCGGATTCGGCCCAACCACGTCTCATTGAACCAGGAGGCATCGCTGGGGGGTGGGAAAAGGAGAGGGGAACCCCCCACACACACCCCAAAATCAGGTCCTGGCCTCCTCACCCCCACCTGGGGGGTGGTTTAGGGGGAGTGTGTGTCCTTGTCCCACCCCCCCCCGACTCACATGCTGTGCAGGACATGGGCGAGGGTCACCCCGTTCGCCAGGTCCCGGGGGGAGCTGCAGGGTGAGGGGGGGGCGAAGGTCTGCAGCTGGGTGGGGAGGGGAGGGACACAAGGTGTGTGGTGGATGAGGGGGGGTGGGGGGTGGAGGGAACCCCCAAACAGCCCCCCCCACACCCCCCTCACCCCAGACCCACTCAGGGCTGAGAACGGACAACTCGTGTCATACCACACCCACAACTCACACCCCCCCCCGCAGACATGGGGGGGGCCCCAAACCTGCACAACCCCCCCAAACCAATGCTGGGGAGGGGAAGGGCAGGACTCCCACCCCCCCATCTTTAACCCCCGGGGTACGGAGCCCCCCCCCCCACCCAGTTAACCGACCCCCCCCCCCCCCCCCCGCCACGTAAACGGGGTCAAAGGGCGCCCGTGGGGACGTCACTGGGCGCGGGGACGGTCACACGGGCCCGGGAAGGGGCACATGGAGCTGGGAGGGGGTCACACGGCCCCGGGGGGGTCCGGGGAGGGGGGACGGGGGCGGTCCCGGCCCCCCCTTACCCAGGTGAGCAGCGGCCCGCACACGTCCCGCCCCGCCGCCATGGCCGCCGGTCCGCCAAGGCCACCGAGCAGCTCCCAGAGCGGCCGCACCTGTCAGCCCCGCCCACTTCCGGCCACCACCCATATTCTGGCTCCGCCATTGGTGGAACCGGCCCTTCCCGACCTGTTGGCCCGCCCACTTCACCCCTCCAGGGACCGGGACCCACCGAGGGGGGGCGAGAGGGGAGGGGGCGGGAGGGGAGGGGGCGAGGGGGGTCGTGGGGGGCGTGGAGGGGAGGGGAGGGGGCGAGGGGGGGTGGGAGTTGGAGGGCGGGGGGGAATTACCGGGTCGCCATGGCAACTTCCTGGGCTCTCAGGGTCGCCACTTCCGGGGGACCATTTTTCGCGCCGCAACTAAACTGAGCTGGTACCAAAGGCCCCAGGTCGCTACTTCCGGGGGAACATTTTTCGCGCCGCACAATGTGGAACCAAAGTCCCACGGGCAGAGGGGCTACTGGGAGTACTGGGAGGGCATGTGAGGGTTAAATGGGCTCTGGGAGAGCACTATGAGGCCACTGTGTGGGGCTAACTGGGAGTACTGGTGGTTACTGGGGGATTTGGGGGGGTTACTGGGAGCTTAAAGAGGATAACTGGGAGTACTGGTGGTTACTGAGAGATTTGGCGGGGTTCCCGGGAGCTTAAAGGGGGTAACTGGGAGTACTGGGGGTACTGCTTCCTTCCCCCCTCTCCCCATTTCATGACCACCCCCCACCCCATCACCTGGGTGCCCACCCTGCCCCCGTTCCCGGGGGTGGGGCTGGGGGATAAAGGTGCTTCCACACCCCCCCCCACGCCCCCCCCCACGGTTTATGGGGCCCCCCAGGGGTTTTGGGGTGAACTTGAGGCTTTTTGGGTCCCAGTGTCCATTTGTATTTGTCTGTACAGAATATAAACATGGGGGGGGGGGTAGAGTTGGGGGGGGGGCCAGGCCACCTTGGGGTACCCCCCCCGTCCCCCCAAAAAGCTGTCCGGGGTCAGCCCAGTGTTGGGGATCCCCCCTCACCCCCCCCAGTGTCGAGGGGTGCTGGGGGTGCTCAGGATCTGTGTCCTTGGGGGGGGTGTCAGTGGGGGGGGGGGTCCCACTGCACCCAGGGGGGTCCCACTGCACCTGGGGAGGGGGGACATCAGGTCCAGGGGTTCCTCAACGGGGGGGTGGGGATCCAGATGTTCCGGGATCCAGGGGTGGCCCAAGGTTCTTCTGGGGGGGGGGGAATCCAGCTCTCCCAGGATCCAGCTGTGTTGGTATCCAGCTGTTCTAGGATCCAGCTCTTTGGGGTCCAGATGTCCTGGGATCTAGGTTTTCCAGGATCCAGATGTTCTGGGATCCCCCTGTGCCAGGATCCAGCTGTGTTTGGGATCCAGATGTTCTAGGAACCAGCTCTTCTGGGATCCAGATGTTGCAGGATCCAACTGCTCCAGGATCCACATGTTCTGGGATCCAGCTCCTCCAGGATCCAGCTGTTTGGGAACCAGCTGTTCTGGGATCCAGCTGTTCTGGGATCCAGCTGTTCCAAGAACCAGGTTTTCCAGGATCCAGCTGTGTTGGGATCCAGATGTTCTGGGATCCAGTTCCTCTGGGATCCAGCTGTTCCAGGATCCCCCCATGCTGGGATCCAGCTGTTTGGGATCCAGCTGTTCCAGACCCGGCCTCCCCCTCAGGGCCCATGGGTGCTCAGTGTCCCCTGGGTGCCCTCAGTGTGTCCCCCACCCCAGGTCAGGGTCCCCAGGGTGTCCCCACCGTCCCCATGTCCCCTCTGGGTCAGGGTCCCCAGGGTGTCCCTGCTGTCCCCCCCCCAGGGTCAGGGTCCCCAGGGTGTCCCCATGTCCCCTCTGAGTCAGGGTCCCCAGGGTGTCCCTGCTGTCCCCCCTCAGGGTCAGGGTCCCCAGGGTGTCCCCATGTCCCCTCTGGGTCAGGGTCCCCAGGGTTTCCCCAATGTCCCCATGTCCCCTCTGGGTCAGGGTCCTCAGGGTGGCCCCTGGGTGCCCTCAGTGTGTCCCCACCCCAGGTCAGGGTCCCCAGGGTGTCCCTGCTCTCCCCCCCCCACCCCGGGGTCAGGGTCCCCAGGGTGTCCCTGCTGTCCCCATGTCCCCTCTGGGTCAGGGTCCCCAGGGTGTCCCTGCTGTCCCCCCCCCACCTCGGGGTCAGGGTCCCCAGGGTGTCCCCGCGGGTCAGGGTGCCGTGGGGGCCCCCTCGGCCTCGCTGTCGCTGCTGTCCCCCATGTCCCCCATGTCCCCCAGGTCCCCCAGGTCCCCGTGGGTCAGGCTGAAGGGCGGCAGCTCCTCGTCGGAGGAGCCCAGCGAGTCCTCGTCCCCAGGCGCGGCCCCAAGCCCACCGCCCCGAAAGCCAGCGGCCCCCGCAGCAGCCGGATCTGAGGGGACAGGGGACAGGGACAGGGGGACAGGAGAGGGACCAGGGGTGGGTAAGGGGACAAGGGACAGGGGGAGAAGGGACAGGGGGAGAGGGACAAGGGGACAAAGGACATGGGGAGAGGGACCCCAGGTGGGTGAGGGGACAAGGGACAGGGGGACAAGGGGACAAGGACCCAGGTGGGTAAGGGGACAAGGGGAGAGGGAGCAGGGATGGGTGAGGGGACAAGGGACAGGGGGACAAGGGGACAAGGGACAGGGGGAGAGGGACCAGAGGTGGGTGAGGGGACAAGGGACAGAGGGACAAGGGACAGGGGGTGAGGGACAAGGGGACAAAGGACACAGGGAGAGGGACCAGGGATGGGTGAGGGGACAAGGGACAGGGGGACAAGGGACAAGGGGACAGGGGGACAAGGGGACAGGGGGAGAGGGACCAGGGATGGGTGAGGGGACAAGGGGTCGGGGGGACAAGGGGGACAGGGGACAGGGGAGGTGACAAGGGGACAGCAGAGAAGGGGAGGGGGAGGAGAGCCGCCGTCACCAGCTGTCCCAGTGCCACCAGCTGTCCCAGTGCCACCAGCTCCACGGGGACAGCGGGGACGTCGCCAGCTGCCGGGACTGTCCCCGAGGCACCACGCGGGGCCAGAGCCACCGGGTCCCCCAGCACCCAGAGGGGGGTCACAGCACCCAGGGGTGCCCAATTCGGGGCCCCCAGCACCCCTGGGTGCCAGACAGGGGTGTCACAGCACCCTTGGGTGCCAAACTCAGGTCCCCCAGCACCCCTGGGTACCAAATTCGGGTCCCCCAGCACCCCTGGGTGCCAGACGGGGGTGTCACAGCACCCAGGGGTGCCCAATTCGGGTCCCCCAGCACCCATGGGTGCCAGAGGGGGGTATCCCAACCCCCCTGGATGCCGAATTCGGGCCCCCCAGCACCCATGGGTGCCAGAGGGGGGTATCCCAGCCCCCCTGGGTGCCCAATTCGGGTCCCCCAGCACCCCTGGGTGCCAGAGGGGGGTATCCCAGCCCCCCTGGGTGCCCAATTCGGGTCCCCCAGCACCCCTGGGTGCCAGAGGAGAGTATCATAGTACCCCCTGGGTGCCAAACTCAAGTCCCCCAGCACCCCTGGGTGCCAGAGGGGGGTATCCCAGCCCCCCTGGGTGCCGAATTCGGGTCCCCCAGCACCCCTGGGTGCCAGAGGGGGGTATCCCAGCCCCCCTGGGTGCCCAATTCGGGTCCCCCAGCACCCCTGGGTGCCAGAGGGGGGTATCCCAGCCCCCCTGGGTGCCGAATTCGGGTCCCCCAGCACCCCTGGGTGCCTTACCTCAGCCTTGAGCTCGTCGATGTGGTCCTTGAGCTGCCGGATGTACTGGGCGGCGTCCGAATGGTTGAGCTGCCCCTGGATCATCCCCTCCTCCCTCTGCGGGTGCCGGGGGGGGTCAGCGGGTCCCAAACACCTCCCCAGCACCCTGTCCCCACCCATGGGTGTCCCTCCCTGCCCCCTTTGTGTCGTTCCCCCCCCCCAAATCCCTCACCTGGATCTCCAGCTCGGCCACGCGCTGGCGCATCTCGGCCAGGGCCGCCATGCTGTCGGCCTCGCGCAGCCGCACCGCCATCACCTCCTCCTTGCTCTGGGGGGGGACAGGGGGGGACACCCCTGTCATGTGGTGGCACCCAAGGGACACCCCTGCCCCACCCAGACACGCCCGCCCATAGTGGCACCCAAGGGACACCCCCAAACACCCATCCAAATACCCCCCCCCCGCCCCCGTGTCCCCCCACTGGGAATAGGGTGGAGGGGAAGGGACTTTGGGACCCCCCCCTGCAGTGGGATACTGGGGTGGTGTGGGACACTGTGGGAGGGGACAACGGGACCCTCTGAGGTGACACACTGACCCCCCATTTGAGGGGACACCACTTGGGGAGGGGTGGGGGGGTGATGGGACCCCTTGGAGGGGATGGGGTGGGGATGGGGTGGGGATGGGGTGTCCCTGGGTGTTCCAGGGGAGGGGACTGGGGTGTCACCTTGGGGAGGGGACCCCTGGGGAGGGGACTAGGGTGGCCCCTTGGGGACATGGGTGCACAGGGAAGGTGACCCCAGGGGAGGGGACCCAGGGGAGGGGATGCCCAGGGGAGGGGACCCAGGGCAGGGGACAGGGGTGTCCCCAGGGGAGGGGACGCCCAGGGGGAGGGGACATGGGTGCACAGGGAAGGTGACCCCAGGGGAGGGGATGCCCAGGGCAGGGGACAGGGGTGTCCCCAGGGGAGAGGATCCAGGGGAGGGGATGCCCAGGGGGAGGGGACAGGGGTGTCCCCAGGGGGAGGGGACACCCGGGGAGGGCTGGGGGTGCCCCTGTGCCCCCCACCTTGCACTGGGCCTCGGCGTGCTTGCGGTGGCTCTCGCTGAGCTGGGCCTGCAGCCCCTTGCTCTGCGCCGCCGCCAGGCGCAGCTGCTCCCGCAGCCCCGCGCACGTCTGCTCCGCGCGGCCCAGCACCGTGCGCTGGATCTGGCCCTGCCAGGGACAGGGATGTCACCCCCCCAGTACACCCACAGCACCCCCAGTTCAGCCATAGCCCCCCCAGTTCAGCCCCAGTCCCGCCCCAGCACCCCCAGCCCCGCGCACATCTGCTCCGCGCGGCCCAGCACCGTGCGCTGGATCTGGCCCTGCCAGGGACAGGGATGTCACCCCCCCAGTACACCCACAGCACCCCCAGTTCAGCCACAGCACCCCCAGTATACCCACAGCCCCCCCAGTTCAGCCCCAGCACCCCCAGTTCAGCCCCAGCCCCATGCATGTCTGCTCCACGTGGCCCAGCACCGTGCGCTGGATCTGGCCCTGCCAGGGACAGGCATGTCACCCCCCCTGCACCCCCAGTTCAGCCCCAGCATCCCCAGTTCGGCCCCAGCAGACCCAGTTCAGCCCCAGCATCCCCAGTTTGGCCCCAGCATCCCCAGTTTGGCCCCAGCAGCCCCAGTTCGGCCCCAGCACCCCCAGTCCAGCCCAATTCAGCCCCCAGGGTCACATCCTGCCCACGCTCTGACCTGTGTCTCAAGTTGCAGCACCCCCAACCCCAGCACCCCCAATTGAAGTCCCCTTGGCCCCAGCACCCCCAGTTGAGCCCCAGTATCCCCACTACACCCCCAGCACCCCCCCAAGCCCCGTACCCCTAGTGTAACCCCCCCAGGTCAGGATGTGACCCACGCTCTGACCTGGGTCTCGAGCTGCAGCACCCACTGGCGCAGCACCCACAGCACCCCCAACCCCAGCACCCCCAGTACAGCCCCAGCAGCCCCAGTACAGCCCAATTCAGCCCCCAGGGTCACATCCTGCCCCTGCTCTGACCTGGGTCTCGAGCTGCAGCACCCGCTGGCGCAGCACCCACAGCACCCCCAACCCCAGCACCCCCAGTACAGCCCCAGCACCCCCAAGTACAGCCCTCCCTGAGCCCCATACCCCCAGTTCAGCCCCCAGGGTCGCATCCTGCCCCCACTCTGACCTGGGTCTCCAGCTGCAGCACCCGCTGGCGCAGCACCCACAGCACCCACAATACAGCCCCAGCACCCGCAGTACAGCCCTCCCTGAGCCCCAGCACCCCCAGTACAGCCCCCAGGGTCGCATCCTGCCCCCGCTCTGACCTGGGTCTCCAGCTGCAGCACCCGCTGGCGCAGCGCCCGCAGCTCGGCCTGGGCTTGGGCCTCCCGCAGCCGCGCGGCCACCACGGCCTCCTGCAGCGCGTTGGCGTTGCTCCGCCGCGGGGACTCCTTCCAGCGCCCGCCCGCCCGGCCCGCCTGCACCCCAAAACTGTCAGGGACCCCCCCCTGGGACGGTGGGGAGGGTGTGTGTGGGGGTAACGGACCCAGGTGGGGACTCCAGGGGTTGGGAGGGGACCCAGATGTGTGGGGATGAGGGACCCAGATGTGGGGACGAGGGACCCAAGAGACCCAGGAGGGGGGGACCCAGGTGCAGGGATGAGGGACCCAACAGACCCAGAAGGGGGGAAAAGGAACCCAGGGGACCCAGGAGGGGGGGAAAAGGGACCCAGATGTAGGGACAAGGGACCCAGGGGGTCAGGAGGGGACCCAGATGTGGGGACAAGGGACCCAAATGTGGGGACCCAGGCATGGGGATGAGGGACCCAGGGAACCCAGGAGGGGGTCCAGACGTGGGGTCAGGAGGGGACAAGGGACCCAGGAGGGGATCCAGGCGTGAGGTCAGGAGGGGACAAGGGACCCAGGAGGGGACCCAGGCGTGGGGACAAGGGACCCAGACATGGGGACAAGCGACCCAAATGTGAGGACCCAGGTGGGGACCCAGATGTAGGGACAAGGGACTCAGGGACCCAGTAACACACCCAGATGTGGGGACAAGGGACCCCATAACAGACCCAGACACGGGGACAAGGGACCCAGGGGATCTGGGAGGGGACCCAGACATGCGCATGGGGACAAGGGACCCCGTAACAGACCCAGATGTGGGGACAAGGGACCCAGGGGAGCCAGGTGTGGGGACAAGGCCCCCCCCAGGTGTGGGGACAAGGGCCCCCCTGGTGTCCCTACCTGCCAGCTGTCACTCAGGTCCTTCACTTGCTGCTGCAGCTCGGTCAGGGACTTGACGGCTTCGGCCTCGCGCAGGGCCAGGGCCTGCAGCTCCTCCTGCAGCCGCACCACGTTGTCCTCGTCGGGCAGCAGGCTGTTCCTCTGTGGGGACACGGGGTGGGGACACCCCAGGGTGAGGGGGGCACCCTGGGTGAGGGGGGAGCCCAGGGTGAGGGGACACCCTGGGGTGGAGGAGCACCCCAGGGTGGATGAGCACCCTGGGGTGTCTCACGCTGGGGTGAGGGGGAGATGCTGGGGTGAGGTGGGATCCCAGGGTGGAGGAGCACCCTGGGGTGAGGGGTACACCCTGGGGTAAGGGGGCATCCCAGGGTGGGGGAGCACCCCGGGGTCAGGGGGACACTCTGGGGTCAGGGGGGTCTCGGGTTGATGGTGCGTCCCAGGGTGAGGGGATACCCTGGGGTGAAGGGGCAGCCTGGGGTGAAGGGGCACCCCGGGGGTGAGGGGGGATCCCCCAGGGTCAGGGGGACACTGAATATGGGTAGGGACACCCCAAAGTGGTGGCATCAGGTGGGGGGTTGTCCCCTCTCTGCCATGACAAGGTGGGGACACCCATGGGAGATGAGGGGATGGGAGGGACCATGTGGCGCTGTGCTCCCTTGGATGACCCTTGGGGACACCCCAAAGCCAGGAACAACCCCCCAGGTCCCTCATGTGCCACTCCCTGTCCCCAAGGCCACCCCAGGGTGACACACCTTCTCCATGTCAAGGACTTTATCCTGCATCTCCTTGAGGGCGCCGAGGGTTTCGCTCTCCCGCAGCCGCGACTGTTCCAGCTCCGTCTCCAAGTGGGTGACAAACTCCTCGCTGAAGCGGGGGTTCCCCTGTCACCCAGTCCCCCAAACGGTGTCACCCAGGGTGGGGACAGGGTGTCACCCACAGTGGGGACACGACAACACCCACTGCACCCAGTGGGGACACAACCAACACCCACATCACACCCGGTTCACCACAGAAACCGCGGCGGTGGCACCCACATCTGGGTGTCAATCGGAAAGGGGGACAGGTAGGGGGGTGGGGACACATCTGGGGACATTTGGGGACACTGACCTGCTGGTCCTGCAGCTGTCTGATGGTGGTCTGGGCGCGCTGGAGGTTCTCAGTGGCTGAGGAGCAGCGTTGCTTGACCACCGCCAGCTCCCGCTTGATGATGTAGTTCTCCTCCGCCTCCTGCGCCCGCGTCACCTGGCCCTGGGGACAAGGAGGACGTGTCACCTCCATGGGGTGGCCCTGCTTGGGTCTTTCCCCACCTCGCTGTGTCACCAGGAGGGGGTAAAAGGGGTGACATCAAGGGTGAGGGGTGATGGTGGTTCTGTAGCGGGTGAAGGACAGGACAATGGGGACAAGAGGGTGACGGCGCTGCCCGGGGTGACGTCAGCACGGTGAGGGGTGACACGTGTTGGGTGTGTGAGAGTGGGGATGAGGGGGTGATGCCAGCCCCACAGCAGGTGGTGTGGGGACAGGAGGTGACACTGAGGAGGTGGAGGCAGTGAGGATGGGGAGGAGGTGACACCAAGGACAGGGAGGTGACACCAAGGAGGTGGAGACAGTGAGGATGGGGAGGAGGTGACACCAAGGATGGGGAGGTGACATTGAGGAGGTGACACCAAGGATAGGGAGGTGACATTGAGGAGGTGAAGACACCGAGGATGGGGAGGGGATGGGGAGGTGACACCAAGGATGGGGAGGTGACCCCAGCCCCGTGGGGACCTCTGGGGCCCTTTTGCCCCCTCTGAGTCTCTCCAAAAATCCACTTATTCCCTTCAAACTCACCAAACCACCTGAACTCTGGTCCCCAAGTGCCACCAGGCCACCCCCTACCCTCTCCCCCAAGTCCCCAAACCCCCCAAACCCCCCCCAATCCTGATATCCCCCCCCCAAAGTGGGGAAGGTGCGCGGAAGCCTCCAGCAAGGTGAAGATTTCCCTGAGGAACCTGAGGTAGATGAGCTGGGAAGCAGAAGGAAGATGAGGAGGAGGAAGGAAGAAGCATGGAGGGGTGAGGGGAGGGAGAAGAAATGGGTTAAAATACAGAAGAAAAGGGGAAAAATAGGTGTTTTTAAACACTACCTGGATGACCTTGTCGGCGAGAGCCGCGCTCTCCTGCGGCCGCCGGCGGAGAAGGAGAGAGAGAGAAGAAGGGAAACTGAGGCAGCAAGAAGAGCAACGAGGTGGAGGCATCTGGCAACCTTCCCCAAGCCCGTTTTTGGGGGGGTTTCCATGGATTTTGGGGTTCTCAGTGGTTGGGGGGGGGGGGGTTGGGTGGAAGAAAGGGGGAGGTGGCTGCTTGGTGGACTTGAAATGGTTGTTTTTTTGCATCAAAAGGGGGGTGGGGTTGGTGGTTTTGGGGTGTGGGGTGGGAAAAGGGGGGCTGGGGGGGTGGGATTGTAGCTGTGGGTGATGGAGGCTCTGGGGGGTGGGGTCAGGGAAGGTGGTTTGGGGGTGTCCTCAAGGTTGGGGGGTGTGTTTGGGGGTGTCCTCAAAGGTAGGGGGGTGTCCTCAAGGAAGGAAGGTGTTTTGGGGTGTCCGGGGGGGGGGGAAGGTTTTGGGGGTGTCCTCAAGGGGGAAGGTGGTTTGGGGGGTGTCCACAAGTGGGGGGAAGAGTTTGGGGTGTCCTCAAAGGGGGAAGGTGTTTTGGGGTGTCCTCAAGGCAAGGAGGGAGTTTGGGGTGTCTTCAAGGAGGAGTTTTGGGGTGTCCTTAAAGTAGGGGGGGTTTTGGGGTGTCCTCAAAGCAGGGAGGAGTTTTGGGGTGTCCTCAAAGCAGGGGGGGGTTTCGGGTGTCCTCAAAGGGGGGAGGAGTTTTGGGGTGTCCTCAAAGGGGGTCTCACCTTCTCCAGGGTCTCGATGCGCTGTTTCAGCAGGCGGTTCTCAGTGCGGAGGCGCTGGAGGGGGTGGGGGGAGATTGGGAGAGATAAACCCCATCAGAGGGGGGTTGAGGTCCCTCAGGGGGGTCTCTGAGCTTAGGGACAACCTGGGACAGGGGGACACGGGGGATGAGTGGCCCTGGGAGGGGGTTTGGTGGTCCCAGGATGGGTGAAATGGGCCCAGGGATGGGGCTGTGACAGGTCAAGTGGCCCCCAGAAAGCTTAAGTGGCCTTTGGGGACACCTTAAATGGTCCCAGGGTGGGTCTGTGACAGGCCAAGTGGCCCCCAGAAGGTTTAAGTGGCCTTTGGGGACACCTTAAATGGTCCCAGGGTGGGTCAAAGAGGCCCCAGGGTGGGTCTGTGACAGGCCAAGTGGCCCCCAGAAGGTTTAAGTGGCCCTTGGGGACACCTTAAATGGTCCCAGGGTGGGTCTGTGACAGGCCAAGTGGCCCCCAGAAGGCTTAAGTGGCCCTTGGGGACACCTTAAATGGTCCCAGGGTGGGTCTGTGACAGGCCAAGTGGCCCTTGGGGACACCTTAAATGGTCCCAGGGTGGGTCAGATTGATGTGGATCATCCCAAAGAGGTTCAAGTGACCTTAGGGACACGTCAAGTGGCTCCAGGGAGGGGCTGAGCCATCCTGAGATGGTCCAAGTAGCCCCAGAATTGGGCTACAGGGCTTGGGGTGGCTCAAGGTGACACCAGGGATGGGTCAAAGTGGCCTTGGGGTGGCTTAAATGGCTTCAGGGATGGGACAAGCAGCCCCAAAACGTGGCCTGTCTCACCTTGATCTCGATCTGCTCCTCCATCTCCTTGTTCTTGATGGCAGCATACTCCTTCTCCAACCTGCTCGGGACATGGGGGGGCCGTGAGGAGGGGGAGACACCCATCCAAGGTGAGGAAACCATCTCCCCCACCTCACCTCTTCATCTTCTTGGGGTTGTACTTGACTTGGAAAGCCCTGAGGATGAGTTTGTCGGGGCAGCTGTCGAATTGGTGAGGAATCACCTTCTGGAAGTACTGCAGGAGGAGAAACCGCCCCAAAAGAAAGACCCTTCCTTAAACCAGCCCCCAAAAATTGGGTTGGATGGGTGAAGCCACCCCAAAAACGCCCTTGTTGGATAAATCCACCCCAAAACTACGTCTCCTTGGAGACATCTACCCCAAAACATGTCCCAGTTGGATAAATCCACCCCAAACTATGTCTCCTTGGAGACATCTGCTCCAAAACACGTCCCATTGGATAAATCCACCCCAAAACTACATCCCCTTGGACACATCTGCTCCAAAACACGTCCCAGTTGGATAAATCCACCCCAAAACTACGTCCCCTTGGACAAATCCACCCCAAAACTACGTTTCCTTGGAGACATCTACCCCAAAACACGTCCCAGTTGGATAAATCCACCCCAAAACTACGTTTCCTTGGAGACATCTACCCCAAAACACGTCCCAGTTGGATAAATCCACCCCAAAACTACGTCCCCTTGGAGACATCTACCCCAAAACACGTCCCAGTTGGATAAATCCACCCCAAAACTACGTCCCCTTGGAGACATCTACCCCAAAACACGTCCCAGTTGGATAAATCCACCCCAAAACTACGTCCCCTTGGAGACATCTACCCCAAAACACGTCCCAGTTGGATAAATCCACCCCAAAACTACGTCCCCTTGGAGACATCTACCCCAAAACATGTCCCAGTTGGATAAATCCACCCCAAAACTACGTCCCCTTGGACAAATCCACCCCAAAACATGTTCCATTGGATAAATCCACCCCAAAACTATGTCCCCTTGGACACATCCACCCCAAAACTATGTCCCCTTGGACACATCCACCCCAAAAGCCACCAGTACCTACCTGGGACATGCCCTCCATGTCGAGCTGGACGAGCTCAGCCTGATTGAACTGCAGCAGGGCCATTCCCACGCGGAAGACGATCTCCAAGCCCTGCAGGAAAGGTCCTCAGTTGACCCTACACCCCATTCTCTGACCTGCTCAGGTTTTTGGGGTGGGTTTTCCTCCCCCCACCCCCTCCCCAAAGCTAGTTGGAGACCTTTTCCACACGGTGGTGTCACCAGAGGCCCCGTTACCTCGTACATGAAGATGTCGAAGACGCGGGTGGCCACGGGGAGAGGGAAGGTGGTGAGGAAGAGGGTGAGGAACCAGGAAGAGGCGTACATGGAAGTGAGGAAGCTCTGGGAGCGGAAGTGGATGTTCAGCTCCGGCAGCTGCTCCTGGGTGGGAGAGATGGAGAAGGGTGGGGTTGTGTTTAGGGGTCTCATTTTGGGGGTTTGAACAGGTCCAGGAGGTCTCTGAGGGGGTCTCATGTGGGGCTGGTGAGGTTTGAACAGGTCCAGGAGGTCTCTGAGGGGGTCTCATGTGGGGCTGGTGAGGTTTGAACAGGTCCAGGAGGTCTCTGAGGGGGTCTCATGTGGGGCTGGTGAGGTTTGAACAGGTCCAGGAGGTCTCTGAGGGGGTCTCATGTGGGGCTGGTGAGGTTTGAACAGGTCCAGGAGGTCTCTGAGGGGGTCTCATGGGAGCTCCCCAGGGTCTCAGGGATGTCCCTCAGGGCAGCCCATGGGTGGTCCTTGGGGTGTCTCATGGATGGTTCCTTTGGGTGGCTCACAGATGGTCCCTGGGGCATCTCAGGGAGGTGCCCCCAAGGTCTCATGGACATTGGGGATCTTCTTGACACCCCTGGGGGAGTCTCACTGATGTCCCCTTTGAGAAATCATAGGTGGTGCTCACAGCATCTCCCAGACATCCCCAAGAGGAACCCAAATCCTCCCAAGAGCTGCCACCCATCTCTCCTTACACCTCATCTCCTGGCTCTACCTGCCCAATCCCACCATCCCAAGGGTTTTGGGGGGGACGTGGGGTTGGTTCCTACCTGCAGCATGTACTCAAACTGGTAGATGCAGAGCCCCAGTTCAGCCATACTGGGTTTGAAGAGCTCCCGCAGGCGGTACTCCTGCATCAGCCTCACGAACACGCAGAAGGCTTCTTCCTCAGGCATCTGGAGACCCAAAGGGACATGAATTCTTCCATTAAACCTCTGCTGGAAGCTTCTCATGGGGAAATCTATTCCCATCAGGAGGTGGGACATGCTGGAAGCCATCCCAGAAAACAAGGTGGAGTTTTAAACCCAGGGATGGTGGGAACGAGCCTGTTTCATCCCCAAGGATGGAGGAAAAAGGTTCCTATTCCCCATCTCTATTTCACCACATCTCCAGAGGGTGTTTAAAAACCCCAGGAGATGCTCTTCAACCTCAAGGGTGTCCCAAACCTGCATGAGCAGCAGTCCCACGATGAAGGCGCTGCCTTGGCAGTATCCCACCTCTCTGTCCACCAGGGAATAAGCCTGGAAAAAAAAGGAGGAAGATCAAAAGAAATCAAGGTAAATAGAAGTTCAAGCAGATGTTGGGCCACCATCCCTTCCTGGTGTGGGAGATGTGGGCCATGGGAAACGGCTGGAGTGGTTTATCTCTGGCTGACAAGACTACCTTCATGACGTTGAAGAGCACCTCCTGGCCCAAGCTGTCCTGTCCCTTGAAGAACTCGTGCTCTGGGTAGGTACGAGCGATGTCCCTTCGGATGAGCTTCTCACAAGGTGAGGACATCTTGAGGAGCTCTGAGTACTGGTTCTTGACTGGCATGTCAGTGGCACTGCAGAGCAGCTGCCAGACGATGGCACGGAAGTGGTGGGGGATCCCTTTGCGGATCAGCTCCTGTGGGGTCAAAAACCCCCAACCCCAGAATGGTGTTGGGGGGAAAAAACCACTTAAAAATGGGTTTAAAGGAAGATTTGGAAGCTCCTCGTGGAGGAGACATCGTGCTGGCCCAGCATGGAGAAGGTTCCTTTGAAGGAGAGGGGGAATTGGGTGAAAATGAAAGGCTGGTCCTCACCTTCAGCAGCTTTTCCTTCTTCTTCCTCCACTCGTCCCACTCATTGACGATGCGGCCCCAGAGGATCCAAGTGTCTTCTTCAAGGTGGCTGAGGTTGGAGGAGGCTGAGGAGCTGGAGACCAAGGAGGAGCCGCTGTTCCTTCGGGAGCCGTTCATGGAGCGCATGGATTTGGAGTCGGCCTCCAGGAGCCTGTGAGAGAGGGGGGTAGATCCCCAAAAAATGGGTGGAGAGGACCCAAAAGAGGAGATATTCCCCCCAAAATAGCACCTGAGGAGAGGAGGTTCCTCCCAGATGGCCCCCAAGAAGGGGATACTCCACCAAAACAGCCTCATGAAGAAGAGATTCCCCCAAAAATCACTCCAAAAGAGGAGATATTCCCCCCAAAATAGCACCTGAAGAGAGGAGGTTCCTCCCAAATGGCCCCCAAGAAGGGGATACTCCATCAAAACAGCCTCATGGAGAAGAGATTCCCCCAAAAATGCCCCCCAAAAGGAGATACTCCACCAAAAAAGTCCCAAAGGAGGACAGATTTCCCCAAAAGCATGTTAAAAGAGGAAAGACTCACCCCAAACACCAGATATTCCACCCAAATTGCCCCAAAGAAGGAGAAATTCTCTGAAAATTGACCCAAAGGAAGAGATATTCCCCCAAAAAATCACTCCAAAAGAGGAGATATTCCCCCAAAACCACCCCAAAGGGAGAGATAGTGCCCCAAACCCTAGTATATTCCCCCAAATCCACCCCAAAGGGCCAGATATTCCCTAAAAATCACTCCAAAGGAGCAGATATCCCCTCAAATCCACCCCAAAGGGAGCAGATATTCCCCCCAAACCACCAGACATTCCCCCAAAACCACCTTAAAGGGGCAGATACTCCCCCAAAACCACCCCAAAAGGGGCAGATATTCCTTTCAACCAGCATTTTCACTGGATCTTGGAGGAAGCAGCTTCTTGTTGTCCAGTTTCTTTGATTTTAAAGGGAATAAAAAACCCCAATAAACCCCCGATTTGGGTAAAACATCCCCCAGAACTCACCGATTTTGCTCCTCCAGCTTGGCCAGCAGCTCCAGTTCATCAGGGCTGAGGTTTTCAGAGTCAGAAGTGGGGGAACAGGCTGGGGCTGAGTTGACAGAGGAAAGGGCTTCGTGGGACGATGAATCGGGGCTGACGGCCGGCGACGCCATGGCTGGGGGGAGCCCGTAACGGGGTGAGTCCACAGGGATTTTGGGGTCTCACCTGAAAAGCCCAGAGCAGGGGGGGTGTGAGAGGGATGTGACACCCCTTTCCCATCTTTTCCTCCTTCAAAACTCTCTTAAAGCTGTTTCCATTTGCCATATTCCCCTAATTCCCCCCAAACCCCCCTTTTTAAGCCCAGATTTCATGCTGTGCCAGGGTCTAAAGTGCATCATCCTTGAAATGGCTCAACTCATGTTTTTTGGGGTGAAACCTTGGGTTTTCCAGCATAAAATAGGGGTGGAGAGGTGATGGCTGCTGTTCTTCAGGGATTCCTGTTGTGGAGAGATCTGGTTATGGAGTTATGTGCATCAAAATTTGCTGGAAACTCTTGAATTTGGAGGAAAACCCCAAATCTTTGGGGGTGACAGAGCGCTGAGGAGTCCTCCAGGTGCCCACATGGCTCCAAAATCCACTTATTTCCCCCCAAAATTAATATTACTCAACCAAAAGACCAGAAAAAATAAGCTGGACATCGATGCCAACCTTGAACTGGAACGTTTTGGGAGGAAACCAGTCAAATTCGCCCTCCCCACACTTCAAATCTGTCAATTTGTAGCTTTTCTGACCCATTTCAGCAGCTTTTCTGACCAGTTTTGCCCCTTTCCTGCTTATTTTGTGCCTTTTTCACCCTTTTTCATACCTTCCCAGCACCGTTTCATGGCTTCACTCAGGTGGTTTTGCACCTTTTCCACCCCATTTTCATGGTGCAGTTTTCTCAGCATCCCTCAGTGCTGGTTTTTTTCACCCTTTTTTTGCCTTTTTTCATCCTTTTCCCACCCCTCTTCCCCCCTCTTTTGCCTTTTCCCATCCTTTTTTGTGAGGAAACCATTAAAATTTGCCCTCCCCACACTTCAAATCTGTCAATTTGTAGCTTTTTTGATCCATTTTTGCAGCTTTTCTGGCCAGTTTCACCCTCTTTTGCCTTTTCCCACCCCCTTTTCACCTTCTTTTGCCTTTTTCCACCCAATTTTTGCAGCATCTCAGTGCTGTTTCCACAGAGTTTTGGGTTCTTTTCTCCAGTGGTTTCACCACCACTTAAAACTTCATGGAAAAAGGGTGGAAAAAGGGGGTTCCCTCCCCCCCCAAATTTCAGCAGGGATTTTCCCATCAAACACAAACCATCCAAAAAATCCATCAATTTTGCCACAAACTCCCATTATTAAAGGGCAAAATGTGCCAGGTAAGGGAATTATAACCCCCCTCCCCAAAATATTTCAGTGGGACATTCATGAGCTTCACCAATCTCCACCATTGGCAGAAGAAAAGGAAGGAAAAATGGATAAAAATGGGTTTAAAACCCACCAGTTTCACCCCAGCAGGGATGAAACCGGGCTCAATCCTAAGCTAAGATGCCACAGGGTTTAAAAACTGAGCAAAACCCACCCAAAACCAGGTGAAAAACCACATTCAGCACCAAAAAAGAGCAAGGAAACCACATCAGCATCACACACACTCCCCCCTCCCACAAGGAAAACTGCATTTTTGGGGGGGAAAACCAACCCAAAATACCACCTGGGGGGTGATTTTTGTTGGTTTTCAGAGGCCTAAATTGCTCAGAATGAGGAATCCGGGTGGATTTTAGCTGCTTTTGGGGTTTTTTCACCAAAATAGGGTGGGTTTTCTTGCCCTCCATCTAAGCAGCTGGTAGCAGCAGGTATTAAACATCACCGGAGAAGCTCTGAATGATGAAGAAAAGGTGGAAAAAGGAGAGGGGGGGAAGCCCCAGAAAGGGAAAGGAAAATTAGGGGACCCCCCCCCGGAATTTTTGGGGAAGGTTGAGTGGGTCCTGGCTTGGCTAAACCCCCTGGATTTGAACCCAAAAGGAGAGGCGTGCCAGGGGAAGGCACAAAGCCTGGGGCTGTGGTCGTGGTTGCTCCATCTTCTGGGCGGCTGCTGGGGGATGAAGGAGGAGAAGGGGGGGGGGGGGTCGTGGTGGGAGGGGGGGTCGTGTGTGTTTTGAGGGGGCACCCAAGGATCTCCAAGCCCCCTCCCCAAAAATAGGGGAGGTGGGGATGCTGGGGGAGAGGGTGGGGATGCACTGGCTGGGGGGGGGGGGGGGGAGGGGGGGCTTTTATTATGCCCCCCCCCAATCAAATGACATCTGGGGGGTCGTGGCTGTGACAGAGGGGGGGTCAAGACCACCCCTCCCCTTTTTTTCCCCCCTGTATTTTTAACCAAAACCTCATGGTTTTCAGTGAAAAAGGAAGCAGGGGACAACACCCTCTTTGCATACAGGAGCACAGCCCCCCGCAGGCTGCAACGGGGAGGGGGGGGGAGCCCAATAAAGGGGTGAACACACCCCCAGCCCCCCAATGTCCCCCTCTATAGCACCCCTAATGCCCCCCCCCCCCCCAGCACGATGCAGGCAATCCCAGTGACACCCCCCCCCAGTATAGCCCAGTTACCCCAGTGGGGTGAACCCCCATGGTTTCCTTGGGGTGTAGGGGGGTGTGTAAACCCCCCAGTTACCCCCCCCCCCCCAATAAAAGGGGGGGACACCCCATTTACCCCTTTATGCTGGGGGAAGGATCCCCTTGTGACCCCCCCCACCATGGCCAGGGGGAAGATTATCCCAGTGCCCCCCATCTCCCAGTATAACCCAGTTACCCCAGAAATCACACTGGGGTGGGGTGGGGGTGCCCTCAGTTCCCCTGAGGAGAATGGGGGGGGGTGTAAACCCCCAATTACCCCCCCAAAAAGATGGGGGGACACCCCATTTACCCCTCTACCCTGGGGGGAGGATCCCCCTGTGCCCCCCCCCCTACATGGCCAGGGGAAAGATGATCCCAACGCCCCCCCACCCAAAACGGGGGGGACACCCCTAAAAGCATGAGGGTCCCCCCAAATCACCCCCAGCTTGGGGGGGGGGGACACCCTAATGACCCTCACAGACTGGGGGGGGGGGGCGGACATTACCCCCCCCTCAGCCGGAGCGGGGGGGGGGCGCTTTGTCCCCTTCACCCCCCCCACACTTAGAGGGGGGGGTCAGCCCCAGTTTCCCCTCATACCTTTAGCGAGGGGGCTTCAGGCCGCCTTATTCCCCCCCCCTCAGGGGGCACCCCCGCTCCTGAGGCGAGGCGGGGGGGGGGGGCTGAGGGGACCCCCCCACACACACCCCCCCCCCCCCGCGCCCCGCCCGGCCCCTCCTACCTGCGAGGCGCTGCCATGGCGATCGCCGGCTGCCTCCCAGGGGGGGGCCCGCGGCGCCCCCCGGCCGCCGCCGCCGCCGCCTGAAGCCGAGCGGGAGCCGCGGCCGCCGCGGGCCCCGCCGCTGCCATGGGGAGAGGGTGAGGCGGGGGGGGGGAACGGGACCGGGACCCGCCGCCGCCGCCCTGACAGACACTGACTGACAGGCGGCTCCGCCCTTCAGCCAATCAACGCGCCGCATTCGCGCTTCCGCCCGCCCCCCTGCCGGGGGCGCCCACCAATCGCTGAGGTTCGCCCGGGAATTAAGCTGCCTCCGTGGGGGGGGACCCGACTATAATACGCGCCTGGTGGAGGGTGAGCCAATGGGCTGGCTCGCCGGGGGTTGATGGGCAGGCTGCTATCCAATGAGAGTCGAGGAGATGGTTTCTTCCCGCCCCCACACTCCCCAACCACCACCCCGCCTCAGAGAGGGGGCGGGCGCCGCCTTGCTGAGAGGCGAGTGGCAGGCGCAGGTGGTGATGATGGATGGGGGCAGCAGCCAATCGGCTGCCAAATCTCGCTCGGAGTGGCACCTGGCTGACAGGAGAGGGCAACAAGCCCCGCCCCTTCAGCTGTAGGGTGTAGCGGGTTTATTTGATTGACAGGAGAATCCACCAATCACCGACGCGGGAGTAGGCGAGTTAGCCAATTGGGAGCACGGAGGCTCGGAGGCGTTAACTAGGTGCCGGATTCCACCCTCCTGGGGAGATTTGCGGCTCTCATTGGCTGGCGAGGGATGATGGGCAGTCGCCTCCACCTATGGGGCGTCGAGTAGCTGTTGGCCCTGTGGCAATCCCTCAGTGATGGGGAGGGGGGACATGGAGGGGTCTCTGGTTCCCTGGGGATGGAGATCAGGGGATGTGGAGGGGTCCTGGAGGGGTCCTGGGTTCCCTGGGGATGGAGATGAGGGGATGTGAAGGGGTCCTGGGTTCCCCAGGGATGGAGATCAGGGGACGTGGAGGGGTCCTGAGTTCCCCAGGGATGGGGAGATGGGGCATCCAGGGCTCCTGGGTTCCCTGGGGATGGGGAGATGGGACATAGAGGGGTCTCTGTTTCCCTGGGGATAGAGATAAGGGGACATGGAGGGGTCCTGGGTTCCCTGGGGATGGAGATCAGGGGACATGGAGTGCTCCTGGGTTCCCCAGGTGTGGGGAGATGGGACATGGAGGGGTCCTGGGTTCCCCGGGGATGGAGATCAGGGGACGTGGAGGGGTCCTGGATTCCCTGGGGATGGAGATCAGGGGATATGGAGGGGTCCTGGGTTCCCTGGGGATGGAGATCAGGGGACATGGAGGGGTCCTGGATTCCCTGGGGATGGAGATAAGGGGATATGGAGGGGTCCTGGGTTCCCCAGGGATGGGGACATGGGGCATCCAGGGCTCCTGGGTTCCCCAGGGATGGGGAGATGGGGCACCCAGGGCTCCTGGGTTCCCCAGGGATGGGGACATGGGGCATCCAGAGCTCCTGGGTTCCCCAGGGATGGGGAGACTGGGATCCCACATTGCCCAGGGATCAATATCTTGGGTCAGGGGAGTTCCCAGGGGTGCAGGGAGGCTGGAGTCCCCTGTTCCCCAAGGATACAGATCTGGGGAGACGTGAGGGGTGTCCCCAAGGACAGGAGCTCCAGGTGTCCCCATGGATGTGGGCACACCAAGGAGACCCCCCGCTACCTCCAGGGACGGGTCTGTGGGACACCAGGGGTGGGTGGGGGGTTATTGCAGCTTAAAGACGTTTTCCAACCACTTCAGCCCCGGTATTTAAAACCCAAAAGGCCACCTCACCCCCCAAAAAAGAGGCAAGGACACATGAGGTAGGGCAGGAGCTGGTGGTGTTTGGTCCTCTCATGATGTTTATCTCCATTTTCAATTCTTTAAAACACTCCTGAGATGTTTTGGAACCTCTCAGTGCTGCCAGCAGAGGAAGGAACCACGGCACGAGAGCGAATGGGCTGAATTCACAAGGTTTTCACCCCAAAACATGTTGCCATTGAGTACTGGAAAGTGTGGGAACCCCGAGTGCACGAAAGGCCATGGGGGGGGGAGTGAAGTTTCACCGCCACTTCCCCTAAATTTGGGATGGAGAAAAAGGGGAAACCAGATGAAAGGAGGAAGCTACACGTCCCTCACAGCAGGGGAACAGCACTTTTGACCATGGTTCCTTTTCCTGGGATGCCCTCAGGGGTAAAATTCAGCTGAAACTGGTAAATATTCAGGTTTTAACTTTCGTTTTCCTCATTAACCAGCCCAGGGGCCGCCTGGCTCAAAGCCCTGAGGGCATTTCAGGGTAAGAAAGGGACTTTTCCAGAGAAGAAAATGGTGTTATTGTTGTGGAAAAGAGAAACAATCTGCTTTATATTCTGTTTTTCACTGGGAAAATGTCTCTCTCAGGTTTAAGATGCAAGAAGCCATCGCTGCTTCTCCTGCTGAGAAGGACCTGGGGGTTCTGGTGGAGGAGAAGCTTCCCATGAGGCAGCAGTGGCTCCTGCAGCTGGGAAGGGCGATGGGATCCTGGGCTCCATCAGCAGAGGGGTGGCAGCAGGGACAGGGAGGGGATTGTCCCTCTCTGCTCTGCCCCATCTGAGTCCTGTGTCCAGAGCTGGGGCCTCCCCAGTACAAGGGAGATGGGGAACTGGTGGAGAGGGGGCAGAGGAGGGACAGGGAGATGCTCAGAGGGCTGGAGCAGCTCCCCTATGGAGAGAGGCTGAGGGAGCTGGGCTGGGTCAGCCTGGAGAGGAGAAGGCTGTGGGGGGACCTCACTGCAGCCCCCCAGTCCCTGAAGGGACCCCAGGAACAGGAGGGGAATGGGCTTGTTAAAGGGCAGAGACTGGCAGGACAAGGGGGATGGGGTGAAGCTGGAGGAGGGAAGGGGGAGAGGAGAGATGGGGGGAAGTTCTGTGCAGAGAGAGTGGTGAGGGGCTGGAAGGGGCTGCCCAGAGAGGGGGTGGGTGCCCCGTCCCTGGGGGTGTCCAAGCCCAGGTTGGCTGGGGCCCTGGGCAACCTTGTGTAGCTCCAGGCCTGGAGGTTGGTGTCCCTGCCTGTGGCAGGGGGTTGGAGCTCTGTGACCCTTGGGGGGTCCCTCCCAACCCAACCCAGTCTGGGATTCGATGTTTCTATGACCCCGAAACCGCTGCACCGAGTCTCGTAGAGAAACACCAGCGAAGGAACCAAAACCAGCAGCTGAGCCTCACTTCAGAGGCTGTTCTGGTGTGAAATCTCAGAAAAGAAAAGGGAAGAAAATAATCAAAAGCAGCCTCCCCGGGCAGGTGTTTGAGGAGAAAGCAGAGTTGTGATTAATTAATCCTTCTAAAATGGAAGAGGAAAGGGTTGAGGGTTGGCAGGCGGCTGCCTGAGCGCATCGTCCTCCCCGGAGAAGCTCCTGAATGTGCAGATTTGTGCTGCTTTTTTTTTTCCTTTTCTAGGAAATGTGTGGTATGAAACACGAGGGTTTCCTTCCCCTCAGGGGGAGAGGTGACGCCTCTTCTTCCCCTCCTCCCCCTCCCTCTGCATAAATTGGGATGGTATCAAAAAGGGGAATGATAAATAAAGGACCCGGGGAGATGTCAGAGGGCGTCGGTATCTACGAGCGGTGCGACTTCGCCGAGGGGATGGAGCTGGAGAAGCCAGAGAGGAGGAAAGGATTTAAAGGAGGTATTTGGGGATCATCTGGGAGCAGCTTTGGGGGGGTCCTGAGCCACGGAATTGGGGGGGATTCAGCTCTTTAAACCCTGGGTTTTCTCTGAAGTTGTCGCCACGTTTTCGACTCCTGGGTCGCCAGGAGGTTTGAGGGTGGAGAACAGGGTGGTGGAACCACTCAGGGGGTGGGTTTTTTGGGTGGATTTCTCCTCTTCCTGCTGTTTTTTTAAGGAAACATCTACTGGGGGCTGAGGGGGGGGGGTGACATCTTTGGGGTCACCTCACCCCATTTTGGTCCTGGCAATGCTGTCTGTCCTAGCTTTGTCTCTGGAGAGAGCCGTGGCTCTGCTCTACGTGGTTCTGGCCTTCACCTTCCTGCTCTTTCTGATCCTCACCATCGTGAATCTCCGCAGAGGTGAGTCCTTGCTCTGATCACCCCCCTTGCCAAGCGTGGGGTGGGCAAAATTTGGGGTAAAACCCCCCTGGATGGAGCAAAACACCCCTCTGAGTTAGGACTGAAGACCTTTTCGTAGTCCACGAGCTCTCCAGGGCTGGTTCCTGAGTGAAGACAAGCTCTTTCTTCCTCTCTCCCAGTATCCACAGTGTGGGAGGCGCTGGAACAAGCCCGGATACAGAATGAGAACAGCCGGACCACGGCGTGGCACAACCTCTCCGATGTCCAACGCTCCCTCGGTACGACATCCCACCCTGGAATAACTTCCAAGCACCCCCAGCACCCTCAATACCCACCCAGATTTTCCCCTCTGCTGCTTCCTTTTTTTTTTTCCATCAGAACAGACCCAGTTTGGGCTTGTTTTGAGCTCTCTCCCCTTCTTTCCCTCTTAGACACGCAGCTCTCCGCTGAGCTCAAGGCGATCCACAGCCAGCTTTTGAACGGTATGCCAAGGAAAAAGGTGGTTTTGGGGGGAAATAAAGGCCAAATCCTGAACACCAGGTGTGGGATTCATGGAGAGGAGATGAGAAGCAAAACGTTTTCCCTTCCTCCTCCTTCTCCAGTGTCGAGGGAAGTGGAGAATGTGTGGCAGAAGGTGACGCGGTGCGAAGCGGAGTGCGGCAGGGAGCTGTCGGATCGCCTCCACGTGCTGGGTGAGAGCTTGGTTGGGATGGTGAGAGGGTTAAATCCCACCTTTCTCCCCCAAAACACACCGGGGGGCATCGGGTAGATGCTCCAAAAAAGGGATAAGATTCCCAAACAGCTGATTTTTAACGAGGTTTGAGATAAAATTAAGTAGAATATTAAACACTGGCTCAGCGGAGGAGCTTCGAGGGAAAGGAGATAAAAACTCTGGTTTGAGGGTTAGGGATTTGGGGTTTTTTTAAGGTTTCTTTGTGGCATCTGAGTTACTTTTTATTCTGGCAGAGGAAAGGAATTCTTTGGAACCGGTGCTAGGGCAGCTGGAGGAGGTGAAGCAGGAGCAGAACCGCGTGTCGGCACTCCTTGACACGGCGTTGGAGGAGGCACGTAACCTCTCAGGTGAGCCCTCTTCTTTCCCCCCCAATTAATTCTTCATTATTAACTTTTAATTATTAGTTTAACCCTGTTTTCCCCCTCCCTCCCAAGAAATTCTCTGCACGAGGTGCCCCGCTGGCTGGCAGCAGTTCTTCAGAACCTGCTACTTCTTCTCCACCACCACCAAGCCCTGGTTGGCTGCTAAAGAGTTCTGCAGCAACTTCAACGCCCACCTGGCCATTGTCGACAGTGAGCAGGAAAATGTGAGCTCAGAAACCCCCTAAAAAGCCAAAATCCCACCCCAAAACTCCCCAATTTCACGACTTTAGAAGGATATTAGACCCCGGTTCCACCAACTGAGTGTCTGTGGTGGGGAGAAAATGGAGGTTTCCATTTGGTTTTGGAAGGGATTTGGCTGAATTCCATGAATCTATCCCTGAAATGATTGGTGAGATTTAAGGGGGAGGATTTTTGGGGTGAGGAAAGCCCAGGGGAGCAGCCAGTCCCTCCTTGGGGAGCATCTGAGTGACCCCAAAAGTGCTCCTGCCTTACAAGAGGTGTTCTACCAGAGCTTGGGGTGATGTTGACAATCCCATCCCTCACCTTGATGGGAACAGGAGTGATAAAAAGCTGGATGGAAATTATTAAAATTTGGTGGAAATGATTAAAATTTGGTAGAAATTATAGAATTTGAGAAGAAATTAAAGAAAGAAAACCCAAACTCTCCACAAATCAGCATTTCCACCCAGACTTAGACCATCCCTGAGATGCTCAGGAGGCTCTTCCACCACCCAGGTTTTTAAAATGTTGCTTTTAAAGCTTCTCCAGCTAAATATTAGAAATTTCACCCCTTCTTCTGACAGGAAACCTTACATTTTTGGAAGGGGGGGCACACCTGTGGGACATCACACTTGTCCCCTACAAAGGGCGGGCTCCCTGATGTCACCAGCGCTGGTCTCAGCGCTGCTGAAATCCACTTGCTGTCACCTTCTCCTTCCCCTTCCCCTCCTGACTCTTTTCCTTCTTATTTTTCCCTTAATTTCCAGAAATATTTGGCAAATCGCATCATGGACAATCGGGTCTTCTGGCTTGGCCTGTCCGACAGGCATGAAGAAGGCAACTGGAAGTGGGAGAATGGACACTCCCTCTCTCTCTCGTAGGTTTTTTAGCCTCATTGGAGGGTAAACTCCCCCTAAAACCATCTTTTTTCTCCCTCACCCCCCTTTTTTAATCAAAAAGCTTTGATTTTTCATCAAAATCCAACCTATTTCATCAAAAAACCTTGGGTTTTTTAAGAAAAAACCTTTGATTTTTATAAAAAAACTTTGATTTTTCATCAAAAACAACCTTTTCAATCAAAAACCTTGATTTTTTAATCAAAAAGGAATCTTTTTCATGAAAAAACTTTTCTTTTTAATAAAAACCCAACCTTTTTAATAAAAAACTTTGATTTTTAGCAAAAACCCTTTGATTTTTCATCAAAACCCAATCTTTTTAATCAAAAAAACTTTGATTTTTAACAAAAAACTTTGATTTTTCATAAAAATCCAACCTTTATAATTGAAACACTTTGATTTTTCATCAAAAACCTTGATTTTTAATCAAAACCCAACCTTTTTAATAAAAAACCATTGATTTTTAATAAAACCCCTTTGATTTTTCATCAAAAAAACTTTGATTTTTAATCAAACCCCAACCTTTTTAATGAAAAAAACTTTGATTTTGAATGATGAAAACTTTGATTTTCATTCAAAAATCACCTTTTTAATAAAAAAACAACCAACAACTTCCTAAAAAGAGCTTTTTTTTTTTCACCCAAACCCGCTGCATCTCCCCCTTCCCCACAGGTTCTGGAACAGCGGTGAACCCAACAACGTTGGCGAACACGGCGAGGACTGTGCCACCATCAACCCCAACGGCCGCTGGAACGACGCCATCTGTTCCAGCAACGAGGCCTGGATCTGCGAGAGGAGCTGCTGACGGGTTAAAGATGGGGGGTGGGTGGGGTTTTTGGAGGGTGGGGGCGGGTGGTGAGTCGTTGATGAGGTTTTGCCAGTTAATTTGGGGGGGGGGACAACCCCCCACCCCTTAAATAAACCATTTCCACTGCGATTTGAACCTGAATTGGCATCAACCGAGGCGCCGCGGTGCTGAGCAGAGGCCTCACACACCCTTTTTTCCCAGGGTTTAGGTAACCCCCCCCCCAAAAACAGGAAGAGAGACGGGTGAAGCTGAGGTGTCAGCTTGTTTTTGGGGCGGGTATGCAAATCACCGACTCGGGGGTGCTGAAGCGATAACCCTGTGTTGTCAAAAGGCCTCGCGGTGCCGGATTCTCTTCCCAGTTCCGGCCTGGTCATTCAACTGGATGATTTAACTTCATTAAGGCGCTACAGTGGGTGTTTTAATTAGGATCCTTAACGAGAACCGCCCCCCAAACAGCCCCCACCTTCTAATTTCCACTGACGGCTGGCGGAACACTCATGGTGTCACCGTTTCTCACCACTAAACCGACCCTGTTGTACCCCAAATTTCACCAAATCCTGAGGCTTACTGACAAGGCCTTCACTTTTTTGGGTTGTTTTTTGGGTTGGGTTGGGTTTGGAGGGGTGTTTTTTGGGGGTAAAACTCAGGGAAGAGCGTAGGCTTCACGTTTTGGGTTGTTTTTTGGGATGGGATGGGGGATTTTTTGGCTAAAACTCAGAAAAGAGCGTAGCGTTCACTTTTGGGGTTGTTTTTTGGGTTGGGTTGGGTTTGGAGGGGTTTTTTTTGGGGGTAAAACACAGGGAAGAACGTAGGGTTCACTTTTTGGGTTGGTTTTTGGGTTGGGGGTCGGTTCTTTTTGGGGTAAAACTCCGGGAAGAGCGTCGGGTTCAGTTTTTGGGTTGTTTGTTGGGTTAGGGATGGGTTTTTTGGGGGGTAAAACTCTGGGAAGAGCGTAGGGTTGACTTTTGTGGTTGTTTTTTGGCTTGGGGGTGGGGTGGGTTTTTTTGGTAAAACTCAGGGAAGAGCGTAGGCTTCACTTTTTGGGTTGTTTTTTGGGTTGGGGTGGGTTTTTTGGGGGGTAAAACTCAGGGAAGAGCGTAGGGTTCACTTTTTGGGTTGGTTTTTGGGTTGGGTTGGGTTTGGGGGGGTGTTTTTTGGGGCAAAACTCCGGGAAGAACATAGGGTTCAATTTTTGGCTTGTTTTTTGGGTTGAGGGTGGGTTTTTTGGGGAGTAAAACTCAGGGAAGAGCTTAGGGGTCACTTTTTGGCTTGTTTTTTGGCTCGGGAGGTGGGTTTTTGCGGGGGGTAAAGCTCAGGGAAGAGCGTAGTCTGGCTCTCTTTTTGCCACCCATTTGCATGTCACTGCCACTGAGAAGGAAGCGAAACCTTAGGCCGAACCGCCGGCCAAAATGGGGTGCCGGAGGTGGTGAGGGGTGTGCCGGAGCCCGTGCCAAGGGCTTTAGCTCCTCACCGAAGCGCCTGCGCGGCTCCTCTTCCCCGGCAAAGCATGGCCCAACAAGAGACCTACGGCAACTGGTTGGGACCTCCATTAGCACCCACCAAACGACTGGTGAGACAAGCAGGTAAAACTTGGGGTGATTCCCATCCCCTCCCCAACACCCTCCACCCCTCACCCAACCCCATCACCTTCTCCATGCCCTTCGCGTGTGTTTTGGGTCCTGGTGGGTCCTTCACCTTCATACCGGTGTCTGGATACGCCGGCGGTGACCCCGCGGCGCCGAGCGTCGTCGAACATATTTGGGGGCGTTGGGAATCGCATAGATTCTCTGTTTTTTTCTTCAAGAGCCCCAAAATCTCAATGTTTGGCCCCATTTTTCAGGTGTAAACACCCTAAAAAACCATCAGCAGCTTCCTCATCGCTGACAACAGGCTTAAGAAGAAGCTCCACTGCGGGTCATTTTTTGAGGGGGAACCTTACACTTCTCCTCAACCTTCTTCTCCTTCCTTTCCTCTTGGTAGGGATTTACTCCGTCGCTGGCAACGTTACACCGGGGGGACCCTTCAGACCGGGTAAGTCATCATTTATTCTTGATTAATTTCTATAATTTTCACCTTTTCAGGCTTTTTTTTTGGGTAGCCTGGGGTGGAAAAAGCAGAACTCTCCGCGGTGCCTCCCCGAGATGAAACTGGGCTTTTATTTTCAGCTCTGTTGGTCAAATGTGTCACGCTCGACTCAGCATATTTCTCTCCCAATTCACTTCCTTAGCTCAAATCACAGCAAATTGCCCCAAAAATTCCAACCTGGGCGGGGGGGAGGGTGGGGAGGTTGTTGAAAGGGAATTTTAAGGCTCCACCCTCAACTCCGGTCGTACCTTCGCGGGATCAAATTCCTCCCTGTGAAAATCTTGCTGGGAATTGTTGTTTTTTTAACGTTCTCCCCAAAAAATCCCAGCTGATTCTGTCCAACAAGATTCCCAGTTGGATTGAAATCCCTTTTTTTCCCCCAATTTTGGTTTTTTGGGGTTTTTTTTTCCCCTTTTCTGTAGCATCCCCAGACAGCTTTGAGGATGATTATGATGATGTGTCCCTATCCGAATCGGATCGCGGCCACAAACCTCCGCTCCCGGCGGCTGAGGAAGATCTGCAGAGCCAGAGGAGCAAAGGAGGCACAGGTAACACCCACCTCCTCTCCTCCTACACCCTCGGGGACCTCCACGGGGGTAGGATTTTACCCTAAACCCCCTCCCCAAAACAACATCACCCAGTAACTCCATCCTTCCTCCTACCAGGAGTTTACATCCTCGCGGGGAAACCTCCCTCTCCAAATCCTTCCCCAAACTGTGAGTCCCTCCACCCCCACATCGTTACCCCTCCCTCAGATGAATCCAGATTTGGGATGGGACTTCTCACCTCCCCCCCCCCCAAATTCTTCTCCACAGGTGACCCCAAACCCCTCGGTGATGGGACACAGAGCAGTAGGATGGCATCAGTGACTGTCCTTTACGCACTGGTAGCGCTGAGCTTCATCGCCTGGGTGCTCCTCTTCACGTTGGCCATGATGAAGTGTAAGTGTCCCCACCGGGTTGAGAAACAGGTGATTTGGTTAAAATACCCCCCCTAAAACCCCAGAAAATCATTAAAAATGGTGTTTTCACCCTTAAAAACTCAACTCCTCCACGCTTCAAGCGTGGAAACCGCAGCTACAACCCACCACCCACCCCGATTCCCTTTTAATTCCACTTTGGGGTGTGAATTTGGGGGGGAGGAGTGTGAAATTCCCCCCTCAGTGGGCTCCATAGGGGTGCTGCCATCACCTCCCTGCTCCACCGGCGCTTCCTGCTTACTACAGGGTGTAAATCCAGAGTAAATCCACTGCCCCCATAAATTAGGCAAATCAAGATGCTGCTGTGGGTGATCCAGCTGTGGTTGTTCTCTCCTTGGTTTTCATTCCAGATGTGGAACTCACGGCGGAGTTGAAGCTCTTGCAGTCCAACTACTCGGAGAATCAAGCCAATAGTAGGTCCTCAGCCTCAAATCTCCGTGGTGGAGCTGGGCGTTTTTCTGGGGGGAGGTTGGCTCTTTTTTGGTTCTTTTCTGGTTTTACTACTGAGTGGGAAATCCACCCCGTTGTAACAGGTTGTGGGAAGGGAAGGAGAGAAATCCTACAGGTCAAATCGTTAATCAAGGAGTAATTAAATGATGTTACGGGTGATAACCCATCCAAACATCACTCAAAGAGGCAATAACAAGCCCCCCAAACCATGGGGCAAAGGTGTTGTGTGATGACATAAGAGATTCCTACCTGAGTAGTAGGGAAAATAAGTGAGTAGTAGGAAAAGTGAGTAGTAGGAAAAGTGAGTAGTAGGAAAAGTAAGTGAGTAGTAGGAAAAGTAAGTAGTACCCTATTCCCCCAGTGCAACAGGAGCTGTTGGAGAGGCAACGGGAACAGGTCCGGATGCGGAGCGGGATGCACAAGTACTACGAGGAGTTACAAGGCATCGCAGGTACCACCTGGAGTAATTTCCCCCCCCCCCCCCCCCCCGATTTTTATCCTCACCCAATTAATTAATCCCCCCTGATTTTTATCTTCACCCCATTAATTAATTAATCCCCCATCCCTCCAGCTCTGCTCTGCAAGTCCATCCCGGATCACAAGCGCTGCTTGGCGGGCTGGAAGACCTTCGACGGGAGCTGCTACTCCTTCTCCATGGAGAAGATGACCTGGGAGGACGCCCGGGAGAGCTGCATCGACCAGGGCGCCCACCTTGTCATCATCGACACAGAGAAGGAGCAGGTCAGTGGGACCTTCGATGGCCTCCAAAGGCCCTCCTGACCTTCTTGAGGCCTTGATGGCCTCCAAAGGTCCCTCCCGAGCTCCTCTAGGCCTCGATGGCCTCCAAAGGTCCCTCCTGACCTTCTTGAGGCCTTGATGGCCTCCAAATGTCCCTCCCGAGCTCCTCTAGGCCTCAATGGACTCCAAAGGTCCCCCCCTGACCTCCTCTAGTGCTCTGTGGCCTCCAAAGGTCCTTCCCAACCCAACGCACCCGATGGTTCTGTGATCCTAATCGCCCAACCTCTCCATAATCTAACAGAATTCTCACGTTTTTGAGGTGGTTTTAACCAATTCTGGGATCTTTTAGAACTTCCTGAAGGACAACATCAACAACAGCAGCACCTATTGGCTGGGGGTGACGGACCAGGCGGAGGAAGGCACCTGGGTCTGGACCAACGGCGAACGCGCCATCATCAGGTAAAAAAGCAGAAAAAAGGGCAGAACAAGCCACAGAAACTTCATATTTGGGGTCATTTTATGGAAATCACAGCGTTTATGGCGGAAAAAATTATATTATTGGAGCATTTTTGCTCTCAGGAGAAAAAATTTGAGTTTTTAGTGCTTTGAAATCAAAATTTTCCCATTTTCCCCATTATCTGGCACATAATTGATAATTTTATTCCTTATTTTCCTGGTTTTTTCCCTTACTTTCCTGGTTTTTTTCCTTATTTTCCACTTTTTTCCTTATTTTCCTCTTCTTTCCTCCCTTTTTTTCCCCTCTCCCAGCTACTGGAACGTTTGGCAGGACAATACAGACAAAGACCAGAAGGATTGTGGCGTCATCAGACCCAATGGTATCTGGAATGACGAGAGATGTTCCCACTCCAACTATTGGATTTGTGAAAAATCCTGGAATTGTTGAATTTAAGATAATAATAATTATTATTAATAATAATTTTTCCCCATTCCCAGATGATTTTTAAGGTGTTTTTTTTAAAAAAACCCAACAATTCAACCATCCCGCGATGGGATGAACTCCGGCGGCTCCGGGAGGGATCCAGAAGCTCCACGTTCCCAGTTTTGGGTTTATTAATCTCAAATCCCTAAAAATTAATTACATCTTTTAAAAATCCAAGAAAATCTAATTGAAAAAACAGGATTTTTGGTTCAAATAATTCCCATACATTGATTATGACCCTCATTGTCGGCCCCATTTCTCCCAGACACTGAATTTCCCTGGATTTCTCCTGAATGGTCCTGAATTTTTCCTGGGTGGGTTTGTGGGTTTGGGGTTTTTTTTGTCTGGATTTGTCTGGATTTTCATGAATTTTTCCTGGATTTTCATGAATGTTCCTGGATTTCCCTGGTTTTTAAACGATTTTTTCAATGAATTTTTCTGGATTTCCTTGATTTTTAAAATTATTTTTTGGGGATTTTCCTGGGATTCCCTGGATTTTCCTGAATTTTCCTGGATTTTCCTGAATTTTCCTATTTTTTCCTTAATTTCCCCTGATTTCCCCCTCGCTGCTGCCGTCAAAACTCCCCCCAATGGTGGAAAATTCCAGAAACTGAAGGAATTCCGGGGAAAATTGTGCCACTAACGGTTTTTTTGGGGTTTTCATTGTTTATAAGCTACAGAATAAAAATGTAAATAAAATTTGGGTGTTTTTTCCCAAAATTTCCCGGATTTGGGAGAATTTTTTTCCCCTTCTTGCTCAGCGGAAGCGGGATGAATTGTTAAATTAATTAAATCTCTTAAGAGTTAATTAAATTCCTTCTCCTGGTTGAAAATGAACCCTGGGAGCTCCCCCCTTTTCCTTCCCCCCACCCCAAAATTGGGACGTTTCAGGCGGGTTTGAGAAATTTGTGGTTAAAAATGAAATAAATGGATAAAATTACAGAAAGTGAAAGTTTTGGGGGCCTTTTGGGACCCAAATTAACTAATTTAATGAACCGTCGGGGTGGAGAAATGAGCAAAAATCTGGGAATTTAACTAAAATGGGGTTAAAAGGCTGGAAAACACCGGGAAATGCTGGGAAACACTAGGGGATACTGGGAAATGCTGGGAAATGCTGGGAGATGCTGGGAAATGCTGGGGAAGTCTGGGAAATGCTGGGAAATGCTGGGAGATGCTGGGAAATGCTGGGGAAGGCTGGGAGATGCTGGGAAAATGCTGGGAAATGCTGGACTGTTCTGGAAAATGCTGGGAAACACCAGGAAACACTGGAAAAAGGCTCGTTTCTTGGAGAAAATGCTGGAAACGGGTCGGATACGCCCCAAAATCCTGGGCATATGGGTGGGATGTAGCAGGAACGGGTCGGTCCTGGGTGGTACCCGCTGTCACTTCTCCCACGTGCAGCCCTCGGTGCTCTGGGTTTGGTGTCTCTCCCCTTCCTGGGGTGGGGGGCAAAGAAGGGGCCAGGTTGGGGTGAAAGGAGGACAAATTTGGGACAAAAAAGGGCAAAAAGGGCGTGGAGGTTCTGGTGATTTATTACCAGACCCCCCCACCACCCCAGAACCCTGGGGCCACCTCCTTTTTGGATGCCCACCCAGATGTTTGGGTGCCCACCCAAGATGTTTGGCTGCCCTCCCAGATGTTTGGGTGCCCACCCAGATGTTTGGGTGCCCACCCAGCACCCCCTTACCGTGGTGTAGGTGATGTTTATCTCGGTGGTGGGCATCTCCTGGGGGTGGGCTTGTCTCCTCAGCGCCCTAAACCAGCGCCGGTACTGCTCAGTCACCTGTGGAAAGGCCCCTGAGTGTCCTTGTCCCCATCCCCCCCCCCCATGTCCCCCCCTCAAGCATCCCTAGGCCACATCCCCCCCCCCACCATGCACCCCTGGGCCACGTCCCACCCCATTGTACCTGCCGGTTGAGGACACAGTGCACGAGGAAGATGAAGGCTCCTTGCAGGGTGTTGATGATGGTGAAGATGTAGTTCACCACCACGTTGTCCCCTTGGGTCTTCAGGAAGCCCACGCCCCACGTGCAGCCCAGGATGCAGATGTGCATCAGGGCCTTGAACGTCATCATCCTGGTGGTGGAACACCTCGTTTGCTCTCTTTCTCACCCAAAAAAAGCCACCCCAGGTGGCCCATCCCAAGGCCAGGCTGGATGAGGCCCTTGGGCAACCTTGTGTAGCTCCAGGCCTGGAGGTTGGTGTCCCTGCCTGTGGCAGGGGGGTTGGAGCTCTGTGACCTTTGGGGTCCCTCCCAACCCAAACCAGCCCATGATTCTCTTCATCCTCCTCCTCATCCTCCCCTCCCAACCCCCCCCACCCCCACTCAACACCCTTCCCGCTGATGACATCAAAACCCACCGGGTGTTTTTGATGGCCGTGACGTCGGCGTTGAGAGAGGACAATCTGTGCCGGAGAGTCCAGAGGGTGATGAGAAAAAACAGCAGGTTAACCTGGGGTGGAAAAGCCAAAACCCATCATTTTTTCATGTTGGGGGGGGGCAAAAATTTGGGGTGGAAAAGGGTCAACCCACCCCCACGCCCAGCGCCAACGTGAGGTGGCACCTCCACCCAGCAGACCCAACCCAAGGAGGTGTTTCCTTAATGCTGTCTTTAAAGTTGGGTCTAAATTGGCTATTTTTGCTACTTTTTTGCCCCAATTCCTGTCCCTTCCCCCTCCTTTTTCATCACCAAAAGACCCACCAGGATGATGGCGCAGATGGGCCCGAGGAAACTCCAGATGAAGCCTCTTTCAGTGCTCAACCAGCAGCTTAAAAGGGACAAAAAATAAAGGGAAGAACCCCCCAACCCCACCCCAAAAATCCATCAGCAGCACGAAGACACCCAGGTCTGGATGCTGAGGGGTCTTATTTTGGGGGACACACACCCCAATTTAGGCAAAACGAGGGATGTTCTCCTTCCATTGATGAGCCCACCACCCCAGTTTGGTTGACCCCCCCATCTTGGGTGCTTGATGGGACTCATAAGCACTTCATGGGACTCACAAGGGTGTGGTGGGACTCACAAGTACTTGGTGGGACTCACAAGGATGTGGTGGGACTCACAAGTACTTGGTGGGACTCACAAGGATGTGGTGGGACTCACAAGTACTTGATGGGACTCACAAGGACATGGTGAGACTCACAAGTACTTGGTGGGACTCAGGTGGGACTCACAAGTGCTTGGTGGGTCTCACAAGGATGTGGTGAGACTCACAAGTACTTGGTGGGACTCACAAGTACTTGATGGGACTCAGGTGAGACTCACAAGTACTTGGTGGGACTCACAAGGATGTGGTGGGACTCACAAGTACTTGGTGGGACTCACAAGGATGTGGTGGGACTCACAAGGATGTGGTGAGACTCACAAATACTTGGTGGGACTCACAAGTACTTGATGGGACTCAGGTGGGACTCACAAGTACTTGGTGGGACTCACAAGGATGTGGTGAGACTCACAAGTACTTGGTGGGACTCACAAGTACTTGATGGGACTCAGGTGGGACTCACAAGTACTTGGTGGGACTCACAAGGATGTGGTGGGACTCACAAGTACTTGATGGGGCTCACAAGGATGTGGTGGGACTCACAAGGATGTGGTGAGACTCACAAATACTTGGTGGGACTCACAAGTACTTGATGGGACTCAGGTGGGACTCACAAGCACTTGGTGGGACTCACAAGTACTTGATGGGACTCAGGTGGGACTCACAAGTACTTGGTGGGGCTCACAAGTACTTGATGGGACTCAGGTGGGACTCACAAGTACTTGGTGGGGCTCACAAGTACTTGATGGGACTCAGGTGGGACTCACAAGTACTTGGTGGGACTCACAAGGATGTGGTGGGACTCACAAGTACTTGATGGGGCTCACAAGGATGTGGTGGGACTCACAAGGACTTGGTGGGACTCAGGTGGGACTCACAAGTACTTGGTGGGGCTCACAAGTACTTGATGGGACTCAGGTGGGACTCACAAGTACTTGGTGGGACTCACAAGGGTGTGGTGGGACTCACAAGTACTTGATGGGTCTCACAAGGATGTGGTGAGACTCACAAGTACTTGGTGGGACTCACAAGTACTTGATGGGACTCAGGTGAGACTCACAAGTACTTGGTGGGACTCACAAGTACTTGGTGAGACTCACAAGTACTTGGTGGGACTCACAAGTACTTGGTGGGACTCAGGTGGGACTCAAGTACTTGGTGGGACTCACAAGGATGTGGTGAGACTCACAAGTACTTGGTGGGACTCAGATGGGACTCACAAGTACTTGGTGGGACTCACAAGGATGTGGTGAGACTCAGGTGGGACTCACAAGTACTTGATGGGACTCAGGTGGGACTCACAAGTACTTGGTGGGGCTCACAAGTACTTGGTGGGGCTCACAAGGACGTGGTGGGACTCACAAGCCCTTGGTGCCGTAGCCATGGGGATGGATGGCGGCAGAGATGGCCACCACGATGGCCGGCACGCCGTAGCCCACAGGGTAGATAAACCTCTTCCTGAAGCGACTGGCGCTGGTGTAGTTGAGGACACGCAGGTTCCTGACGGTGAGGAAGAGGTGCAGACCCTCCAGGAACATCCAGGAGAAGCTGGAGAGGAGGGTGTAGTGGAGGAAGCCGGACGTGATGCCGCATGCCAGCTGCGGGGGGGAGAAGAGGGATGTGTGAGGCTCCTCAAGTGTCACCTCAGTGTCACCTCAGGGTGGGGAGGTGGTGGCATCTCTGGCCCTTGGGGATGTTCCTTGAGGAACCCCAACTGAGGGCCTGCTTTGAGTTGGAGGATGGTCTGGGGACCTCCAAACCTCCTATTCCAGCTGGGTTTGCCTGTCACTCAGGAACTACCTGTAATTCAGGTGCTTCCTGTAATTCAGGTGCTCCAAGATGCTCAAGGAGACCCCAAGGAGCTCAAGGAGACCCCCAAGGAGTTCCAGGAGCCCCTGAGGAAGCTCTGGAGTTCCCAAGGAGCTCAAGGAGACCCCGAGGAGCCCTTGAAGGTGCCAAGATGCTCAAGGAGACCCCAAGGAGCTCAAGGAGACCCCGAGGAGCCCTTGAAAGTGTCAAGATGCTCAAGGAGACCCCCAAGAAGCCTGTGGAGACCCCAAGGAGTTCCAGGAGCCCCTGAGGAACTTCTGGAGTTCCCAAGGAGCTCAAGGAACCCCTGAGGAGCTTCTGGAGGCCCCACAGAGCTCAAGGAGACCCCAAGGAGTTCAAGGAGACCCAAGAAGCTCAAGGAACCCTCTGAGGAGCTTCTGGAGGTCCCAAAGAGCTCAAGGAGCCCCTGAGGAACCTTTGGAGTTCCCAAGGAGCTCAAGGAGACCCCTGAGGAGCTTCTGGAGGCCCCCAAAAGACCTATGGGGGACCTTGAGGAGCCTGTACCTTGTTTTTGGTCTGCGATCCAGCCACGAGGAAGAGGAGGTTGGCGGCGAAGAGGCAGATGCTGAGCTGCAGGTGGAGGGTGACGCTGACGCTCCAGAGCGAGCGGCACAGGAGGAAGGTGAGGATGGTGAGGAAGAGGCAGACCAGGGACACCGATATCCCCACGTAGGTGACCACGGTCAGCACCCAGTCGTCGTCCTGGTGACGTCACACGCATGACGTCACGCCAGCAGCCCAAAAAAAGGGGGGGGGGAGGGGAAAGGGGGGGAAGAACCCCTCCACCCCCACCCCCAAAATGGGTCGTTCTTTGAGGGTGCAGGTGGGTTCCTACCCCTGGGGGGTTGAGGGCCATGAGGACGGCGAAGGTGGTGAAGTGTTGGCAGGTGCAGATGGAGACGGTGTCATTCCCCCCCGTGCGATCGCAGCCGTCGGATTTCCATTGGCCTTGGGTTTCCTCCACATCCCAGAACGCACAGAGCGCCTTCTTGCCCACCTGCAGCGCCTGATGGGGGTCCCACCACCACCACCCCCCCACCCCTTTCCACATCAGGTGAGAGGAACGGGGTGGGGGGCCGCCACCGCCACCATGGGAGCACCCCCACCTCTGTGGGACCACCCACTGACCCCAGGGTTGGACACACAAGGCCAAAAATTCACCATCACGATGCTGATACCCCACCCCCCTCCTTGGCCAACCCTCATCACCCACCACCCACCCCCATCACCCAACACCCACCCCAGTTGGTCAACCCTCATCCCCCCACCACCTCCCCCACCCCCATCATCACCCCCACCCCCCTTGGCCAACCCTCACCACCCACCACCCACCCCCATCACCCACCCCCCACCCCAGTTGGCCACCCCCCCACCCCCATCATGTACCCCCACCCCCCTTGGCCAACCCTTATCCCCCACCACCTCCCCCACCCAACCCTCATCACCCACCCCCACCCCACCCCCTCATCCCACATCCCCCCAACCCATACCACCCCCAACCCCCCCTGGGGTGTCCCCCCCAGCACCCACCTTATGGTGCTGGAGGGTGATGCTGAAGAAACCCTTGAAGCTGCCGTTGAGATTGGCCACGGTGCCGCCCACCACGGGGGAGATGATCTCCTCCTTCTCCTCGGTGACGTTGGTCAGCAGCGTCTCTATGTCCTTGTAGACGATGAAGACCACGGCTTTCTTGTCTAGGTGAAGGAACTGGGTCAAAACTACTCCCCCCACCCCAAAAACCCACCCAGTTTGGGGGGGTTTGGGGGGGTTTTTTGGGGGTGACCTTACCTCCCTTGGAGTTGGCCACCACCTCGGAGCAGTTGATGGTCAAGCTCTGCCCACCCACCTCCAGCTCCAGCTTCTGGCTGCAGTTGTCCCCCACCACCTCTGCTTTGGCTTCTGGGGTGGGGTTTTTTTTGGGGTGAAAAGAGACCATTTTTGAGGTGGGAAGAGGAGGAAAAAGGGGGCACCTCTTGCCCACCTCTGGGTACCGCGATGCTCTTGGAGAGCTTGAGGAAAGGAGGGGGTGATGCCAACCCAGCGTCTTGGTGGGGGGATGAGCTCAAGGAGGGGTTTGGGGGGTCGGGGGGGGGGTGAGCACCCATGGGTGCTGACGTACCCATGGTGGTGGTGTTGAAGTTCTGGGAGCCCAACCCACCCAAGGCCACCTGGAGCACGAGGTCTTCGGTGGTCTTCAGCAGGATCTTGACGTCTTGGCTGGTGTCAGCCTTCCTCTGCAGCTGGGGTAGCAGGGTCTGGGGGGGTGGGGGGGTGGGGAGGGGGGGACACACACGTGTGTGGGTGAGGGGGACCCGTGTGGGGCTGGGAACACGCGTGTTCTTGCCCCTCCCACCCCCTCCCCACCCCCCCTCCATCACCTGCAGCGTGTTGGTGGGGGGGGAGGTGCAGGCTTTCTGCAGGAACCTCTGGATGGTCTGGCTGCAGGAGGCGTCCCCCGAGGATGCCTGGGGTGGGGGGGTGTCTGTCTGTCTGTCTGGCTGGCTGGCTGGCCTTCCCTCCAGTCCCTCTGTCCATCCAGCTGTCCCTCCTTGCCCCCTCCCTCCATCCATCCCTCCCTGCATCCCTCCTCCATCCATCCTTCTCTCCCTCCCTCCCTCCCTCCCTCCCTCCCTCCCTCCCTCCCTCCCTCGATCCCTCTCTCCATCCCTCCTCCATCCCTCCATCCCTCCCTCCATCCCTCCCTCCATCCCTCCCTCTATCCCTCCCTCCACCCCTCTCTCCACCCCTCTCTCCACCCCTCCCTCCCTCCCTCCCTCCCTCCTCCATCCCTCCCTCCCTCCATCCCTCCTCCATCCTTCCCTCCCTCCATCCCTCCCTCTATCCCTCCATCCCTCCCTCCATCCTTCTCTCCCTCCCTCCCTCCCTCCCTCCCTCCCTCCCTCCCTCCCTCTCTCCATCCCTCCTCCATCCCTCCATCCCTCCCTCCATCCCTCCCTCCACCCCTCCCTCCCTCCATCCCTCCCTCCATCCATCCCTCCCTCCATCCCTCCTCCCCCCACCCCTTCCCTCCCCCCCCCCCCCCCCCAAACCCCACCTGGGGGTCTCTACACTTCTCCTTCTCCTCCTCCAGGCTGGGGATGTTACAGGGGGGTGCTGCAGATTTGGGTCAACACTGAGTGGGTGGGGGGGAGTGGGGGGGGGGGGGGCTGCACCACCCATCCCCCCACCTGTGTGGCTTGGGGGGGGGGTAGAATGGGGGGGGGGGCGAGAAAGGATGGGGGGGGGGGTAGAAGGTCTTGCCCCCTTACTCTGACAGATGATGGAGGAGTTATGGGGGGTGGGCACCATCCCGGGGGGGCACCCACAGACCCGAGCTTGGGTGCTTGGGTACGTCAGGCAGCAGCTGGTGATGGAGCAGGAGTGGTCACCACAGGGCACTGAGGGGGGGGACACACGAATTGGGGGGGGGACACGCCAAATGTGCTACCTACCCCCCCCCCCCCCATCCTTCCTGGGGGGAGCAAAACCCAGCTCTGGGTCTGACCCCCCCAAATCCTGCTGTGACCCCCCCCTCAGCCCTCCCAACCTCACACAGACCCCCCCCCCCCCAAAAAACACCCCCCCCAAAAACCACCTCCCCCAAGACCACCCAACAGACCCCCCCCAAATTCCCCCCCCCCAAGACCACCCCCCAACCCTCCTTCCCAGGGAGGGAGAACCCAGCTCTGGGTCTGACCCCCCCCCCAAATCCTGCTGTGACCCCCCCTCGGCCCTCCCAACCTCACACAGACCCCCCCCCCCCCAAACCCCCCCCCCCCCAAGACCACCCAACCCCCCCCTCACCTGTCTGGGAGCCCCCAGGGGGAGGTGGCTCAGGAGCTGGGTCAGCACTGGGGGTGACAGGGCAACGTCAGCACCCCAAAACCTCCCACCCCCACCCCCCCACCCCTCCATCAACATCTCCATGGGGCTCAACCCCCCCTTTTGGGGTCACCCCCCCTTTTTTTGAGTATAAAACCCCCCTTTTTAGGGTTAAACCCCCCTTTATGGGGCTCTACACCCCCATCAGGGTCTTAAAACATCCTTGGGGGGGTCAAACTCACCCTTTTCGGGGTCAAATCCCCCCTTTTAGGGTCAAATCCCCCCTCTTGGGGTTCACCTCCCCCTACAAGAGCTCAGACCCCCCCTTTTGGAGGATAACCCCCCTTTTTGAGGTTAAAACCCTCCTTTTTGGGGCTCTACACCCCCACCAGGGCTCAAAACGTTCTTGGGGGAGTCAAATCCCCCCCTTTTGGGGTTAACCCCCCCTTTGTTGGGCTCAACCCCCTCCTTTTGGGGTTCACCCCCCCATAATCCCTCAGACCCCCCCCTTTTTGGGGCTAAACCCCCCCTTTTTGGGGCTCTACACCCCCATCAGTGCTCAAAACTCTCTTGGGGGGGTCAAATCCCCCCTTTTTGGGGTCAAATCCCACCTTTCGGGGTCAACCCCCTTCTTTTGGGGCTCATTCTCCCCCCAGCAGTGCTCAACACCCACCTTTTTGGGGTTAAAACCCCCCTTTTTGGGGCTCCACACCCCCAGCAGGGCTCAAAACTGTCTTGGGGACGTCAAAAACCCCCTTTTGGGGTCAACCCCCCCTTTTTTGGGGGTCAACCCCATCCTTTAGGGGTTCACCTCCCCCTACAAGAGCTCAGACCCCCATTTTGGGGGCTAAAACCCCCCTTTTTGGGGCTCCACACCCCCACCAGGGCTCAAAACTGTCTTGGAGGGGCCAACCTCCCCCCTTTTGGGGCCACCCCCCCCTTTTTTGGGCTCAACCCCCCCCTTTTTTGGGCTCAACCCCCCCTTTTAGGCTCAACCCCCTCCTTTTGGGGTTCACTCCCCCACAAGCCCTCAGCCCCCCCCCTTTTTAGGGCAGCCCCCTCCCCCAGCACCGACCCTGATGTATCCACCCCCCCCTTTGGGGCCTCAATTCCCATTTGGGGGGGGGTTCAACCTTCACCCCCTCAGCTCAACCCCCCCCACCCAACGCCCCCTTCACACCCCACCCCCATTTTTAGCCTTGACACCCCCCCCCCGACCCCCAGCAGCCTCGTTTTGGGACAACTTCATCTCCCCTACTTCCCTCTCTGCCTCAGTTTCCCTTTCCCATCCCCCAAAATCCCCACCCCCCCACCCCTCTACCTCTTTCCAGGGAGGGATTTGGGGGGTGGGGGGGGGAGCATGACTCACCCCAAAAGCAGGTGGAGAAGAGGGGGGACCCCATCCCAGGAGGCAGGGGGGCACGAGGTGGCCCTCGCAGCACCAGTGGCACTGGGAAGTGACACCGGATGGCCCTGAAACCACCAACGGCCCCACAAACCGCTTCCCCCCCCCCAACCCCCCAATCTCCACCCCCACCACTCCCCCCCCCCCGTGCTGTGGCTGAGGCCTGAGGCTGCTCATGGCACGTAAGGGAGGCCCCTCCACCCCATCCCTGGGTTTCTTCGTGGGGGTGATGTCCCACCAAGGAGCTTGGAGATCTCCTTGGAGGCATCTGCTCCATGGGGACGTCCCCGCAGGGGTGGATGGGACCCTCCCTGGTGGCACCAGCACCGTGACCCTGTCCCCGCTCAGACGTCTCGTTTCCTTCCTGGAGTCACTGTCCCCATGACCTCGTCCCCACTGGACAGCCAGGTCCCTTCCTGGAGTCACTGTCCCCATGACCTTGTCCCCACTGGACATCCAGGCCCCTTCCTGGAGTCACTGTCCCCATGACCTTGTCCCCACTGGACAGCCAGGTCCTTTCCTGGAGTCACTGTCCCCATGACCTTGTCCCCACTGGACAGCCAGGTCCTTTCCTGGAGTCACTGTCCCCATGACCTCGTCCCCACTGGACATCTGGGTCCCTTCCTGGAGATACTGACCCCTTGACCTCGTCCCCACTGGACAGCCAGGTCCCTTCCTGGAGTCACTGTCCCTGTGTCCTTGTCCCCACCCAGATATCTCATTTCCAGGGACCCCCTTGGACATCTGGGATCCTTCCTGGAGATATTGACCCCTTGACCTTGTCCCCACTGGACATCCAGGTCCTTTCCTGGAGTCACTGTCCCTGTGTCCTTGTCCCCATTGGACATCCAGGTCCCTTCCTGGAGTCACTGTCCCCATGACCTCGATCTCCTTGGACATCTGGGATCCTTCCTGGAGATACGGACCCCTTGACCTCGTCCTCCTTGGGCATCCAGGTTCCTTCCTGGAGATACTGACCCCTTGATCTCGTCCCTGTTGGACATCCAGGTCCCTTCCTGGAGTCACTGTCCCTGTGTCCTTGTCCCCATTGGACATCTGGGTCCCTTCCTGGAGTCACTATCCCCATGACCTTGATCTCCTTGGACATCTGGGATCCTTCCTGGAGATACTGACCCCTTGACTTCGTCCCTATTGGACATCCAGGTCCCTTCCTGGAGTCACTGTCCCCATGACCTCGATCTCCTTGGACATCTGGGATCCTTCCTGGAGATACGGACCCCTTGACCTCGTCCTCCTTGGGCATCCAGGTCCCTTCCTGGAGTCACTGTCCCTGTGTCCTCGTCCCCACTGGACATCCAGGTCCCTTCCTGGTGACTCCTCCTCCACGGTCTCACCCCTTCCCAGGTATCCCTGTCCCTTCCTTGGACACACCAGCCCCAACCCCGTGGTGTCCCCCCCCGTGTGGCCTCCTGCTTCTGTGCCCAGTGAAGCTGGTTACACAACCTTTGGGCTCATTGTCCTCCTGGCCACGTTGGGTCCTTTCCCAGAACAACCCCAACCCTCCCCCTCCATGTCCTCCTCCTTCCCCACACAGATCTTCCTCCACAGACTCCAACCCTACTCATCCTCTTCCTCCTTTATTGTCCCTCCTGGAGCAGAAGAGGCATAAATTAACTGGGGCAGGAGGGGTTGTGGGGTGGGATGTCGGTGTCCTCTGAGGTGGGGTGGGCTGGGGGACACAAGGATGGAGTGAGGGGGGGGGTGTCAGCAGTACTCTGAGTAATCCTCCTCCACGTAGTTGGCGGGGAACCATCCGACCTGGGTGGGGGAAGGTTGTGGTTAGGAGAAGGTGTGGAGAAGCTGGTGGGTTTGGTGGGGTTTGGGGAGGGGGGGGAAAGGGGACGATACCCGCCCGTAGATCTCTCCTTTCCACCAGCCTGGGTGGCCCTTCTTGCTGAGGACGTGGATGATGTCACCTTCCCTCAGCGTCAGCTCCGTCCGGTCCCGGGCGCAGAAGTCGTAGCGGACTTTGGCCGACCCAAAGCTCCTCATGGCTCCTGGGTGGGTGGGGACAGGGGGAGGGCATGGGTGAGACCCCCAACTTGTCCTCAAAGTCCCCACCAACTGGTCCTCGTGGCTATTTGTGTCGTGTCCCATCCCCCTCCCCCCAGCCCTTGGTTGTCCTTCCCTCAGCCCATCCCTTGGCCACGTCCCTCGAGGTGTCCCCCAAAACCCAACCAACCCCCTTGGCCCAGCCCAAGTTCGATCCTTTGTCCCTCCTCAAATCACCCCAGCGCTGGTCCCTCAACCTCTTGGTCACCATCAGCCAACTTGGCCCCATGGCTCAACCACCCCCCCCTCGTCCCAGCCCCTTTGTCCCCCCTCTTGACCCATCCCCTTCTCCTCCCCAGCCTCAAGCACCCCCTGGACTCCTCATCTCTTGGCCATCGTCCTTCTTCCATCCCTGTGACTCAACTGCCCCACCTCAGCCTCTTCTCTCCTCCAGGATCACCCCTCCACCTCCATCCCACCACCACCCCACCCCACCACCTCCATCCATCCCTCCCTCCACCTCCATCCCACCACCTCCATCCATCCCACCACCTCCATCCATCCCACCACCTCCATCCATCCCACCACCTCCATCCATCCCTCCCTCCCTCCACCTCCATCCCACCACCACTCCATCTCACCACCACCACTCCATCCATCCCATCACCGCTCCATCCCACCCCCCCCACCTCCATCCCACCACCACCACCTCCATCCACCCCCCCACCTCCATCCCACCACCCCTCCACCCCACCACCACCTCCATCCACCCCCCCACCTCCATCCTACCACCGCCCCCCAACAATTAGGGTTCCCCCCGCTTCCCCCTCCAACCCACAGACACCACCTCACCCCAGGTCCCCCCCAAAGTCCTACCAGGTGGCCGGGGACCAGCTTGGCTCTCAGGTGTCTTGAAGGGCACCACGAGTGTTGTGTCCAGGGCTTTGAAGCAATCCTTGAGCGAGCTGCGCTGGTAGAACTCCACCAACTCCTGGGGATGATGGAGACAAGCCTTGGGGGTCACCACCGAGCCCCCCAACCCCAATATCTGGGGCAGGAGGGTTGGGACACCCCCTAAAGATCTGGGTTGAGATCTGGGGCAGAGAAAGGTGCTCCAACACTCACCACCAGCCCCCTGAACGCCTTCTTCTCCGTGAGGCGATAAAGCCCCTCTGCTGTCATCACCTTGATGTGCTTCACCTCCCCACGGTGCCTGTGCAAAGTGGGGGGGGTTGAGAAGAAGACCTACACCCCCTCAACACCCCCCCCCAACCCCAAATTTGGAGGTGTTCTTGGTCCTTACTTGATGCTGATGGCGAATTCACCAGCGTCCTTCACCCGTTGCCGGACCAGGAAGGCGCCGTCGGAACGGGGCACCAGGGTCTGCTCAGCTTCTGCCCTCTCCATGGGGCCAGCATACCTGGGGGTGGGGGAATTGGGGGGTGGGGGTGGTCCTGAGCCCCCAAATTGACACCCCCCCACCCCTTCCCTGGAGCAATTTGGGGCTGTGAGGACTCGGGGGGCTGTGGGAGCTCTGGTGAAGGAAGGATTTGGAGGTGACACCAGGAGGGTTGGGTGACCTGGGAGTTATGGGGTGATCACAGGAAGGTTGGGGCAGGGGGAGGGCTCAGAAGAACATTTTGGGGGGGTTAATACCAAAGAGGTGACCCCGAGGAAGGATTTGTGGGGTCCTGGGGATGGATTTGAGGAACCCCAAGAAGGATGAAGGGCTTGGGGATGGTTTGGGGGTGGAGATGGAGGATCTGGGGGGAGATTTGTGGGGGACCTGGAAGCTGGGGGGTGAAGGTAGGAAGGGTGAAAGACCCCAAGAAGGCATCTGGGAGGTCCTGGGGGATATAGGGTGACCCCAAGAAGGATGGGGTGGCCCTGGGTGGAGATTTGGGGAGACCCCAAGAAGGTTATGGACCCCAGGGGAGGATTCACGGGGTCCTGGGGAACACAGGGTGACCCAAGGGGCAGGATTGAGGAGGTCCCCAAGGGTGATGGGACCCCAGAGGAGGATTTGGGGGACCCCCCCCAACACCAACCAGGGGTAGACGGAGAGATCTGGCAGAGGCACCTGGGAGAGAGAAGCAGAGTTGGGATCAAGAGGGGGGACAGAGGGTAACATCCCCCCCCTCCTTCCCAAATCCCAGGTCACCCCAACATCTTGGGGACATCAGGGTGGGTGCAGAGCATCCTGGAGATATTTTTGGGGGGGGTCCCCAGACTCACACAGATGAAGGGTCTCACAGCAGCGCTGGGGAACCAGCCCAGGTCACCGTTGGCCACGTTCCTGCCCTATGGATGAAGGTCCATGGGGTTAGGGAGGGTATGGAGCCCCACCAAGGAGACCCACTGCCCCCCAGGAGGCTGGAAGGGGGGGGGTCCAGCCCCATCATGGGGTTCTTGGTCTATCTCCATAGTGGGGGGTTCAGCATGGCCAAGGATGCCCATCTCCATCGCTGGGGGGTGGTCTATCCCCACCATGGGGTTCAGCATGCCCATGGAGGTCCAACCCCACACTGGGGGGGGGTCCACTCTGGCTGTAGGGATCTGTCCCAACCCCCATCCTGGATGCTCCACCCAACCATGACCCCCCAACTCATCACGGAGCTCTACCCTAACCCACCACAGCCCTGAGCTCGCCGTGGGTGGTCCAGCATGGCCGTGGTGGTCTACCCACCCCAGAATAACCATGAGGGTCCCAATCCCACCCCCACCTGCCACCAGAGCTGCTCAGCTTTGGCCACTGTGACCTCCACGACGTCCCCAGGGCTGAGGCGTAGGGCAGGAACCATCGACCCCGGCGGTGGTGGGACCCCGTTGTAGGGCTGGCTGGCCTCCATCTTGGGCAAGCCTGGGAGAAGGACACGTGATATGGGGAGTGGGGAGGAGCCACCTTCTCCTCCCCCCACCCCCAAAACACATGGAGCCAGGTGTCTGGTCCCCCACCCCCCAGCATTGTCCTCACCCAGGTCTCCACGCTTCTTCTCAGGACCAGGTCGCTGCGCCTTGTTCTGGGGAGCAAGGAGAACGTGGTCACCCCCCAGGGTCTCCTCACACCCAAATTTGGGGCATTTCAACCCATTTTGACCCTTTTGGACCTGTTTTGACCCATTTTGACCCATTTTGACCCACTTTGACCTTACCTTCCTGGTGCCAGAGCTGGAGTCTGTGGAGCAGAAGACAACCTGTGTTAACTGGAGGGGGCATTGAGCCATCCCATAATGTTCTGCCCCCCACACACACCCCACGTCCTCATCCCAGGATGTCCCCCCACCACGTCTCTCACCGGTGCCGCTCTTGCCACAGGTCCCCAGGCGCCCCAGACACTCCTTGTGAGCTGGAGCTCGACACCGGTTGCAGCGGTAGCCCTGGTAGAAGGTGCCCCTGGGAGGACACCGGGGACGTGGTCAGCACCTGGGGACACCTCCTCGGTCCACCTGCACCCACCCACCCAACCCCAGACCCACCCTGGGATTTGGGCCAGCCCAGTCCTTGTCCCACCAGGATCTGGGCCCATGTTGGCCTTGGTTCCACCAGGATCATCCTACCTTGGTCTTAACCCACCCAGGACTTGACCCAACGTGGCCTTGGCCAGCCCAGGACTTGACCCATTAGGATCTGGGTCCATGTTGGCCTTGGTTCCACCAGGATCAGCCCACCTTGGTCTTAACCCACCCAGGACTTGACCCAACGTGGCCTTGGCCAGCCCAGGACTTGTCCCACCAGGATCTTGGCCCATGTTGGCCTTGGTTCCACCAGGACCAGCCCACCTTGGTTTTAACCCACCCAATCCCAGACCCACCCTGGGATTTGGGCCAGCCCAGTCCTTGTCCCACCAGGATCTGGGCCCGTGTTGGTCTTGGTTCCACCAGGATCATCCTACCTTGGTCTTAACCCACCCAGGACTTGACCCAACGTGGCCTTGGCCAGCCCAGGACTTGACCCACCAAGGTCTTGACCCACCCTGGTCTTGTTTTACTCCATCCAACCCTTGACCCACCTTGACCTCCACCCAATCCTTGACCCACCTTGGTCTTGGGGCCTCTCAGGGCTTCACCCATCAGCTCTTTGACCCACCCAAGACTTGACCCACGTTGGCATGGCCCAGGACTCAACCTACCCAATCCTTTACTAACTCCCCCCTCAACCCATCCAAGGGTTGACCCACCTTGACCTCAACTCCCCCAGGTCTTGAGCCCTGAAGTCTTCACCCAACCTCCAACCACCTCCCCTGAGGTCTCCAGGTCACCCTGCCCCATCTAATTGTCCCCCCTCTGGGTATTTTGGGGGTATAATTTTGGGGGGGTCCTACCTCAGCAACATCTGGCAGGCCTTGCAGGACGTGGTGTCCTCAAAGGAGAACATCTGAAAGTCATGCCCATCGGCCAGGGCATGGTCAGGGAAGATGTTAGAGCTGCCAAGAGATGGAGACCCCTGGGTCTGGTGGGGGAAATCTCCCCCCACAAAGCCACCTTCTTCCCAAAGGAGCACGTCTCCCCCCCCACCAGGTGGTAGGGTGCAGGGGGACCTACAGGGCCATCTCAAACTGCTCCAGCCACTTCTTCTTCAGCTCCCTGGTCTTGAAGAACAGCTCGTAGCCCTGCTGCCCGGCCGTGTTGATGAGCAGGAAGGTGTGGGTCCACTGTGGACACGGGTGGGGCTCAGTGGAGTCCTGGACAACTGGGTTCATTGCCACCCAGGTGCCTGGGGCCACTGGGGACCATGTTTCTGGGGCCACCAGGCTTCAGCGTGGCCACCAAGGAACCTGATGCTTTGGGTCACCAAGGACCTGGATGCTGGGGTCCACCAGACCTGGATCCTGGGGTCCACCAGACCTGGATGCTGGGGTCCACCAAGGACCTGGATCCTGGGGTCCACCAGACCTGGATCCTGGGGTCCACCAAGGACCTGGATCCTGGGATCCACCAAGGACCTGGATTCTGGGGTCCACCAGACCTGGATCCTGGGGTCCACCAAGGACCTGGATTCTGGGGTCCACCAGACCTGGATCCTGGGGTCCACCCAGGACCAGGATGCTGGGGTCCACCAAGAACCAGGGTGCTGGGATCCACCAGATCTGGATGCTGGGGTCCACCAGACCTGGAATCTGGGGTCCACCAGACCTGGATGCTGGGGTCCACCAAGGACCTGGATTCTGGGGTCCACCAGACCTGGACCCTGGGGTCCACCCAGGACCAGGATGCTGGGGTCCACCAAGAACCAGGGTGCTGGGATCCACCAGACCTGGATGATGGGGTCCACCAGATCTGGATCCTGGGGTCCACCAGACCTGGATGTTGGGGTCCACCAGGGACCTGGATTCTGGGGTTCACCAGACCTGGACACTTGGGTTCCTTGGGGAAGGGACCCCCGTGGCCACCTCGAGCCAGGCTCATGGGTCCCCCAAACTTCGATGGGTCCCCCTTGGACAGCCAGGTCCCCAGGTACCTTCTTGCCATCGCGGGGGCCGAGGTCACCGTCCCTCAGCTGGTGGCTCTGCAGGTCCACGACGTCTTTGGCCTCGTAGGCGTCCCCACGGCGTTTGCAGATGATCAGGGCCTTGTCCAGGAGGAAGCCGTACCTGGGGACGGGGGTGGGGTTGGCACTGGGTGCCCAAGGCCACCAGGCACTTCAGGGGTGTCCCCATCTTCCCGTGGCATCCTCGTGCCCCCCGTGGTGTCCCCAGGGGTCTCCTAATGGTGTCTCTGTAGCGTCACCATATCCCCTTGGGTGTCCCCATGGTGTCCCCATGGTGTCCCTATGATGTCCCCATGGTGTCCCCATGGTGTCCCCACACTCCTTTAGTGTTCCTGTGGTGTCCACATGGTGTCCCCATTGTGTCCCTATGGTGTCCCTATGGTGTCTCCATGGTGTCCCCACACCCCTTTAGTGTTCCTGTGGTGTCCCCACGTTCCTCTGGTGTCCCCATGGTGTCCTCATGATGTCCCCAAGGTGTCCCCCCCATCGTGTCCCCACACCCCTCTAGTGTTCTCGTGGTGTCACCATGTTCCTCTGGTGTCCCCATGATGTCCCCATGGTGTCCCCATGGTGTCCCCCTGTCCTCTTGGCTGTTCTCATGGTGTCCCCATGTCCCCATGGGTATCCCCATGGTGTCCTCATGGTGTCCACACACTCCTTTAGTGCTCCTGTTGTGTCTCCATGTTCCTGTGGTGTCCCCATGGTGTCCCCATATCCCCTTGGGTCTCCCTATGGTGTCCCCATGGTGTCCCCACATCCCTTTAGTGTTCTTGAGGTGTCCCCATGGTGTCCCCATATCCCCATGGGTCTCCCCATGGTGTCCTCATGGTGTCCCCACACCCCTTTAGTGTTCTTGAGGTGTCCCCATTGTGTCCCTATGATGTCCCCACACCTCCTGAGTGTTCTTGTGGTGTCCCCACGTCCCCATGGGTCTCCCTGGGGCCCCCCCAGAGTGTCCCTCTCCCTGCCCCACCTGTCTGCCTTGGAGCGTCGCTCGGTGCTGGAGACCTTCAGCTCCCCGTCGATTTTGGGGCGCCCGAACTGGGCCAGGGACTGGGGCTGTGCCAGACATCAGGGGGGGACATTGGGGATATGGGGGGGGGGACATTGGGGACACGGAGGGTTGGGGGGGACAGGAGAACATGGTGGGGAAGGGACCTGGGGCATTGGTGGGACATGGGGGGGACACAGGGACATCGGGGGGTCCCAGGGTGGGGGTGGGGGCACAGGGACACTGGGGGGGTCCCAGGGATGCTGGAGGGGTTTTGGGGTGGGGGGACAGGATGTCCCCACCGTGGAGGGATTGGAGAGGGGCTGGGGGGTTGGCGGGTGTCCCAGGGGAGGGTGGGGTGTGTGGGGGGGACATGGGGTGGTCCAGGGGGGTCCCAACCATGTTCTGGATGCTGAGCTGGAAGCTCGTCAGCTGCTTCAGGGTCTCGTTGTCCCGTTTCACCTCGTTCACACACTGAGCCAGGTCCTGGGGGGGCCCCAGTCAGACCCTCCCCAAAACCCCCAGGTACCCCTGGGGACCCCTCAGCACCCCCGACCCTCAGAAACCCCCAAATTCCGCCCCCCCCCCCAGACCTTCTGGGGTACACCACCCAGAACCCACCTCAGGACACCCCCAACCCCCCTCAGGACCCACCCAAGACCCCCAGGACCCCCTCAAATCCCTCCAGACCCCCTCAGGACCCACCCAACAGCCCAGGACCCCCCTCAAATCCCTCCAGACCCCCTCAGGAAGGACCCAAGACCCCCAGAAGCCCCTCAAGGACACTCCAACTCCTCCCAGGACCCCCTAAAATCCCTCCAGACCCCCAAACCTCCTCAGACCCCACCCCTAGGACCCCCCCCATCTCTCCAGCCCCCCCCCACCACCCAGGACCCCCCCCAAACGCACCCTCATGGCATCCAGGGCCGCCCGCAGCCTCTCCCTCTCCGATGGGTCTGGGGTCAGCTTCACCAGCTCCTGGTGGGGAGCAGGAGTTAGGACCCCTCGTCCGGGACCCCCAAGGGACCCAGATGTCCCCAAGGGTCTCAGGGACCCAGCTGTACCCCAGGTGTGTCCCTCTGTCCCCAAGAGTCCCAGATGTTCTCAGGAGACCCCCAAGGGACCCCCAAGTGACCCAGACATGGCCTGGGGGTCTCAGGCATCCCCCCTCCCTCTCCAAGGGACCCAGGTGCCCCCAAAGGGACCCAGAGGTGTCCCGTGTCCCAAAGAGTCTCAGGGATGCTCAAAGGTGACCCCAAAGGGCCTGGGGGTGTCCCAGGGGTGTCCTAGATGTCCCCCCATCACCCTAAGGGTCCTCCCATGTGTGTCCCTTGTCCCCAGGGGTCCCAGGGATGCTCAGGGGACCCCAAAGGTGACCCCAAAGGACCTGGGCATGTCCCAGGGGATCTAGCTGTCCCCCCTACCACCCCAAGGGTCCCAGGTGACCCCAAAGGACCTTGGTGTGTCCCAGGGGGGGACCTAGATGTCCCCCCACCACCCCAAGGGATACAGGTGACCCCAAAGTACCCGGGCATGTCCCAGTGGACCCACACATCCCCCCCCATCACCCCAAGCATCCCCCCCACGTGTGTCCCTTGTCCCCAGGGCTCCCAGATGTGCTCAGGGGATCCCGGGGTGGAAGGGGGGGTGGGGGGATGACCCAGGAGTTCCCAACCCCCACCCCCCCACCCCCAACCAGACCTGGAGCAGGAGGTGGTACTTGAGCACCCGTTGCATCGGCACCATCAGAAGGTCCCGGAGGGAGAAGCGCCCGTTGTTGGCTCGTTGGGAACACTCCTGGGGAGGGGGGGAGTGTGTGAGTGTGGGGAGGGGGTTTCTGGGGTCGTGAGGGGTTCTAGAGGGGGGGGTTCTGACCCACCTGCAGCTTCATCCGGAGGTCGGTGTTGGTGGCAAGTTGGTCGAGGTGCCGGGCGGCCGCTTCCACCTGGCTGCAGTAGCGGCCGTAGAGGAGGAACCTGGGGGTGGGGGGCACATGGAAACCACCCCAAAATCACCCCCACCCCAAAACCCCCTCAAACAGAGCTGGGACCACCCCAAAACCCACCCGGTTGGAGCTGACACCCCAGTTGGAATGGGGACCCCCCCCTCAGATAGAGCTGGGACCACCCCAAGACCCACCCAGTTGGAGCTGACACCCCAGTTGGAATGGGGACCCCCCCCTCAAATAGAGCTGGGACCACCCCAAGACCCACCCAGCTGGAGCTGACACCCCAATTGGAATGGGGACCCCCCCCAAATAGAGCTGGGACCACCCCAAGACCCACCCAGGGTGGGGGGGTTGTCAGGATTGAACCCCTTTTGGGACCCCCCCCCCCAAAAAATGGATTCAAACCCCCTCCGCCCCCCCCCCCAAAAAAAATAAGGGCCCCTAAACCAGCCCCCCACCCACATTGTCCTCCCAGGGCCCCCCCAAAGCTCCCCCATCGCCCCTCACCTCTCTTTGTAGGCGAGGAAGAGGGGGGGCAACCCGTGCCCCCCCCCCCGCTCCCCCAGTGCCCCCTGAAGCTCCTCCAGGAAGACCCGGTGCAGCTGCAGCAGGTCCTGGGGTGGGGGGTGGGGATGGGACAGGGGGGTCACCCAATTGGTCACCCCCATCTGGGACCCTCACCCAGACCCTCCCAGGAGCCTCTGCTGGGGTTACTGGGAGTTACTGGGAGCACTGGGAAGGGCTACTGGGGATTTTGGAGAGCTCTGGGAGTACTGGGAGGGGTTACTGGGAGCAATGGGAGGGGTTGTTAGGAGCACTGGGAGTACTGGGAGGGGTTACTGGCAGAAATGGGAGGGGTTTTTTTGAGCACTGAAAGTACTGGAAGGGTTACTGGGAGCACTGGGAGCACTGGGAGGGTTACTGGGAGCACTGGGAGGGTTAGTGGGAGCACTGGGAGGGTTACTGGGAGCACTGGGAGCACCTCGATGTTGATGAAGATGCTCTCCAGGTCCTGGGGCTGCAGGAAGTACCGCAGGGGCCGCAGGAAGTGCTGTGGGTACTGGGGTTACTGGGAGCACTGGGAGCGGGGGCTGAAGGCACTGGGGGGACCTGTCCCAGTGTCCCCACATGTCCCCAGTGTCCCTCCCTTGTCCCCAGATGTCGCCTCCATCCCCAACGTCCCCCCCATATCCCAACACCCCCCCATGTCCCCCCACACCCCAATGTCCCCTAATGTCCCCCCCAAGTCCCCCTCATGCCCCTCCATGTCCCCAGTGTCCCTCCTGTGTCTCCCCAATGTCCCTCAATGTCCCCTCCATATCCCAACATCCCCCCATGTCCCCCCATATCCCAATATCCCCCAATGTCCCCCCATATCCCAATGTCCCCCAACGTCCCCCCATGCCCCCCATGCCCCCCATGTCCCCTCCATATCCCAGTGTCCCCCCATGTCCCCCAATGTCCCCCCCACATCCCAATGTCCCCAATGTCCCCCCATGTCCCCCCATATACCAATGTCCCCCAACATCCCCATGTCCCTTCATGTCCCCTCCATATCCCAATATCCACCCATGTCCCCCCCATGTGCCCCATGTCCCCCCCCCATATCCCAATGTCCCCCCTGTGTCCCCCCCATAATGTTCCCCCCATGTCCCCCCATATCCCTTCATGTCCCCCCCATATCAGAATGTCCCCCCATATCACAATGTCCCCCCATATCCCAATGTCCCCCCCATACCCAATGTCCCCCCAATGTCACCTCCATCCCCAATGTGCCCCCAGTGCCCCCAGTGTCCCCAGTGCCCCCAGTGCCCCCCACCTGGCAGATGGACGCGAGGGTCTCCGTGTACCTCTCCTCCGTCTGCCTCAGCTCCTGGAGGCAGCAGAGCCGCCGGTCCACCTCCACCTTCTGGGGGGGGCACAATGGGACCCCCATTTTGGGGAGGGGGTGTGTGTGATCCTGAGTGTCCAGGTTTGGGGGGGACACAGCCCCCCAGGGTGTCCCCAGAGGTGTTGGGGAGGGGGGAATGATCTGGGGACACCCAAACCTCCTTGGGGGGCATGGGGGACATGGGGGGACACTGGGATATGGGGGGACATGGGGGGACACTGGGATTTGGGGGGGACATTGGGGGACATGGGAAGGATATGGGAGGACATTGGGTGACATTGGGATATGGGGGGGGGATGTTGGGGGGATGTTGGGATACGGGGGGGACATGGGGGGACATTGGGATATGGGGGGACATGGGGGGGACGTGGGGGACATTGGGGGACATTGGGAGACATTGGGATATGGGGGGGACATTGCGATGGGGGGACACAGGGGACATGGGGGGACACTGGGATATGGGGGGGACATTGGGATGGGGGGGACGTTGGGGGGATGTTGGGATATGGGGGGGACATGGGGGAATATTGGGGGACATTGTGGGACACAGGAGGGACACTGGGGACATGGGGGGGGCATGAGGAGGACATGGGGGGACACTGGGGACATGGGGGGCATGAGGAGGACATGGGGGGACACTGGGGGACATGGGGGGGACATTGGGGGACATTGGGGGGCACCCAGGTGTCTGGGCTGGGTGGGGGACGGTCCGGATATGGGAGGAAGGGGGGTGTGGGGGGGGGACACCCACCATGGCTGGGGGGGTCTCCCCCCTCATCAGGTCCTCGTAGATGTCGTCAGCGTCGTCCTTCTCGGCCTCCACGCAGTCGTACAGGTCATCGTCCTCCTCCGCTGTGTCACTGCGGGGGGGACACCCTGGTACCCCCACTGCACCCCCTCTACACCCCCCCACCCACCCCAGGGCACCCCCCTTCCTGTTCCCCCAAGTTCCCCTTTAATACCCCTGACACCCCCTAACAGCCCCCTGATACCCCACCTTGTACCCCCCAATGCCCCCCATACCTCCCAAACCCCCCCTGTACCCCCCAATACTCCCCTTGTACCCCCCAATATCCCCCACACCCTCAATACCCCTCTGTACACCCAATACCCCCCGTACCTCCCAATACCCACCCTGCACCCCCAATTACACCCCTTGTAACCCCAAATACCCCCCTGTACCTCCCAATACCCCCAATACCCCCCACACCCTCAATACCCCCCTGTACCCCCAATACCCCCCTTAATACCCCACTAATCACCCTTAATAACCCTCAAATACCCCCCAAGACACCCCCTTGTACCCTCCTAGTGCCCCCTGGCACCCCAACCCCCCCATACCTCCCACTACCCCTCTTAATACCCCACTAATGACCCTTAATACCCCCTCAAGACCCCCCCTAGTGCCTCCTGGCACCCCCAAACCTCCCACTACTCCCCTTAATACTCCACTACCCTCCTTAATACCCCACTAATCACCCTTAATACCCCTCAAATACCCCCCAAGACACCCCCCCGCACCCCCCTAGTGCCCCCTGGCACCCCAAAACACCCCCCCCAGACCCCCACTCACTCGATGAGGTCGGAGAGGCCGCTGTAGACGTCATCGTCCCCCACACAATCCTCCGTGGGGAAGGGGCTGGAGGTGGGGGGGGATACGACAGACAGACACAACCTGGGTCCCTTGGACAGCAGGACCCCCAGATCCCCCAAAAGGGGGTTCAGATACCACGGGGTGTCCCATGTCCCCCTCCACCCCCACCCCAAAACTCACGTGAAGCCTTTACTCTGGGCGATGGAGGTCCAGGAGAGGGTGGAGAGGGTGTCAATCACCTGGGGACGGACAGGGGACGTTGGAAAGGGGTGGGGTGAAGGGGTGGGGGTGTCATGTGTCCCCCACCCCCCCCTACGTGGTGTCCTATGGGTCCCACCTTGCCAAAGTCTTGGACATCGAAGAGGTCGAAGGCGCCGAAGAGCCGGTGCTTGGGGACCCCGAATTTGTCAGCGCAGGTGGTCAGGAAGATGCGGATGTTCCTCAGGCACAGGAACTGCGGTGGTAGCGTGTCAGCCTCACCAGCACCACCATCGACACCCACCCCCCCCCCATCAGCGACACCCCCACTGTCACCCTCACTGTCACCTCCAGCCACAGTCGTCACCATCACCTTTGCTGTCAGCACCGCTGGCGTCCCCCGTTGGCACCAGCACCACCAGCATCACCAACACCACAGCCAACACCCTCAGTGTCACCACCACCCTCAGTTGTGCCAACACCTCCAGGGGTCACCATCATTGTCATGGTCATGGTCATTGTCACCCCCTGTGGTCACTGTCACCGTCAACATCGGACTGACTGACACCATCATGGTCACCCTCATCATCATCACCACCATCACCCCCAACATTGTCACTGTCACCAGCAACGTCAGGCTGACGGACACTGTCACAGTCACCCCCATCACCATCACCCCCAACACTGTCACTGTCACCATCACCATCAGGCTGACTGATACCGTCACAGTCACCCCCATCATCAGTACCAACATTGTCACTGTCACCAACAACATCAGGCCGACTGACACCATCATGGTCACCCTCATCATCATCATCACCACCACCACCATCACCCCCAACATTGTCACTGTCACCAACAACATCAGGCTGACTGACACCGTCACAGTCACCCCCATCATCATCACCACCATGGTGACTGTCACCATCAACATCAGGCTGACTGACACCATCATGGTCACCCCATCATCATCATCGCCACCATGGTGACTGTGACCATCAACATCAGGCCGACTGACACCATCATGGTCACCCTCATCATCATCACCACCACCATCACCCCCAACACTGTCACTGTCACCATCAACGTCAGGCTGACTGACACCGTCACAGTCACCCCCATCACCATCACCCCCAACACTGTCACCATCATCACTCCCATTGGCACCATCACCACCATCCCCGTCAGTCACACCCCTCACCGCCACCGTCACCGTCACCATCACCCCCACACACCCCCTCTCTGAGACCCTCCCCCACAACTCCACCCACCCCTGCTCCATACCTGTGACATCTGGGGACGGGGACAGATGTCCCGGGAGGGTACAGCGTGCGGCAGGAGAGCGTTGAGGAGGTGACAGAGCAACACCCCATCCCTCAGCGCCTGTGCCAGGTCCCACACCTGCCCCTCGGGGCTGCTCGCCCGGTGACCAGCGGGCAACACCCGCGCTGCCACCAACCAGTGGGCGCACTGCCGCCATGCCTCCATGGAGACAACAGGGGTGGGGTCCCGGTGGGGGGGTGTCTATGGAGGAGGTGATGGGGATGAGGTCCTGGGAGGACCACTGATGAGGAGGAGATAAGATCCTGGTGAGGAGGTGACGGGGATGAGGTCCTGGGAGGACCACTGATGAGGAGATGATGGGGATGAGGTCCTGGTGAGACCAGTTCTGAGGGGGAGGTGATGGGGATGAGGTCCTGGGAGGACCACTGATGAGGAGATGATGGGGATGAAGTCTTGGTGGGACCACTCCTGATGAGGAGATGATGGGGATGAAGTCTTGGTGGGATGGCTCTTAGGGAGGAGGAGCAGCAGCAGCAGCAGCAGCAGTACATCCACTTAGGGAACAAGCCGATGCAGGGGAGACCCTGGTGGGACCCCTCCTGAGGAGGAGCTGGTAGAGATGAGGCCCTGGTGGGACCCCCCTCCTGATGAGGAGCTGATGGTGGTGGGGCCTTGGTGGGAGCTGATGGAGATGAAGCCCTGGTGAGACCCCTCCTGAGGAGGAGCTGGTAGAGATGAGGCCCTGGTGGGACCCCTCCTGAGGAGGAGCTGATGGAGATGAAGTCCTGGTGAGACCCCTCCTGATGAGGAGCTGATGGTGGTGGGGCCTTGGTGGGAGCTGATGGAGATGAAGCCCTGGTGAGACCCCTCCTGAGGAGGAGCTGGTAGAGATGAGGCCCTGGTGGGACCCCTCCTGAGGAGGAGCTGATGGAGATGAAGCCCTGGTGAGACCCCTCCTGAGGAGGAGCTGATGGTGGTGGGGCCTTGGTGAGACCCCTCCTGAGGAGGAGCTGGTAGAGATGAGGGTGGTTTGTTCTTGGCAAAGCAGCCGGCGGAGACGCTGGGGCTCAGCGGAGCCTCTTCTGGGGAGGAGAAGCAGAAGCTGAGGTCCCGCTTTCTGGGCTGGATCCACCGGAGGCCACGGAGATGAGTCTTCAAACCACCTCTGGGGAGGCTCCCGGGAGCTCCAAGGCTCCTTCTTCCCTTCCCACCCCCACCCCACACCTTCCTTCCTTCCACCAAGAACCACCACGTCCACCCAGGAACCGGTGTCAACGGGGGGCCCCTCGGGCCCGACCACTGGCGGTGAGAAGTGGTTGGCGGTCGATCCCCTTCCTGGAGAAGCCCCGATGCCTGGCGATGGGCTCCTTCCCAACCCCAACCACCCCCCCCCCCTAAAAACCCAACCGATGGCTCACCCGCGCCTGGAGAAGGGTCTAGGAGGCTTTAGGGACCACCACCCCCCCCCACCCCAATATGGGTGGCGGTGGCCCCAGCTGGGCCTTGGGGGATGGCGGAAGTCAGCAGTTCCGGGCCTGCGCCGCGCGGGGCCCAACGGGAACATCGACTCCGTAGGCGGATGTCGGGGTCCTTTCACCTCGCCATGGGGGAGGAGCTGCTACCCCCAGGGGCAGGAGATGGGGGTTGGGAGGCGGGGGGGGGCACCCTGTGGTCACGGCCTCCAGAATTGGGGGGGTGGGGGAGGTGGGGAGGATGGGGTGGGGAACCCGGAGCTCATGGAGCTGTGGTGGCACCTGGTGGGGGGCTGGTGAGGAACCCCCCCCCCCCAACCTTGGTATGGTGACCATCAGTGGGGTCACCAAGGGGTTGAGGATATCTTGGGGGGCTTGGGGGTGAGGGGGGGGGGAGCCCAGATGTCCAAGTTGGGGGGGGGGGGAGACACCCTTATGTGTGGGTTTTGGTGGGGGGACAACAACATCCAGGAATCTGGGGGGAGGGGATGACACCCCCCCTGCCCCCCCAGGGTCCCACCAAGGGTCCCCAGGACACTGAGGTGTTGGGGGACCAGGAGGGGACGTGGGTATTTGGGTCCTACCCACCCCACAAGCAGGAGGGTGATGGGTGCCCCCTGGTGCTCCCCCCACCCCCCCTACTTCCCATATCCCATCTCCTCCCCCCCCCCTCCCCTCCCCCCCACACCCACCCTTAGGGTGTCGCAACAGCCGGTGGCCCCTCGCCAGCCGCCTTCCCCGAAATGAGGAAGGACCCAGATCCGGGCAGTTCCTCCCCCCTCCAAGCCCCACGTGGGGTGGGCCCAGACCTCCTGTGGGTCCCAGCTCCCACCCAAAGATCTACACCCCCACCCACCCACCCACCCACAACCCCCTCCCCACAGCATCCATCCCCAATGGGTCCCCACCTCGGAAGGGGACACACACACCATGAGAAGGGTCCCAACAGACCCCTTCCCAACCCCCCCACTAAGGTGGACCCTGGACATTGGCACCTCCACCCACCCCTCGTGTGTGGGTGGCCCCCAGTGTCAGGGCACTGGTTACCCATTAACTGGTGATGTCACACCACCATAAAGGGTCCCCCTCCGGAACCTTCCATCCCTGCATCCCCCCACTCCAGCCATGGGGACGCCGGCGCTGTCCCTCCTCCTGCTCCTCAGCCTCCTGCATGTGGCCCATGCCCAAATGTGAGTGTGTTCCCCCCATTCCCCCCCCCCCCAAATACCCCATACACCCATGGGACCCCCACTCCCAAACCCATGGGGACCCCCCAAAAACCCTGCTGCCTCCCCAAACCATGGGACACCCCCCCCCTCCAACCTGGGACCCTTCCTCCTACCTTGGGATCCACCCTGAGATCCCCCCCCACCTCCCCAACCTATTGGACCCACCCCCCTCTTCTGGGACACCCCCCTCCCCACCCTCCATGCACCCTGAGGTCCCCTCACCTATGGGAAACCCACCCTCTGGCTGGGACACCCACCCCCCCCACCCCAGAAGGAACCCTCAGGGTGAACCTCCCCCATCACCAGGACCCCCCAACCCTGAAGAACGCCCCCAGAACCCCTAAAACCAAGACACCCACCCCAACTGGGAACCCCCTCACATGGACCCCCAAAACTACAAGACCCCCCCCGACCAGGACGCCCACCCCTTTCTAGGACAACCCCCCTTAGGGTGGGTTTTAGGGAGCAATATTGGGGTGCAATGGGGGGGATCTGAAGTTGCTCCAAGCCCATAGGGCACATCTAGAGGTGAGGAGGTCTATGGGGGGGGCCATGGGGTCCCTCAGACCCTGTGGGACACCCCGTGACAGGCCGGTGTCCCCAAGGGTGTCCATGGTGACGCCGGCGGTGATCCGGCTGGAGACGGAGGAGAAGGTCGTGGTGGAGGCCCCGGGGTTGAAGACCCCCACCGAAGCCACCATCCTGGTGCAGGACTTTCCCCTCAAGCGCCAGATCCTCTTCCAGACCCGCGCCCAGCTGAACCCAGCCGAGGGCATGTTGGCCACTGCCGCCATCAAGGTAGGTCACCACCCCCAGGGTCACCTCCCCAGCGGCCGTTGCCCCCTCCTCCCGCCCTGGGAAGGGTGAGCCGTGGGGCTCAGAGCTGGGGGAGGTGGTGGAGAACCGCCACGGGGTTGATGAGGCATAAGGGGTGGGTGGTCAGTGTGGGGGGTCTTTGGGGGTGGTCACTGTGAGGGTCTTTGGGGGTGGGCACCTTCGGGGTGGGCACCATGAGGGTCTTTGGGAGTGGTCCCCACGGGGTCATTGGGGGTGGTCACCCTGGGGAATGGTCACCTTGAGGGTCATTAGGGGTGGTCCCCATGAGGGTCTTTGGGGATGGTCCCCATGAGGGTCATTGGGGGTGGTCACCATGGGGTCGGTCAACATGGGGGCATTGGGGGTGGTCTCCACGGGGTCATTGGGGGTGGTCACCTTGGGAATGGTCACCGTGAGGGTCTTTGGGGGTGGTCACCATGGGGTCTTTGGGGATGGTCACCTTGAGGGACCTTGGGGGTGGTCACCTTGGGGGTGGTCACCACGGGGTCATTGGGAGTGGTCACCTTGAGGGTCTTTGGGGATGGTCACCATGGGGCCTTTGGGGGTGGTCACCTTGGGGATGGTCACCATGGGGTATTTGGGGGTGGTCACCTTGGGGATGGTCACCACGGGGTCACTGGGCATGGTTGCCCTTGGGGACAGTCACCTCAGGTCCCTGTGGTCAGTGACCCCAAGGTCCTTGGGGATGATCAGCCTGCGACTAGAGGACAGTCACCCCACGGTGACGGCCACCCTGGAGAGCTTGGTGACAGCCACCCGCCACCCTGAGCCCCATCCCCTGGACGTGGGTGCCACCTGGTGTCCCCCTGCCCCTGCGAAGGTGTCACTGGTGTCCCCTGTCCCCACAGGTGTCGGCCAAGTCGCTGCCACAGGCGACGGGGAAGCAGTTTGTCTCGGTGACGGCGCGGGTGGCACAGGTGACCCTGGAGAAGGTGCTGCTGGTGTCACTGCAGAGCGGCCACATCTTCGTGCAGACCGACAAGCCCATCTACACCCCCGGCTCCACTGGTGGGTCCTTGGGGTGCTGGGTCTCTGCACGGCGTGTTGGGGTGCTGGTGGGTCTCACCATGGCATCTTGGGGTCCTGGTGGGACTCATCATGGCATCTTGGGGTGCTGGTGGCATCTTGGGGTGTTGGGTCTCCTCCACAGCACCTTGGGGTGCTGGTGGGTCTCACCATGGCATCTTGGGGTGCTGGTGGGACTCACCATGGCATCTTGAGGTGCTAGGTGGCATCTTGGGGTGTTGGGTCTCCTCCACAGCACCTTGGAGTGCTGGGGTGACCTTGGGGTGCTGGTGGCACCATGGCATGTTGGGGTGCTGGTGGGTCTCATCTTGGCATGTTGGGGTGCTAGTGGGACTCATCATGGCACCTTGGGGTGCTGGTGGCATCTTGGGGTGTTGGGTCTCCCCCACAGCACCTTGGGGTGCTGGTGAGTCTCACCATGACATCTTGGGGTGCTGGGTCTCCTCCACAGCACCTTGGGGTGCTGGGGTGACCTTGGGGTGCTGAGGTGACCTTGGGGGTCCAGCCCCACTTTGGGACCTCCCAACGATATCCCCATTGGGGTCCAACACCTTGCCAGATCCCTCTGGCATATCCACCGGGTCCCATCACCCATCCTGGGGTCCCCCACCCATTTGTGGATGTCCCCAAACCATCCCTGCTCACCTTGTCCCCCCCTCCCACCCCACCCCGTGTTCCCTCCCCAGTGCTCTGCCGCCTCTTCGCTGTGGGTCACCTCATGGAGCCAGCACCCAAGACCGTGATCGTGGAGGTCAAGGTGGGTGCCCTCTGGGGGACACAGGGACATGGGGGACACAGGGACACGGGGGACACAGCCACCCCCATGCCACCATCCCCAATGTCCTTTCAGACCCCTGATAACGTGATTGTCAGACAAGTCCCCGTGTCCTCACCCATGAAGACCGGAATCTTCTCCCTCAACCACAACCTACCTGAGGTTGTCAGGTGAGGAGTCACCTCCCAAGGTCACCCCAGGGACACCTGTGACCCTGGGTTTGTCCCCTCAACCTTGTCCCCCCACTTTTTCCAGCCTGGGGACATGGACAATAATGGCCAAATTTGAAGACTCTCCAGAACAGGTTTTCAGCACCCAATTTGAAGTCAAGGAATATGGTAGGATGGGGGGTGGGGGTGGATCCCAAAGCACCCATGTGCCCTTGTCCTGGATTTTGGGGTTCACTGGGTGTCCACCCCACAGTGCTACCAAGCTTTGAGGTGATCCTGGAGCCAGAGGAGAAGTTCCTCTACATCGACCGGAACGAGGACTTCAAAGTGTCCATCACAGCCAGGTGGGATGGGGGGTCCCCAAAACCGCTCAGTTTTGGGGAGGGGAGGGCGTCAACTAAGACACGTTGGGGTGACAGTCCCACTCTGCTCCTGTGGAGAGTCCTGAGGGATGAGGGGGTGGCATGGTGACAGGTTTGAGGGTGGTGGGGATGGGGATGGACTGGGACGGGGATGGGGATTGGGATGGGGACAGGGATGGGGATGGAGATGAGATGGGGATGAACAGGGATGGGGATGGATAGGGATGGAGATGGGGATTGGGATGGGGACAGGGGATGAGGATGTACAGGGATGGGGACAGGGGGATGAGGAGGGGACAGGGACGGGGATGGACAGGGATGGGGATGTGATGAGGATGGGGATGGACTGGGATGGGGATGGGGATGGGGATGGAGATTGGGATGGGGACAGGGGATGGGGATGGACAGGGATGGGGATGGGGACAGGGGGATGGGGATGGGGACAGGGGGATGAGGAGAGGACAGTGTGATGGAGGTGGCAGGGCACGGTGGGATGCCAGGAGGACATGGACACGTGGAGTACCAGCGACAGGGCGATGAGGACACGAGGCAACGAGGTGACATGAGGATGGGGGGACCTGGGCTGACAAGGGACACAGGGGACAGGGGTTGCTGGTGACAGTGGCAGCTCGTCCCCAGGTACCTCTACGGGAAGCGCCTGCAGGGAACAGCCTTTGTCCTCTTTGGAGTCATGGTGGATGACGAGAAGAAGAGCATCCCCCAGTCCCTGCGGCGTGTCCAGGTGACCCTGTCCTTGTCCCTGTCCCCTGCTGAGCTCTGTCACCCCCATCCTCACCCCTCTCCCTGTCCCATACTGACCTCCTGCCATCTCTGTCCCCATCCTGGTCCCCTTGGCCAACTCAGGTGAACGATGGGGACGGGGAGGCCGTGCTGCCCATGGCCATGCTGCGGCAGCGATTCGCCAACCCCGAGGAGCTGGTGGGACACTCACTCTACGTCTCCGTCACCGTCCTCACCGAGTCGGGTGTGTGGGGGCATCAGAGGGGACAAGGGGGACGTGGTGGGGATGGGGACAGCAGGGATGTGTGAGGCCACGGGGTGGGGAGACATGGGGTGGGGTTGGGGACCACCAGGGTGGGGAGACATGGGTTGGGGCCATCAAGAATGGGGACATCTGGGGCCACCCAAGGCCAGACAAGGCTGTCCCATGGAGGGGGACTGGGAGCCCTGTCCTGGCCCTGGGTGACATGGTCCTTCCCGTGGCCACCGCAGGCAGTGACATGGTGGAGGCCCAGCGCAGCGGCATCCGCATCGTGACGTCCCCCTACACCATCCACTTCACCCACACCCCCAAGTACTTCAAGCCAGGGATGCCCTTTGACCTGATGGTAAATGACATCTGGGGACAGGGGTGGGGGCAGCGGTGGCATTGGCCCAGGACCCCCACGGTACCGGGGTCCCCGGTATTGGGATGGGGATGGAGCAAGCTCGTGGGGTGGAGGACACTTGGGGACAGGTGACATGCCCCTCATACCCCACGTCCTTCCCCACGTCACCCCGTGTCACCTACAGGTCTACGTCACCAACCCAGATGAGTCCCCAGCTCCACGTGTCACCGTCAAGGCCGATGGCTTCCAGGGGTTGGTGTCCACCCAGCGCGATGGCACAGCCAAGCTGGTCCTCAACATGCCAGCCAACAAGGACACTGTCCCCATCACTGTGAGTGGCAATAGGTACCGGGGTGGCCAGCTGGGGTGACAGGGAAGTCACCTGGGGGTTGGGGTGGCCACGGCAACCAAGGTGGTTGAGATGGCCAAGGACCATGGCCAGCGTGGTCACCATTCAAGGGCCAGGACAGCAGCATCCAGGGACCTACCTGACATCTGTGATGGAGAAGGGTCATGGCCAAGCTGGTCACCATTGACCAAGGAGCAGGATGGGCAAGTTTTTGGGGGTCTCTTGGAGTAGCCAAGACATCCAGGGTAGCAGGGACGAGCAGGTTGACCACGATGATGGCCACTGACCAAGCACCAGGGCAGGAGAAGCCAGGGAGACCAAGACTCCCACACCTGGGTCCACGCCAAGGTGTCCTTCCTCTCTCTTGCAGGTGAGGACAGAGCAGCCAGGGCTGCCTGCTGAGCGCCAGGCCTCGCGGCAGATGACGGCTGAGGCTTACCGTAGCCAAGGAGGTTCTGGCAACTTCCTCCACTTGGCCATCGGGGCCACCGAGCTGCAGCCTGGTGACAACCTCCCCGTGAACTTCCACCTCAAGAGCAACAACAACGCTGTCCGTGACTCTGTCCCCTACTTCACCTACCTGGTGAGCTCTCTACCAACCAACTGTCCCCTCAGCTTGGGGACCTTGGTGTCCAGGTAGCCACCAACCCTGCCTTTCATGGAATCATGGAATGGGTTGGGGTTGGGAGGGACCCCAAGGGTCACAGAGCTCCAACCCTCCCCCTGCCACAGGCAGGGACACCAACCTCCAGGCCTGGAGCTACACAAGGCTGCCCAAGGGCCCCATCCAACCTCTCCTTGTCTTCCCACAGATCATGAGCAAGGGGCGCATTGTCCAGGTGGGGAGACAGCGACACGAGGCCGGCCAGAGCCTGGTCACCATGTCACTGCCGGTGACAGCTGACCTCATCCCCTCCTTCCGCATCGTGGCCTACTACTACGTGATGCCTGGTGAGATCGTTGCTGACTCCGTCTGGGTTGACGTCAAGGACAGTTGTATGGGCACTGTGAGTGTGTCCATGTTGTCCCAGGGGTCAGAGGGGCCTGGGGGAGACATTGGGTGGGCCTTGAGATGGCCCATGGTAGGGATTTGGTGGTCCGTGATGGGCAATGAGGGGTTTGGATGGTCCAACAGGGGCTTGGGCATCTCCAAGGGGGCCTTGGGCATCTTCAAGAGAGCCTTGGGCATCTCCAAGGGGGCCTTGGGCATCTTCAAGGGGACCTTGTGTATCTCCAAGGGGACCTTGGATATCTTCAAGGGGACCTTGGGCATCTCCAAGGGGGCCTTGGGCATCTTCAAGGGGACCTTGCGTATCTCCAAGGGGACCTTGGGTGGCCCATTGATGGTTCCATGGTGGAGGACACAGCCATCACCTACCCCTGGAGAACCCCAACACCCTGTGGGGTTGGGTTACCCCCCATGGGCCAGCTCCTGGAGGGGTGTGGGGTTGTGATGAAGGTTTTTTGGGGGGGTCTGTGGACATGACCCACCCCCTCACCTCCATCCTGTGTCCCTGGCAGCTGGTGGTGAAGGGAGCAACAGAGGCTGACAACCGGGTGCACGAACCAGGGACACCCATGAGGCTGCGCCTTGAGGGTGACCACAACGCCCACGTGGGGCTGGTGGCCGTGGACAAGGGTGTCTTTGTCCTCAGCAAGAAGAACAAGCTCACCCAGTCCAAGGTGGGTCTCCCAGGTCCCTGCTCCCTACTTCCCCCTGGGTGACCAGCGGTGCCTGTCACTGCTGTCCCCTCTGTTGGTCACAGGTTTGGGACACGGTGGAGAAGAGTGACATTGGGTGCACCCCGGGCAGTGGGAGGGACAACGTGGGTGTCTTTGCTGATGCTGGTCTCAGCCTGGTCACCAACATGAACATCAAAACAGTGCAGCGGCCAGGTAGGGGACACGTTGGAGACAACCTGAGGTGGCACCTTGGGGATGTGGCACTTGGAGGCTTGGGGGGAGTGGGACACCTCAGCTGATGTGTCCCATCAGCTTTGAGATGTGGCAACTGGTGTCCAGGAGAAGGGACACGTGGCTTGGGGGCTGTGGCACTGTGGGGTCCTAACGTGTGTCCTCTCTGTCCCCAGAGGTCCAGTGTCCCAAGGCTCCGAAGCGCAAGCGCCGATCCCTGCAGCTCATCGAGTACAAAGGCAAAAAGTGTAGGTGGCACCTCAAGTGTCCCATGTCCCCAGGGACACTGGAACGTCCCATGGCCCTGGAGACACTCAGTTATCCCGTGTCCCTGGGGATCTCAAAGTGTCCTGGGTCACTGAGGGACACCAGAGTGCCCCATGTCCCTGGTGATGCCTCAGCACCCCGTACCCCAGGGGACACCAGAGCGTCCCATGTCCCAGTCAATACCAGTGTCCTGGGTCCCTGAGTGACATGAGAGTGTCCCAAGTCCCTGGTGATGCCTCAGCACCCCATACCCCATGTCCCAGTCAATACCAGTGTCCCATGTCCCTGAAGGACATCAGAGTGTCCCATGTCCCAGTCAATACCAGTGTCCTGGGTCCCTGAGTGACATGAGAGTGTCCCAAGTCCCTGGTGATGCCTCAGCCCCCATACCCCATGTCCCAGTCAATACCAGTGTCCCATGTCCCTGAAGGACACCAGAGTGCCCCATGTCCCTGGTGATGCCTCAGCACCCCATACCCCATGTCCCAGTCAATACCAGTGTCCCATGTCCCTGAAGGACACCAGAGTGCCCCATGTCCCTGGTGATGCCTCAGCACCCCATACCCCAAGGGACACCAGCTTGTCCCACGTCCCCAGTGTCCCTCAGCCCAAGGGCTGTGGGAGTGGGTGCCAGTTGGGTGCCTTGGTACTGACAGCGGCCGAGTACACGGACAAGTTGCAGCACAAGTGTTGTGAGGATGGGATGAAGGAAAACCCCATGGGCCACAGCTGCGAGTACCGGACCAACTACATCCAGGATGGGGACGCCTGCATCCGGGCCTTCCTTGACTGCTGCAACTACATCAAGGGCATCCGGGACCAGAAGCAACGGGAGTTCCACCTGGAGCTGGCTAGAAGCAAGTGCTGGGTGATGGGGGGGTGATGGTGGGGTTGGAGGATGGGTGGAGGTTGGGTGAACCCCGGGCGTTGCTTGTGCTGTCCTCAGGCAAAGCTTGGGGGAAAGTTGGGCAAAGCTTGGGCCAAGCTTGGGTGGATTTTGGGCCAAGCTTGGGTGGATGTTGGGCCAAGCTTGTGGGAAAGTTGGGCAAATCTTGGGTGCATGTTGGGCCAAGCTTGGGTGGATGTTGGGCAAATCTTGGGTGCATGTTGGGCCAAGCTTGGGTGGATGTTGGGCAAATCTTGGGTGCATGTTGGGCAAAGCTTGGGTGAAAGTTGGGCAAAACTTGGGCCAAGCTTGGGTGGATTTTGGGCCAATCTTGGGTGGATTTTTGGCCAATCTTGGGTGCATTTAGGCAAAGCTTGGGTGGCAGTTGGTACAAGCTTGGGTGGATGTTGGGCCAATCTTGGGTGATGCCTAGACGATGGTTGGTCCAAGCTTGGGTGCTGCTGGTGCTTGGGTGCTGCTGGTGCTTGGGTGATGCTGGGTCCACCCAGGGGCTGGGGTCCTGAGGCCACGCTCGAGAGGGATGCTGCCACCCCCAGGCGAGGCCGATGATGTCTTCCTGTCCGATGAGGACATCACCTCACGGAGCCTCTTCCCGGAGAGCTGGTTGTGGCAGGTGGAGGTGCTGACAGAGCAGCCCAACGATCTAGGGTGAGCTTTGTGCCCATGTCCCCCTACCCCTCCACCCCATGGGTCAACTTGGGGGGGTCATCACCTCCTTCCTGCCCAGCTCTGGATGCTGCTTTTCCAGTCTGGAGACCAGTTATGGTTCCTCTCAAGTCCAGACAAGGGCCACCTTTGATCTCCTGGCACTGCTTGGGGACCAGCTGTGGCACTTTGGTCCATCTCAGGAGCCATCTACCCTCTGGTCTAGCTTGGGGACCCCCTCTACTCCAGCTTGGTGTCCTAGTGACACCTCCCTAGGCTGGCTTGGAGACAGCTATGACCCTCTTGGCCCTTCCCATCCTCTACAGCATCTCCACAAAGACCGTGCCTGTGTACCTGAAGGACTCCATCACCACGTGGGAGGTCTTGGCCATCAGCCTCTCAAAGACTAAGGGTAGGTGACAGCAGGAAGGTGTTTGTGGAGATTAAAAGAACCCCCCAAACCCTGAGGGTGGTCCCTGGGACTAGAAAGGTCCCCAAGGTGCATTTCCTTGGGGTTTGAGGCCTCTCCAAAACCTCAGAGGGGTTCATGCTACTGGAGAGGTGCCCCAAGCTTTGAGGAGATCCACCAAACCTTGGTTGCAGCTCTCGGGGAGTGAGGGATTCCCCTGAGCTTTGGAAGGACTCCATGGGACATGAAGGATCTCTGAAAGCCTTATGGACATCCCTGGGCCATGAGGTGCCCCAGCAAACCCTAAAAACCTTGATCCAGACCCCCATGTCTCTGTGGTCGAACCCTCCCCCAGGGCTGTGTGTGGCTGATCCCTACGAGATCACGGTGATGAAGGACTTCTTCATCGACCTACGGCTGCCCTACTCCGTGGTGAGGAACGAGCAGGTGGAGATCCGTGCCATCCTCTACAACTACTGGACACGGGACATCACGGTGAGCAGGGGTTGGGGGGGAGGGACACACCTTTTTGGGCATCATCTCCTCCTTCTTATCCAGCTCTGGATGCTGGTCTGAGGACCAGTTATGGTTCTTCTCAAGTCCAGACAAGGGCCACCTTTGATCCTCTAGCACTTGGGGGCTGCCTATGACATTTTGTCTCCCATGGCATCCTGAGAGCAGAGCTGAGAGAGCACGGGGTGGAGCGTCAGGAGGAGTGTGGGCAGCAGGTGACAGGAGGGGATCCTCCCCCTCTGCTCTGCCCTGCTCAGGCCCCACTGGAGTGTTGTGGCCAGTGCTGGGCTCACAGGGACAGGGATCTGCTGGAGAGAGGCCAGAGGAGGGACAGGGATGCTGAAGGGGCTGGAGCATCTCCAGGCTGAGGGACCTGGGGCTGTTCAGCCTGGAGAGAAGAGCCTGAGAGGGGATCTGATCTCTGGGGATCAAGAGCTGAAGGGGGGGACCCAGGGGGCCATGGGCAGCCTCTGCTCAGGGTCTGTGGGGACAGGACAAGGGGCGATGGGCTCAAGTTGGAGCTCAGGGAGTTCCCCCCCAGTCTGGGGAAGGAGTTTTCCCCAGTGAGGGTGAGGGAGCCCTGGGATAGGCTGCCCAGGGGGTGTGGAGTCTCCTTCTCTGGAGAGACCCCAGCCCCATCTGGATGTCTCCCTGTGCCCCCTGTCCTAGAGGGACCCTGCTTGGGCAGGGGGTTGGATTTGCTGAGCTCTGGGGGTCCCTTCCAACCCCTGTGATCCTGTAATTCTATGATTTTGCTCCACCTCAGGAGCCATCAACCCTCTGGTCTAACCCCCCACCGTTGGCCAACACCTCTTGTGCCTCGCCAGGTCCGCGTGGAGCTGATGCACAACCCAGCCCTGTGCAGTGCCTCCACCTCCAAGGCGCGCTACCAGCAGATCCTCAACCTGAAGCCCCAGTCCTCACGGGCTGTCCCCTTCATCATCGTCCCCTTGCAGCTGGGGCTGCATGACATCGAGGTGAAGGCGGCCGTCCGGGGCCACTACGTGGCTGATGGTGTCAAGAAGAAGCTGAAAGTCGTGGTGAGTGGCTGTTGGCTGCTGGTGGCACCTCACCCACATGGTGCCACCGCCATCCTTGAGACGTCCCCAGTGTGACATCCCTGTCTCTGCTTTCATCCTGGTGTTGGTACCCAAGGATGAAAGGATTCTCCACCCAGGATGCTCAAGTGTGGTCTCCTGGGAGAGGTGGGGGGTGGTCTTCCAGTTTATTCCATGAGCTGAGGGCGCTGGTTTATACTGGGACTCCTTTCCTGGACAACTCAGGTTGGGAAGGGGTGGGGGACACCCAAAACCAGCCCAACATTTAGTGCTGGACTCTTGCTTCTACAGCCTGAAGGGATGAGGTTGGAGAAGACAGTGAAGATCATTGATCTGGACCCGAAGGAGAAGGGAGTCAGTGAGTGACCCTGCCTGGTCCTTGGGGATGTTTCAGGCCCACGAGGGATGTCTCACTGAGGGAAAGATCTGGGCCACCTCAGGGGACAAGAGAAGTCCAAACTGTAGGTCTGGGAGATGAAGGATGGACCACCAAGGTTGGACCATCCAAGACTGGGGCATCTTGAGAGGGATAAGGGACACCCCATGACGAGCATCTCAGGGAGTTTGGGATGTCCTTCTGTGGTGTCTGGGGCATCCTTGGGGACATTCTTCTATGGAGCTGGGGCATCTCAAGGGAGAAGGGACATGGCCCTGCACTACCTTGAGGGACATGGGACGTCCTGCTGCAGGGTTTGGTCTCCTTGGGGGTTGTTGGGGTTGGGACATGAAGGATTTGGGATCCCCCATCTCCATCCTGGCTTCCCTGCCCCACAGATGGTGTCCAGGAGGAGAAGGTGAGGGCAGCAAACCTCTCTGACATCGTCCCCAACACGGAGTCGGAGACCAAAGTCAGCATCCAAGGTGACAACAAGGGGAAGGGACACCCTCCCGTGGGGAGGAGCTGGGAGGCTCCAGGACAACCCTTGGCTTGATGGCTCCCATTCTCCTGGCCCAGGCAACCCTGTGTCCATCATGGTGGAGAAAGCCATCGATGGGAACAAGCTGAAGCACCTCATCGTGACGCCGTCGGGCTGCGGGGAGCAGAACATGATTGGGATGACACCCACTGTCATTGCCACCCACTACCTGGACAGCACCCTGCAGTGGGAGAGCCTGGGGGTCGACCGCCGCACGGAGGCCATCGCCTTGATTAAGAAGGGTAGGACTTTCCTCCTGGCTTCCTTGCTTGAGGGGGGGTCCAAAATGCCTCCATCATCCAAGGTGCTGGAAAAACCAGCATCTCTGAAGAAGACACAACTAGGGGTGCTCCCAGTTTGGGGGTTTCTAGAGCTACTGGTTTGTACTGGAACGTGTTCTGGAGTGGGTTGGTTGCCTGAAGCTGCCTCAGCTTGGCTGGGTGCTCCTTGGGTTGGCCAACAGCTGGAGGACACTGGTGGCATGAACCAGCTTCCAGATGCTCCTTGGGTTGGCCAACAGCTGGAGGATGCTGATGGCATGAAGGAACTTCCAGATGCTCCTTGGGTTGGCCAACAGCTGGAGGATGCTGGTGGCATGAAGGATCTTCCAGATGCTCCTTGGGTTGGCCAACAGCTGGAGGATGCTGATGGCATGAAGGAACTTCCAGATGCTCCTTGGGTTGGCCAACAGCTGGAGGATGCTGGTGGCATGAAGGATCTTCCAGATGCTCCTTGGATTGACCAACCACCATCTCTTCCCCAGGTTACACCCAACAACTTGCCTTCAGGAAACCAGACAGCTCCTATGCTGCCTTCAAGGACCGTCCATCAAGCACCTGGTGAGGGGGACAGATTGTCAACCACCACAGAGGACCAGGAGACAGGGTTGGACATGGTTCTAAGGTCTTCTTTATCCTTAGGTTGACAGCCTACGTGGCCAAAGTCTTTGCCATGGCCATCAAGCTGGTGGACATCGAGCCTGAGGTGGTTTGTGGTGCCGTGAAATGGCTCATCCTGGAGAAGCAGAAGCCAGATGGGCTCTTCCAAGAAGATGCTGCTGTCATCCATAAGGAGATGGTGGTATGGTGGACACCAAACCCTCTCCTGGCTGCTTTGTTAAAGCCCTGTTGAGTTGAGGGTGGGACTGGAGGGGGAAGGAGCAGGTTGGGTGATGAGAAGGACATGGGTTGGGTGGATCATGGGATAACCATGGTCTAGACATGGGTTGGGTGGACCATGGGAAGACCATGATGTGGAGGGTTTCTCCCCTCTGTCTGGTCACACAGGGAGGCTACCAAGGTGCCGAACCCGAGGTGTCCCTCACCGCCTTCGTCCTCATCGCGCTGCAGGAATCCAAGGAGGTCTGCAAGGACCACGTCAATGTGGGTGTCCCCAGTTCCCTCCACCCCCCAGGAGGAGACAGGGAGCAACCAGCTCCTGTCTCCTGGAATACCAGCCACCCAACCTTCATAGCAACCACTTGAGAATCCAAACTTTACCCATCCTTTCTGCCCAGAGCTTGGAGGGGAGCATCAACAAAGCTGCTGACTACTTGTCCAGGAGGTACCAATCGCTGGCCAGACCCTACACGGTGGCCCTGACCTCCTATGCCTTGGCCCTGACAGGGAAACTCAAGAGCGAGAAGCTTCTCATGAAGTTCTCCAAAGGTGACACCTCACCAGAGAAGAGGGGGGGATAATAAGGGGAGGAGAAGGTGGTGATGGGTTACCTGGTGGGAGGAGACCCCATCCCTATAGGGTGCTGAGGGATTGGGGTGGGGGGAAATCAGGGGGAGAAGGTGGTGATGGGTTACCTGGTGTGGGGAGACCCCATCCCTATGGGGTGCTGAGGGGTTGGTGTCACCCCAGAGGGACGATGCTGGATGGAACGCAACGCCCACACCTACAACATCGAGGGCACCTCCTACGCCTTGCTGGCCCTGCTGCAGATGGAGAAGACAGAGCTGACAGGGCCTGTGGCCCGCTGGCTGGCTCAGCAGAACTACTTTGGGGGTGGCTACGGCTCCACTCAGGTGGGCTACGGGATGGACAAGGGGATTGAGGGCTTTGTTGGGGCTTTGAGGGGTCCTTGTAGCTCTGGGGAGGTGACTCCAGGGACATGGAGGCCCTTGGACAACACCGCATGTCCCAGGGGATCTCAAGGGCTTTGAGAACCCAAAAAGACCCTCATAGTCCCTTGGGGACACCTCCAGACCCTGGGGACCCTCAAGGGCTTTGGAGAACCCCAAAAGACCCTCACAGTGCCTTGGGGACACCTCCAGACCCTGGGGACCCTCAGGAACACCTCCTGTCCTTGGAGGACACCTCTGCTCCCTAAGACCCCCATAGTCCCTTGGGGACACCTCCAGACCCTGGAGACCCTCAAGGGCTTTGGAGAACCCCAAAAAGACCCTCATAGTCCCTTGGGGACACCTCCAGACCCTGGGGACCCTCAGGAACAGGTCCTGTCCCTGGAAGACACCTCTGCTCCACAAGAGCCCCCCCTGAGGTTGTGTTCCAGGTGACATCAGGTGTCCCCAAAGGCTGGGGGTGGGGTGGGGTCACCCTCATCTCAGAGACCCACCAAGGGGGCTTCTGGGGGATGCTCCAACCGGTGTCCCCAAGCCCTGGTGACACACAGATGTCCCCACAGGCCACCATCCTGGTGTTCCAAGCCTTGGCCCAGTACCAGGTGGCCACCCCACGGCAGCAGGACCTCAACCTGGACGTGTCGGTGCTGCTGCCGCGCCGGGCCAGCGCCGTCACCTACCGCATCGAGAACCGCAACGCCCTGGTGGCACGTTCTGCGGAGGTACCAGCCGCCCTGGTCACCCCTGGCCCTGGCCCACCCGTCCCTTCACCTCCCAGGACAGCCCTGACCCCTTGCCAATAGGGCTCTGGTGTCACCTCCCCCTCCTGTCCACTCTACATCCCTGGGATGCTCCTGTCCCTCCTTCTGTGTCACCTCCATGTCCAGTCCACTCTGTGTCCCTGGGATGTCCCTGGGATGCTCCTGTCCCTTCTCCTGTGTCACCTCCATGTCCAGTCCGCTCTGTGTCCCTGGGATGTCCCTGGGATGTCCCTGTCCCTTCTCCTGTGTCACCTCCATGTCCAGTCCACTCTGTGTCCCTGGGATGTCCCTGGGATGCTCCTGTCCCTTCTCCTGTGTCACCTCCCCCTCCTGTCCACTCTGTGTCCCTGGGGAGTCCCTTCATCTCCCAGGACAACCTTGTCCCCTCACTAATAGGGCTCTGGTGTCACCTCCCCCTCCTGTCCACTCTACGTCCCTGGGATGTCCCTGTCCCTTCTTCTGTGTCACCTTCTGTGTCCCTGGGATATCCCTGTCACTTCCTCAGTGTCACCTCCTCCTCCTGTCCACTCTGTGTCCCTGGGATGTCCCTGTCCCTCCTTCTGTGTCACCTCCATGTCCTGTCCACTCTACGTCCCTGGGAGATCCCTGTCACTCCTTCTGTGTCACCTCCCCCTCCTGTCCACTCTGTGCCCCTGGGATGTCCCTGGGATGTCCCTGTCCCTTCTGCACCACTCAGTGTCCCTGGGAGATCCCTGTCCCTCCTTCTGTGTCACCTCCATGTCCTGTCCACTCTACGTCCCTGGGATGTCCCTGTCACTCCTTCTGTGTCACCTCCCCCTCCTGTCCACTCTGTGTCCCTGGGATGTCCCTGTCTTTTGTGTCCCTTCACCTCCCAGGACAACCTTGTCCCCTCACTAATAGGCTCTGGTGTCCCTTGTCCCTTCCTCAGTGTCACCTCCCCCTCCTGTCCACTCTGTGCCCCTGGGATGTCCCTGTCCCTTCAGCACCCCCTCTCCATGTCCCCATCCCCCAGGACGTCCCCATCCCCTTCCACACCCCTCCCTGGGTCTGTCCCTCCCCAGCATCTCCTGTCCCCTCAGACCAAGCTGAACGAGGACTTCACGGTGAAAGCCAAGGGCACGGGCAAGGGGACGATGACAGTGGTGACAGTCTACAACGCCAAGGTCCCCGAGAAGGACAACAAGTGTGACAGCTTTGACCTCAGAGTGCAGGTGGAGGACGTCAAGACCGGTGAGACCTCCACCCATTATCCCCCTCCCCACCCCCTGTGTCCCCCCACCGTGTCCTCCCATCCCCTCCCCTCATCCTCGATGTCCCGTCCTCCCCCCCTCCTCCATGGGACCCTCATCGATGTCCCCTCGTTGTCCCCACAGGCAAGGAACAGGAGGGTGTCTTCCGCTCTGTCAAGATCACCATCTGCACCAGGTAGGACCAGGATGGGGACACTGGGGACAAACAGGGGGTCCTTGGGGACAGGGACACCAGGGATGGTGGACAGGGACATCAGGGACCAGGATGGGGACACTGGGGACAAACAGGGGGTCCTTGGGGACAGGGACACCAGGGATGGTGGACAGGGATATCAGGGACCAGGATGGGGACACTGGGGACAAACTGGGGGTCCTTGGGGACAGGGACACCAGGGTTGGTGGACAGGGACATCAGGGACCAGGATGGGGACACTGGGGACAAACTGGGGTCCTTGGGGACAGGGACACCAGGGATGGTGGGGACAAGAGAGTGGTTTGGGACAGGCAGGTGGCCTCAGCCGTGTCCCCACAGGTACCTGGGTGATGTGGATGCCACCATGTCCATCCTGGACGTCTCCATGCTCACCGGCTTCTTTCCTGACGTCCAGGACCTCAAGAGGGTAAGTTTGGGGACATGGGGACAGGGCCACGGCCACGTGTCCCCTGGTGTCACTGTCCCTGCATCCCCATGTGCCCCCACTGTCCCCCCACATCATCGTACAACCTGTCATGGTCCCACCTGCCCAACGTCACCACGTCCCTGTGTCCCCCTGTGCCACTCCATCCCTGCCTCCTGCTGCGGTCTGAGTGTCCCCCCCCCGTGTGTCCCTTGGTGTCCTTCACGCCTGGTGTCACCTTGTCCCTGTCCCCAGCTCACAGATGGGGTGGACAGGTACATCTCCAAGTTTGAGATTGACCAAGGACAGTCGGAGCGCAGCAACATCGTCATCTACCTGGACAAGGTGGGTGGGGACACCTTGGGGACACCTTGGGGACACCTTGGGGACTCCTTGGGGACTCCTTGGGGACAAGGGGGAGGCGTGAAGGGACGTGGGAATGGGGACAAGATGGGACAAGGTGGTGTGGGGACAAGGGGGGACAGGGAGAAGATGGGCCAGGGATGAGGATGACATTGGGGACAGGGGTGGGGCCACCTTGGGGACACCTTGGGGACAAGGGGGAGGTGGGAGGTGTGAAGGGACGTGGGAATGGGGACAAGATGGGACAAGGTGGTGTGGGGATAAGGGGGGACAGGGACAAGATGGGCCAGGGATGAGGATGACATTGGGGACAGGAGTGGGGACACCTTGGGGACACCTTGGGGACACCTTGGGGACAAGGGGGAGGTGGGAGGCGTGAAGGGACGTGGGAATGGGGACAAGATGGGCCAGGGATGAGGGAGACACTGGGGACAGGGGTGGGGACAGTGCAGGGACCACATGGGGACATCAGCGGGGTTGGGGACATGGAGAAGGGACTGGACCACGGGGCAGGGATGGGACCGAAGCTGGGGACAAGGCTGGGGACAAGGCCAGGCTGGGGTTGGGGCGCTGTGCCCCAGCCTGGCTGAGTGCCACCCCCTGTGTCCCCACGTCCCCCTGTCCCTGTCCCCAGATCTCCCACAGGGCTGAGGAGTGCTTCGCCTTCAAGGCCCACCAGAGCTTCCAGGTGGGCTTGATCCAGCCCGCGGCCGTCACCGTCTACAGCTACTACAAGATCGGTGGGCCCCGTGTCCCCTAGTGTCACCCCCAGGTCCCCTCTGTGTCCCCACACCCTCCCCTGTGCCCCCTGTTCCCACAAAGTCCCCTCTGTGTCCCCTCTGTGTCCCCTCCATGTCCCTCCAGATCTTCTCCCCACCCCCTGTGCCGCCACCGCGTCCCCTCCACCTGTCGCCGCTCTGTCCCCACGTCCTTTGTCCCCCTCGAGTGCCACCCTCACCTCGTGTCCCCTCGTGTCCCCTCGTGTCCCCTCTTGCAGATGACCGCTGCACCCAGTTCTACCACCCGGACAGGGACGGTGGGCAGCTGAGCAAGATCTGCCATGGGGACGTGTGTCGCTGCGCCGAAGGTGACATGGGGACCTTTGGGGATGCCAAGGGGTCAACGCCCTTGGTGTGATGGGACACATCAGGGACAGGTCACTGGGGCGTGGTGGGAGGTGTCATGGCCATGGTGGGACATGGGGACATGTCATGGCCACAGTGGGAGGTGCCATGGCCATGGTGGGACATGGGGACATGTCATGGCCATGGTGGGATGTGGGGACGTGTCATGGGCATGGTGGGAGGTGTCATGGTCATGGTGGGACATGGGGACATGTCATGGCCACGGTGGGAGGTGTCATGGGCATGGTGGGACATGGGGACATGTCATGGGCATGGTGGGAGGTGTCATGGCCATGGTGGGACATGGGGACGTGTCGTGGCCATGGTGGGACATGTCATTGGCGTGATGGGCCGTGTCATGGCCATGGTGGGACATGTCATGGCCATGGTGGGACATGGGGACGTGTCATGGGCATGATGGGACATGGGGAGGTGTCATGGCCATGATGGGAGGTGTCATGGGCACGGTGGGGACCTGTTGGTGCCACCACACCCCTCCTCCTTGCCGTGTCCCCCCAGAGAACTGCTTCATGCGCCACGAGCAGGAGGCCCCCATCACCGTCAACCAGCGCATCGAGCGCGCCTGCGAGCCCGGGGTTGACTACGGTGGGACATGGGGCACAGGGAGGGGTGGGGGGGGGGGGGTGTGGAGGTCGTGGTGGGGACGTGGGGCACATGGAGGGGACATGGAGGGGACATGAAGGGCTGTGGAAGGAGACAGGAGGGGAGGAGGGACATGGAGGGACACGGGGTGGGTCATGGGGAGGAAAAGGGGGGCACTGGGAGGGTCCCTGTGCTGCTCTGGGGACACCCTGGAGTGGGTGGGTGCTGTCCCCCTTCAGAGGACTGTGGGGTTGTGGGGGTCTCCATAGGGGATGGTGGGGTCTCCATAGGGGGTGATGGGGTTATGGGGACCCCTCAAAGGACTGTGGGGTTGTGGGGTCTCCATAGGGGATGGTGGGGTCTCCATAGGGGATGATGGGGTTATGGGGACCCCTCAGAGGACTGTGGGGTTGTGGGGTCTCCATAGGGGATGGTGGGGTCTCCATAGGGGATGATGGGGTTATGGGGACCCCTCAGAGGACAGTGGGGTGGTGGGGTCTCCATAGAGGATGGTGGGGTCTCCATAGGGGATGATGGGGTTATGGGGACCCCCCAGAGGACAGTGGGGGTGTGGGGTCTCCATAGGGGATGGTGGGGGTCTCCATAGGGGATGATGGGGTTATGGGGACCCCTCAGAGGACAGTGGGGGTGTGGGGTCTCCATAGGGGATGGTGGGGTCTCCATAGGGGGTCATGGGGTTATGGGGACTCCTCAGAGGACAGTGGGGTTGTGGGGTCTCCATAGGGGATGGTGGGGTCTCCATAAGGGATGTGGGGTTGTGGGGTCTCCGTAGGGGGTGGTGGGGGCATGGGGACCCCTCAGGCGTGTGGGGGTGACACGGTGACAACCCTTTCCCCAGTGTACAAGGTGAAGCTGGTGGCCAAGGAGCAGTCACCATCCCACGACAGCTACATCATGACCATCCTCTCCGTCATCAAGATGGGTACGAGCACCCCAGGGGGTGGGGGACGAGGCCACCCTGGGGTGGGGTGTGTTGGGGGGGGTGTCACCTCCAGCTCGGGACAGCCAAGGGGGGCAGGGACACCCAAGCTGGCTTGGGAATGGGGGTCCTCAAGTAGGTTGGCATCACCCAAGGGTGCTGGAGACACCCGTTGGGAAGGGTGACCCAAGTGGGGTGGTGTCACCCAGATGGGGACACCCCATCCAAAGGGTGCTGGAGGGCACTGGTGCCCCCCATGGCTGATGCCACCAGTAGGGTGGTGTCCCCAAGGATGCTCCCTGGGGAACCAGAGTCCCCAGTGGGGTGGTGTCACCCATGGCCAATGTCACCAGTGGGGTGGTGTCACCCATGGCTGATGCCACCAGTGGGATTGTGTCCACAGGGATGATCCCTGAGGAGCCAGAGTCCCCAGTGGGGTGGTGTCACCCATGGCCAATGTCCCCAGTGGGGTGGTGTCCCCAAGGATGGTCCCTGGGGAAACAGAGTCCCCAGTGGGTTGGTGTCACCCATGGCCAATGTCCCCAGTGGGGTGGTGTCCCCAAGGATGCTCCCTGGGGAACCAGAGTCCCCACTGAGGGAGGTGACAAAGCTGAGGTGGGGGGGGGGTGGTGGGGAAGGTCCCTCTCGTGCTGGGGTGGGGGTGACCTGCCACAGGGAGGTGACACGTCCCATCCCTTGGGACAGGGACCGACGAGGACCCAGCAGGAAGCAACAGGACCTTCGTGAGCCACCGGCAATGCCGAGATGCTCTGAGGCTGCAGATGGGCCAGGACTACCTCCTGTGGGGCCTGGCCACCGACCTGTGGGCCACCGGCAACCGGTAAGGGACACGGGGGGGTGGGGACAGGGCTGGGGACACAGGGGCAAGGGGACATCAGAGGCGTGAGGAGATGGGACATGGGGACACTGAGGTCCCTATGGGTGCCCACCCCTCAGTCTGGGGGTTCTCCAGCCTCACAGGGGGTCCTTGTCAGCCCTGTGGGGTCACAGGGACACCAGAGACATGAGGAGATGGGACGTGGGGACATTGAGGTCCCTAGGGGAGCCCACCCCCCCAGTCTGAGGGTTCTCCAGCCTCACAGGGGGTCCTTGTCACCCATGTCCCCTCCCCTCTGTCCTCCTAGACACGAGGTGTGGGGACATTGAGGTCCCTATGGGCACCCACCCCTCAGTCTGGGGGTTCTCCAGCCTCACAGGGGGTCCTTGTCACCCCTGTGGGGACACAGGGACACCAGAGACATGAGGAGATGGGACGTGGGGACACTGAGGTCCCTATGGGCGCCCACCCCTCAATCTGGAGGTTCTCCAGCCTCACAGGGGGTCCCTCTGACCTGTGTCCCCCCCTCCTCTGTCCTCTTGTCCCCTCCAGCTTCTCCTACCTCATCGGGAAGGACACGTGGCTGGAGGCCTGGCCCTCAGAGGCCGCCTGCCAGGAGTCCGACCTCCAGGCCCTCTGCCAGGACTTCGTGGAGTTCGCTGAGGCCATGACCATGTTTGGGTGCCCATCCTGAGCACCCATGGGTGCCCCCCCCACCCCTGGTGTGTCCTGTTGTCCCCCCCCCACACACACACCCCTTGTCACCCCTCTTTGTTTTCTGGGTAAAGTCCTTTCTGAGAACCTGGCTCTGCGTGGTGGGGGGGGATGGAGGGGGTGGTGGGACATGGGGACACCAGGGGGGACATGGGGACACCAGGGGGGACAGTGGGGTGGGGGAGGATAAAGGGGGTGGTGGGACATGGGGACACCAGTGGGGTGAGGGAGGATAAAGGGGGTGGTGGGACATGGGGACACCAGGGGGGACATGGGGACACCAGGGGGGACAGTGGGGTGGGGGAGGATAAAGGGGGTGGTGGGACATGGGGACACCAGTGGGGTGAGGGAGGATAAAGGGGGTGGTGGGACATGGGGACACCAGGGGGGACATGGGGACACCAGGGGGGACAGTGGGATGAGGGAGGATAAAGGGGGTGGTGGGACATGGGGACACCAGGGGGGACAGTGGGGTGGGGGAGGATAAAGGGGGTGGTGGGACATGGGGACTCCAGGGGGGACAGTGGGGTGAGGGAGGATAAAGGGGGTGGTGGGACATGGGGACACCAGTGGGGTGAGGGAGAATAAAGGGGGTGGTGGGACATGGGGACACCAGGGGGGACAGTGGGGTGGGGGGTGATGGGGACCCCTCAGAGGACAGAGGGGTTGTGGGGTCTCCGTAGGGGTTGATGGGCTCCTGGGGGGGTGTCCCCCTTTTTTGGGGGTGTAATTAAGGAAATCAAGGGCAGTAGGAATCATAAATTAATTTATTAATAAATAAAGTGACAATAATTTAGGGGGGAGGGGCACCCTCCCCCCCCTCCCCAGACCAGCTGGGGGGGGGTGGGGGGGTGGTCAAAGGGTGGGGGACTGGGACCAGTATGGACCCTTCATGTCTCCGTGGTCCCCAAAATGGGGAGGGGGTCCTTTGGTGTCCCCAGATGTCCAGCTCTGGGGTCCCCCCCATAACCAGCATGGGGGGGGGTGTGTCCAAGGTCCTTTTGGTGTCCCCAGGGCTCCAGCGTGGGGCTCTGTGAGGTCAGTTGATGCTCCCAACTTCCAGGTTGGGGTGGGGGGAAGTGTCTTTGGACCCCCCATCTCCAGGCACAGGGGTCTCCAAGGTCCCTCCATGTCCCCACATCTCCAAGCAGGGGGTCTCCAGCCCCAAATACTGAAGCATGGGGGGGTGAGGGGAGTGTCTATGATGTCCCTTAATGTCCCAAAGGTTCTCCAAGGGTTCTTGATGTCCCCAAAGGTTCAAGCAAGAGGGGTGGTCTTGATGTCCCCAACCTCCCTGGTGGGTGACCAGCCCCAAATGTCCCAGCACGGGGGTCTGCAACGGCCCCTTGATGTTCCCACCACTCCAGGTCTTCAACGTTCCTCTGATGTCCCCAAATCTTGGGACGTGTGGGGGGTCTCAGGACCCACTTCTCCAGCCAAGGGGGAGTTAGTGATGTCCCTTGATGTCCCCAAATCTCCAGCCAGGGGGTTTAGTGGTGTACAGACACTGATGTCCCTTGATGTCCCCAGGTCTTCAGGTGTGTGTGGGGGTCTCAGGACCCAAAAATCCAGCCAGGGGGTTTAGTGATGTTCCAGACACTGATGTCCCTTGATGTCCCCAGGTCTTCAGGTGTGTGGGGGGGGTCTCGGGACCCAAATCTCCAGCCAGGGTGGGGGTCAGTGACGTCCTCAACCTCCAACCAAGAGGGTGACGATCTTCCAACCCCTCTGGTCCCCCACCGACCCACCACCGGTCACCCCCACGTGTCACCCCCCAGCGATCCTCAGCAACCCCACAAAATTACCCTCCCTGTCATCCTGTGCCAGCTGCCACCCCTCCCCTGTGACGTCCCCCACCAGTGTCAGGCTGAGGACATCCCCAGGCTGGAGCTGCCCAACAGCCTGGGTCAAGCCCGAACGCGCCGGGTTGGAGCCGGCGCCATCCGGTAGCGTCAGGGGGACGGTGAGCAACGGGCGCTGCGAGCCGTCGCGGTGGAGCTGGAGGGTGATGGTGCCAGGGGGACAGGTGGGTCCCGTGCAGGTGAGGGCGAACTGGGCGTAGAAGAGGTAGAGGCCACCTGATGTCACCTGCAGCTTGCCAGCTGTCATCTGCAGGTCGCTGCTGAGGAAGACGCCGTTGATGCCTTCCTCGTAGCGCCAGCTGGGTCCTGAGGGCACCGTCAACAGACCTGGAGGAGGGGAGGAGAAGAAAGGGAGAGGGGTGAGTGGGGGGGTGGGATGTGGTGGGTGATGGTGGGGTGGGGGACACAGCCCCCTGATGGGATATGGGTGTTGCAGCCACGTTTGATGGCCCTAGGGGGGAATTGGGGTGGGATCAGGGGAGCACAAGGATGGAGGATGCTCTGTGACACCCTGGGTACCACAAGGACTCAGGATGCTCCATGACATCCTGGGTACCACAAGGATGGAGGATGTTCTGTGACATCCTGGGTACCACAAGGATGGAGGATGTTCTGTGACACCCTGGGTACCACAAGGACTCAGGATGCTCCATGACACCCTGGGTACCACAAGGATGGAGGATGCTCTGTGACGTCCTGGGTACCACAAGGATGGAGGATGCTCCGTGACATCCTGGGGACCACAGGGATGAAGGATGCTCCATGACACCCTGGGTACCACAGGGACAGAGGATGCTCCGTGATGCCCTGGGTATCATAAGGACGGAGGATGCTCCGTGACGCCCTGGGTACCGCAGGGACAGAGCATGTTCCATGATGCCCTGGGGACCACAAGGATGGAGGATGCTCTGTGACGTCCTGGGGACCACAAGGACGGAGGATGCTCCGTGACACCCTGGGTACCACAGGGATGAAGGATGCTCTGTGACACCCTGGGGACCACAGGGATGGAAAACTCTCAGTGACACCCTGGGTACCACAAGGACGGAGGATGCTCCGTGACACCCTGGGGACCACAGGGAAATGGAGAACACTCCATGACACCCTGAGAACTCTCTGTGACACCCCAGGGCACCACAGCCACCCTCCAGCCCCCCCAAATGACACCCCCGGATGCTCCAGGCCCAGGATGACGAGGGCGGAAGGAGGAACCCACACGCTGCTTTCGAGATGACTCGATGAGGAAGAACCAACCCCCCCCCTACACCCCATCCTCCCCCCCCCCCCAAATTCCCCCCCACTTCCCCTGCCTGCCACAATCCAGCCACCCCCTCCTCTTCCTCCCGGAGCCCCTCACCGTGGCCTCAGGCCTTTTTGGGGGGGGTTATAGGGGGGGGACTTACCAGCACTCAGCAGCATGTGGGCGGCTGTTGCTGCCTGTAAGGGAGAGAGGAAAGAGAACGTCAGCGGGAGGGAAGGTCCCAACTCTCCTCGTCCCCATGGGTGTGTGTCTGTGTGTCCGTCTGTCCATCCCCCATCATCCCTTGGAAGGGGAAGTTGGGCATCACGTCAGGATTTGGGGAGTTTCCAGCACCCAACAGGGTGTTTTTGTGGGGGTCCCCAAGGGAAAAGGGGGGTTTGGGGGTGGGGGTGGGGGGTGACCACTGGGTTTTGGTGTCTTTGGGGGTGGGGAAACTGAGGCACGAGGTGGGGGTGGGAGGATGGATGGACAGATGGACCCCAGCAGGATGTGGAAGAGGGATGGGGACATGGACACAGACAGATGGACACCCAGAGGGATGGACAGACACCTCAGCAGGCACTTGGGTGGACAGATGGATGGACAGGTGGAGGGATGGTGAGAGGGACACCTGGACAGACGGATGAACCCCGTGGCAGACAGACAGACAGACACCCAGTTAGGTGGACAGGACAGAGGGACACCTGGATGGGTGGACACTCAGACAGACACTTGGATGACAGGCCAGACAGACAGACAGACGTGGACACAGACCCCTGGATGGATGGTTGGGTGGGTGGATGGACAGCTGGAAAGACAGACAGGTGGACAGATGGACAGACAGACAGGCCCCTGGGGAGGAGGAACACCCAGGTGGATGGACACCTGGACATCCAAGTTGACATCTGGATGGGTGGACAGACGGACAGCCTGGACAGGTAACTGGCCACCCAGACAGACCCACGTAGATGGGCGCCTGGACAGACAGACAACCAGAGGGATGGAGACGCAGAGGGATGGACAGACAGACAACCAGAGGGGTGGACAGGCAGAGAGATGGACACCCAGGGGGATGGACAGACAGACAACCAGGAGGATGGACAGACAGAGGGATGGACAGACAGACACCCAGAGGGATGGAGACCCAGAGGGATGAACAGACAGAGGGATGGACAGACAGACACCCAGGGGGATGGAGACCCAGAGGGATGGATGGACAGACAGACACATGCACAGCTGAATGGACATTCAGCCACCCAGCCTGACGGACAGACAGATGGACACCTGGAAAAACAGCCAGCCAGGACAGACAGACAGCAGCTTGGAGAAGCAGACAGACGGACAGACAGACAGACAGACACCCAGCTACCTGGACAATCGGACACCTGGACAACCGGACAGCCGGACAGACGGACAACAGGCCGGATAGGTGGACAGATGCCAGGACAGACAGACAGACAGACAGACAGACAGACAGACAGACAGACAGACGGTGCCCACCTGCAGCGGGGGGTCCCCACGGAGCATCCCCAGGAAGGCGGCGGCGGCGGCGGCGGCTCCGAGAGCGGCGGCTCCGAGCGCGGCCAGAACCGGGAGGAGGCAGCGGCGACCCCCGGCCCGGCCCCGGCACTGGCACCGGCACCGGCACCGGCACTGGCAGGGGGGGAGCGGGGGACTCTCGGGGTCGGCGAGTGGCGACATCGCGACAGGGACCCGGCGGCGGAGGCGCCTTATAGAGGGACAGGGAGGGGGGTGGGGTTAAAGAGGGGGAGGGGACAGGGGAGGGGACACCGGGGGGGGGGGGGACACCGGGGAGACACCGGGGAAGGGATGCGGGAGGAGGGAGGGGGATCGGGGGGGGGATGGAGGGACCGGGGAGGGACCGGAAGGGGGTGGGACGGGGGGGACACACCGGGGAGACACCGGGGAAGGGATGCGGGGAGGGGGCAGGGACCGGGGGGAGGATGGAGGGACCGAGGTGAGGATGGAGGGGGGGATGGAGGGACCATGGGGGGGATGGAGGGACCAGGGAGGGAGCCGGGGGGGACCGGGGAGGGGATGGAGGGACCGGGGAGAGGATGTGGGGGGGGATGGAGGGACTAGGGGCGGGGGGGGGGGATGGATGGACCAGGGAGGGGATGCGGTGGGGGGAGGGATGGAGGGACCGAGGGGTGGATGCAGGAGGAGGGGGGGGACCGAGGAGGGGATGAGGTGGGGGGAGGGACACCGGGGAGAGGATGGAGGGACCAGGGAGGGATCCGGGGGGGATGGAGGGACCGGGGGGTTGTGCGGGTGGTGGGGGGAGGAGATGGAGAGACCGGGGGGGGACACACACCGGGGAGGGGTCCTGCGGTGGGACCGGGGGGGGGAGATGAAGAGACCGGGGAGGGGGGTGGGATGCAGGAGGAGGGGGGGGACACTGAGGAGTGGGGATGGAGGGACCAGGGAGGGATCCGGGGGGGGGGATGGAGGGACCGGGGGGGGATCCAGGGGGGATGGAGGGACAGGGGGGGGGGATCCGGGGTGGGGGACCCGGGGTTGGGGGGGGCACCAGGGCGGGACAGGGGGGTGGGGACAGATCGGCACCGGGGGTGGGGACAGACCGGGAAGGAACCGGTAGCCCCGGGGGCGGGGGGAACCCGGGGGACACCATGAGGGGGGGTGGGGGGGGGGGGGGACACGGGACGTACGTCACCGTGGAGGGAAACTGGGGTGTCCCCCGTCCCCCCCACCCCCTTCCCGGTCTCTCCGCCCCCCCCCCCCGAGGGGGTTTCGCCTCCCCCGGGTGTGACGGAGACACCGGAGTTTCCTGCTGGGGTGGAATTTCTGGCCCTGTGACCCCCCCCCCCCCCAAAATACCCCCCCCCAAACCCCCCCCCCCCAAAACAACCCTCCCCCTCCCCACCCCCCCAAAACAACCCCCCACCCCAAAAACACCCCCCAAAACAACCCCCCAAAACACCCCCCCCAACACAACCCTCCCCATCCCCAACCCCCCCAAAACAACCCCCCCACCCCAAAAACACCCCCCAAAACAACCCCCCCCACCCCAAAAACACCCCCTAAAACAACCCCCCCAAAACACCCCCCCAACACAACCCTCCCCATCCTCAACCCCCCCCAAAACAACCCCCCCACCCCAAAACACCCCCCCCAAAACAACCCCCCTCCCCAAAACAACCATCCCTCTCCCCCCAACCCCCCCCCAAAACAACCCCCCACCCCAAAACAACCCCCACCCCAAAACCACCCCCCCCCCCCCAAAAAACACACACCCCCCCGCGGAGGGTACGGGACCGGGAAGGGGGTTGGGGAGGTTTGGGGGGCTTGGGGGGGGTTTCCATGTGTGGGACCCCCCCATGGGTGACCGAACACCCCCCTCCCCCAGAGGTGAGACCCCCATGGGACACCCCCCATAGAAGACCCCCACCCTTTGGAGACCCCTCCCCAGGTGGACCCCCCATAGGGACACCCCACCCCATAGGAGACCCCCCCCATAGGAGACACCCCCCCCGAGGTGAGACCCCCATGGGACCCCCCACCCCATAGGAGACCCCCACCCTTTGGAGACCCCTCCCCAGGTGAGACCCCCATAGGGACACCCCACCCCTTTAGAAGCCCCCCCCAGAGCCCCCCCCAAACTGAGACCCCTATGGGCGACCCTCCCCCTCGTGACACCCCCAAACCGAGTGTCGTCCCCCCAAATGAGCCCCCTCCCCAACCACCCCCCAAGCGCGAGCTCCACGTACCCCCCCAAGGGGGGTTCCCCCATGGGGGGGGGGGGGCCTCCCCCTCCAGGCCCCGCCCACTGGGGGATGTGGGCGGGACTTGGGATGTGGGCGTGGCTTAGACGGACTATGCGATGGGGTGGGCGTGGCTATGGGGCAGTGGGCGGGGCTTAGAAAGCGCGGGCGGGGGTTGGATGTGTGGGCGTGGCTTGTGCGCGTGGGGCTTCGGGCTGTGGGCGGGGCTTGGGCGGGGGCGTGGCTTTGGGTTGAGTGGGCGTGGCTTATGAGCGCGGTCTTCGGGCTGTGGGCGGGGCTTAGAGGGCCGATACGAGGCTGTGGGCGTGGCTGTGGGGGAGTGGGCGGGGCTTAGAACGCCTGGGCGGGGGTTTAGACGGAGTGGGCGTGGCTTGCGCGCGTGGGCTTGGGGCTGTGGGCGGGGCTTGGGGCTGTGGGCGGGGCTTGGGAGCCGCCGCGCTTCCGGGAAGGGCAAGTGGCTGCGGGGGGGTCAGGGACGCGGACTCTGACCCCGGAGGGGGGGCGGGGGTGTGTTCGGGGGGCTCCTGAAGGGTTGGGGGGGCGTTATAGGGGGGGAAGGGGCTTGGGGAGGAGCGTAGGGCCGGGGGACACCCAGGGAAGGGGGATGGGGGGGGAGAATCGGGGTTTTGGGGTGTCCCCCGGCTCTGGGGGGGTGTCCCCGGGATTTTTGGGAGGTGTCCCTGGGCTCTGGGGGCTTTGGGGGGGGTACGGGAATGGGAGATCTCCCCGGGCTTTGGGGGGGGAGTGCGGGACCGAGGGGTGTCCGCGAGCTGTCGGGGGCGACCCCGCGTTCTGGGGGGGGGTTACGGAGCCGGGGGGGTGTCCTCGGGCTCTGGGGGGGGGGGGGGTACGGGACTGGGGGGGTGTGTCCCCGGGGCTCTGGGGGGGTTACGAGACCGAGGGGGTGTCCCCGAGCTCTCGGTGGGGACCCCGGGCTCTGGGGGGGGGGGTTATGGGGCCGGGGGGTGTCCTCGGGCTCTGGGGGGAGGGGGGGTACGGGACTGGGGGGGTGTCCCCGGGAATCTGGGTGGCACCCCGGGCTCTGGGGGGGGTTATGGGACCAGGGGGTGTCCCCGGGGCTCTGGGGGGGTGGGAATTATGGGGCCGGGGGGGTGTCCTTGGGCTCTTGGGGGGGGTTATGAGACTGGGGGGGTGTCCTCGGGGCTCTGGGGACCAGGGGGTGTCCCCGGACTCTTGGGGGGGGGGGGGGCGGGACCCGGGGGGTGTCCCCCGGCTCTGGGGTGGTTGGGTTTGGGGGGTGTCCCCGGGCTGTTGGGGGGGGTCATAAAGTGTGGGAGAGGATTGGGAGGTCTGGGGGGGGGGCACTGGGGTGGGGAAGGGGGTTTGGGGGGGGTCACTGGGGGTGTCCCAGGTACTGGGACGGGGAGGGGGGGGCGACAAGGACAGGGTGGCCCAGAGGGACAGGTGGCCATGGAGGAAGGACGGGGGAGGGGGGGGCACAGAGCCAGGGCAGGGGGGGGACACAGACAGCCAGGCTCAGGGTGACCCCAAGGACCAAGGTGGGGGGGGAGGGGGGCACAGTTGGACTGACCTTGTCCCCTTGTCACAGGGACCCACCAGCACCTCACCAGCACCCAGCAGGTACCACCCACCCCCCTCAACACCCCCCCCCCCCAAAACCCCCCAAAACTGGGATTATTGACCCCAATTCCAGCCTTTTTCTCACCCCTTTGACCCCCCCCCCCTTCCCCCCCCCCTTTTTAAGGCCAACACCCCACATAGTTTGTGGTCACATCCCCCCCTCCCCAAACCAGCCCCCCCAGTTTCCCCCCCCCTGGGTCTTTCTGTGGGCGACTGACGCCTTCGTTAGGTGGTAATTATGCAAATGAGCTGGGTTGAGGCCTGGAGGGTGAAGCCACAGGCGTGGGATGGGGTTTAGTTCCCTCTCTTTGGTTAAACTGGGTTTAATCGGCTGGAGTTAGTCCTGGGTTTAGTTAAACCAGGCTTAGTTAAGCAGGTTTAATTAAGACAGGCTTAATTAACTGGGTTTAATTAAGCTGGGCTTAGTTAACTGGGTTTGATTAAAACATTTTCAGTTCATCAAGTTTGATTAATCCGGGTTCAGTTAAACCAGGTTCAGTTAATCCGGGTTTAGTTAAACCAGGTTCAGTTAAACCAGGTTCAGTTAATCCAGGTTCAATTAATCTGGGCTCAATTAAACCAGGTTTAATTCATTGGCTTTGATTAAACCACGTTCAATTCATCAGGTTTGATTAAATCAGGTTTGATTGAGTTGGGCTCAATTAAACTGGGCTCAATTAAACTGGGCTCAATTAAACTGGGCTCAATTAAACTGGGTTCAATTAAATGGGGCTCAATTAAACCAGGTTTAATTCATTGGCTTTGATTAAACCCCGTTCAGTTCATCGGGTTTGATTAAACCTCGTTCAATTAATCCTGGGCCCAGTTTGCACCAGGCTCAGTTTAAACCAGGCTCAATTAATCCTGGGCCCAGTTAAACCCAGGCTTAGTTAAACTGGGCTCAGTTACACCAGGCTCAATTACTCCAGGGTCAATTAATCTTGGGCTCAGTTAAACCAGGCTCAATTACTCCAGACTCAGGTAATCCCAGGCTCAGTTACTCTGGACTCAATTAATCTTGGGCTCAGTTACACCCAGGCTCAATTGCTCCGGACTCAATTAATCCCAGGCCCAGTTAAACCCGGCTCCAGTTAAACCCGGGCCCAGTTTAAACCGGGCTCAATTACTCCAGGCCCAGTTAATGCCAGGCTTAGTTAAACCCAGGCTCAATTAATCCTGGGCTTAGTTAAACCAGGCTCAGTTAAACCAGGCTCAGTTAAACCAGGCTCAGTTAAACCAGTCTTAGTTAAACCCGGCTCAGTTAAACCCAGGCTCAGTTAAACCAGGCTCAGTTAAACCCAGTCTTAGTTAAACCAATCTTAGTTAAACCAGTCTTAGTTAAACCTGGCTCAGTTAAACCTGGCTCAGTTAAACCAGGCTCAGTTAAACCCAGTCTTAGTTAAACCCAGGCTTAGTTAAACCTGGCTCAGTTAAACCCAGGCTCAGTTAAACCCAGGCTCAGTTAAACCCAGGCTCAGTTAAACCAGGCTCAGTTAAACCCAGGCTCAGTTAAACCAGGCTCAGTTAAACCAGGCTCAGTTAAACCAGTCTTAGTTAAACCTGGCTCAGTTAAACCTGGCTCAGTTAAACCTGGCTCAGTTAAACCAGGCTCAGTTAAACCCAGTCTTAGTTAAACCCAGGCTTAGTTAAACCTGGCTCAGTTAACCCAGGCTCAGTTAAACCCAGGCTCAGTTAAACCCAGGCTCAGTTAAACCCAGGCTCAGTTAAACCCAGGCTTAGTTAAACCCAGGCTTAGTTAAACCCAGGCTTAGTTAAACCCAGGCTCAGTTAAACCTGGCTTAGTTAAACCTGGCTTAGTTAAACCAGGCTCAGTTAAACCCAGGCTCAGCTAACCCAGGCTTAGTTAAACCCAGGCTGAGTTAAACCAGGCTCAGTTAAACCCGGCTTAGTTAAACCTGGCTTAGTTAAACCAGATCCAGTTGATGCCACCCCAGGGCTCGTCGGGGTTGTGGCTCATCCCCCGTTGGTCTCCATCCCCCCCAGGGCCCAGAGCACGAGATGAGTCTCCTTGTCGGGCTCGGCGTGGCCTGCGCTGGTCTCCTGGCGGCGTTGGCGGTGGCGGTTCTCGGGCTGGCCTATCGCTTGGGCATCTTCTACCAGCTCCGGCATCGGGTACGAGGTGGAACCGCCGGGGCTTTGGGTGGGGAAGGGTCCATGTGAAACCCTAATCCCCACCCGAGGGCGATGGTGGCACCACCAGCGTCCTCCCGGTGACCCACCCAGGTGGACCCCCGGAGCCCCCGGCACGGCGGGGAGCTGGTGGCGGAGGTGTTGAAGGCCCACGGCGTGAGGTTCCTCTTCACCCTGGCTGGTGGCCACATCTCCCCCATCCTGGTGGCCAGTGAGAAGGTGGGGATCAGGGTGGTGGACACCCGGCACGAGGCCACCGCCGTCTTCGCCGCCGACGCCGTCTCCAGGCTCTCCGGTACAGGGATGGGGGGTGGGACATCAGGGGTGGCACCTGCCTCAAGGGATGGAGGGTTTTGGTGGAGTGGGGGGTCCCTGGTTGTGCCCAGAAGCCCCATGGGGTCCATCCATGGTGGGCTCCTCCCCATGGTGGTCTCCTCCCCATGGTGGGCTCCTCCTCCATGGTGGTCTCCTCCCCATGGTGGGTCCCCCCCCATGGTGGTCTCCTTTCCATGGTGGGTCCCTCCCCATGGTGGGTCCCCCCCCATGGTGGGCTCCTCCCCATGGTGGTCCCCATGGTGGGTCCCTCCCCATGGTGGTCTCCTCCCCATGGTGGTCTCCTCCCCATGGTGGGTCCCTCCCCATGGTGGGCTCCTCCCCATGGTGGGCTCCTCCTCCATGGTGGTCTCCATGGTGGTCTCCTCCCCATGGTGGGTCCCTCCCCATGGTGGGTCCCCCCCCATGGTGGACTCCTCCCCATGGTACTCTCCATGGTGGGTCCCCCCCCATGGTGGGTCCCCCCCCATGGTGGGCTCCTCCCCATGGTGGGCTCCATGGTGGTCCCCATGGTGGTCTCCTTCCCATGGTGGTTCTCCATGGTTCTTCCCCCACCCCTCCCTGAGCTAATACAGGTGGTGAAGATGGGGGTGCAGAAGGACACCCCCTCACCCCAAATCCTGCTTTCCCCCCCCCCTCCCCACCCCAGGTCGCATCGGCGTGGCCGCCGTCACCGCCGGTCCCGGTGTCACCAACACGGTGACAGCCATCAAGAACGCCCAGATGGCCGAGTCCCCCCTGCTGCTCATTGGGGGGGCAGCTGCCTCGCTGCAGAAGGTTGGGGACACCCAAAAGACCCCCACCCCAAAACCCACCACCCCACCCCACCCAGACTCAGTTTTGGGGGTTCCTGGGGTCATTTTGGGGGTTCCTGGGGTCATTTTGGGGGGTCTCTCGGTAGGGCCGGGGGGCGTTGCAGGACATGGACCAGCTGTCGCTCTTCAGGACCCTGTGTAAGGTCTGTGTCAGCGTGAGGACGGTGAGGGACATCGTCCCCACCCTCAGGAAGGCCATCGCCACCGCCCAGTCGGGGACACCCGGTGAGAAGAGGGGGGGTGGGGACAGGGGGGTGAAGGGGGTGGAAGGGTCTTGGCTGGGAATGGCAGTGAGGGGGTTGGGTGGTGGGGTGGTGGTTGGGGGTCACCATCCCCATCCCACCATCCCCATCCCATCCCCATCCCCATCCCACCATCCCCATCCCATCCCCATCCCCATCCCCATCCCACCATCCCCATCCCATCCCCATCCCCATCCCCATCCCCATCTCATCCCCATCCCATCCCCATCCCATCCCCATCCCATCCCCATCCCATCCCATCCCCATCCCCATCCCATCCCCATCCCCATCCGATCCCAATCCCCATCCCCATCCCATCCCCATCCCATCCCCATCCCATCCCCATCCCCATCCCATCCCCATCCCATCCCCATCCCCATCCCCATCCCCATCCCCATCCCCATCCCCATCCCCATCCCCATCCCCATCCCCATCCCCATCCCCATCCCCATCCCCATCCCCATCCCCATCCCCATCCCCATCCCCATCCCCTCCCATCCCCATCCCCATCCCATCCCATCCCCATCCCCTCCCATCCCCATCCCCATCCCATCCCCATCCCCATCCCCATCCCCATCCCATCCCATCCCTATCCCCATCCCTATCCCACCTTCCAACCCCCCCAAAGAGCTTTTGGGGGTGACCCTACACCCCCAAACCCCCCCTCAGGCCCCGTCTTCGTGGAGCTCCCCATCGACATCCTCTACCCCTTCCACGTGGTGGAGAAGGAGATCAGGGGCTCCAAGACCCCCCGTGGGCTACGGGGGAAGGTGATCCAATGGTGAGCAGCACCCCAAAAAAACCTCGATCCCCCCTCAAAGGGGGGTCCCAGCACCCCAATATTGACCTGAACACCCCCCACCCCCCCACACTTAGGTACCTCCAGACCTACATGAGGAACCTCTTCGCGGGGGCATGGGAGGCGCGGGAGGTGACCCCGCTGCCCGTCCACATCCCCTTGGCCACCCAGGAGGAGGTGGGTTTTGGGGTGACACCAGCACCCCCCCTCTGGGCACCCCCAAAACCCCACCCCTGGTCAGCAACTGGGGGGGTTTTGGGGTGACACCAGCACCCCCCACTCTGGGCACCCCCAAAACCCCACCCCTGGTCAGCAACTGGGGGGGTTTTGGGGTGACACCAGCACCCCCCCCTCTGGGCACCCCCAAAAACCCACCCCTAGTCAGCAACTGGGGGGGTTTTGGGGTGACACCAGCACCCCCCACTCTGGGCACCCCCAAAAACCCACCCCTGGTCAGCAACTGGGGGGGGTTGGGGTGTTTAGGGGATTTGGGGTCCCACTGGGCTGAATTTGGGGTCTAACTGGGCTGGGCTTGGGGTCCCACCGGGCTGGATTTGGGGGTCCCACTGGGGTGGATTTGGGGTCCCACTGGGCTAGATTTGGGGGGGTCACTGAGCCCCTTTTGGGGTCCAACTGGGATGGATTTGGGGTCCCACTGGGCTGGAATTGGGGGTCCAACTGGGATGGATGTGGGGGTAACTGGGACAGTTTTGGGGTCCAACTGGGCTGGATTTTGGGGTCCAACTGGGCTGGAATTGGGGGGGTCACTGGTCCAGTTTTGGGGGGGTCACTGGTCCAGTTTGGGGTCCCAGATCCAGCAGTGTGCTGAACTGGTGAGCCGAGCCAAGAAGCCACTGGTACTGGTGGGCAGCCAGGCCATGCTGCCCCCCACCACGGCCGAGGACCTGTGGTGAGACTGGGGGCACTGGGAGGGACTGGTTTGGGGAGGGGGGACAGGTTTAGGGGTGTCATACTGGTTTGGGGGAGGGGGACTGGTTTGGGGGGAGCTGGACTGGTTTGGGGAGGGGGGACAGGTTTGGGGGCGTCATACTGGTTTGGGGGAGGGGGACTGGTTTGGGGAGAGCTGGACTGGTTTGGAGGGGGGGGCATACTGGTTTGAGGAGGGATGGACTGGTTTGGGGGGCACTGGACTGGTTTGGGGAGGGGTGGACTGGTTTGGGGACTGGGATGGACTGGTTTGGGCGGCACTGGACTGGTTTGGGGAGGGGTGGACTGGTTTGGGGACTGGGAGGGACTGGTTTGAGGGGGACCGGACTGGTTTGGGGAGGGTGGGACTGGTTTGGGAGGCACTGGACTGGTTTTGGGAGGGATGGACTGGTTTGTGGACTGGGATGGACTGGTTTGGGGGGCACTGGACTGGTTTGGGGTGGGCTAGACTGGTCTGGGGCTGGAAAAGCCCCTTAAGACCCCAATCCAAACCAGTTTGGAACTGGTTTTGGGGGCCAAACGACCCCAGTTTTGGGGTGAAACCCGAGTTTAACTACCCCCCCACCCCCTTCCCAGTACGGCACTGGAAACACTGGGCATCCCCTGCTATTTGGGGGGGGCAGCCAGGGGGCTGCTGCCCCCCGACAGCCCCCTCCTCCTGCGCCACAACCGCCGCGACGCCCTCGCAGCCGCCGACCTGGTCTTACTGGCAGGTACTGGGATGGGGTCAGGGGGGGTTTAAGGGGTGTGGGGGGGTGTCCCCCTAAATTTGGACCCCCCCCACCCCACCCCCGGGTCTGACTGTGCCCCCCTCCCCGGTGCAGGGGGGGTGTGTGACTTCCGCCTGTCCTACGGGCGCCTCTTCGGGCGCGGAGCCGCCGTGGTGGCCGTCAACAGGGACCGGGGGCAGCTGGGGAGGAACCAGGGGGTCTTCTGGAAGGCCCGGCTGGCGGTCAGAGGTGGGTGTGATGAGTTTGGGGAGTCTCAGGTCTCAGCTGGACTCACTGGGTGTGGTAGGGTTGGGGTGTGATGAGTTCGGGGGGTCTCAGCTCTCAGCAGGGCTCAGTTTGAGGGGTGGGGTGGGGGTGTGATGAGTTTGGGGGGGTCTCAGCTGTCGGTGGGGTGGCTTGGGGTGGGAGTGTGATGAGTTGGGGGGGTCTCAGCAACCTCCCTTCATACAGTGGGGTTGGGGTGTGATGAGTGTGGGGGGGCTCAGCTCTCGGCAGGGCTCAATTCGAGGGGTGTGGTTGGGGTGTGATGAGTTGGGGGGGTCTCAGCTGTCAGCGGGGGTGGCTTGGGGTGTGGGGTGTGATGAGTTTGGGGGGGTCTCAGCTCTCAGCAGGGCTCAGTTTGAGGGGTGGGGTGGGGGTGTGATGAGTTTGGGGGGTCTCAGCTCTCAGCAGGGCTCAGTTTGAGGGGTGGGGTGGGGGGTGTGATGAGTTTGGGGGGTCTCAGCTCTCAGCAGGGCTCAGTTCGAGGGGTGTGGTTGGGGTGTGATGAGTTTGGGGGGTCTCAGCTGTCGGTGGGGGTGTCTTGGGGTTGGGGTGTGATGAGTTTGGGGGGTCTCAGCTCTCGGCAGGGCTCAGTTCGAGGGGTGGGCTCGGGGTGTGATGAGTTTGGGGGGTCTCAGCTGTCAGTGGGGGTGTCTTGGGGTGGGGGTGTGATGAGTTCGGGGGGGTCTCTGCAGGGGACGCCGCCTCCTTCCTGGTTGGTCTGGCCCGGAAGCTCCGCGGTTACTCGTGTCCCTCTGATTGGCTGGAGAAGCTCCACGATGCCGAGCGGGAAAAGGAACGGGCCAATCGGTGAGCGCGCAGGGGGGGGAGGGGCGGGGCTTGGGCACCTTCCGGTTCCGGGCGATTCCATTTCTAACTGGGGGAGGGGGGGGGATTTCCCCCAATTCCCAGTTTGGACCAGTTTCCACCCGTTTCCAACTGGGAGTAGGGGTCCCCAGTCCCAGTTTGGCCCAGTCTCCATCTGTTTCTAACTGGGGGAGGACTCCCCAGTCCCAGTTCGGGCGTTTCCAACTGGGAGGACTCCCCATGTCCAACTGGGAGGGGTTCCCAATTCCCAGTTTGGCCCAGTCTCCACCAGTTTCCAACTGGGACGGGGGTTTCCAACTGGGGAAGGGCTCCCCAGTCCCAGTTTGGCCCAGTCTCCACCAGTTCCCAACTGGGAGGGGGGTTTGGAGGGGTTCCCACTTCCCAGTTTGGCCCAGTCTCCCCCCATTCCCAACTGGGAGGGGTTCCCCAGTCCCAGTTTGGCCCAGTCTCCCCCCATTCCCAACTGGGACGGGGGTTCCCCAGTCCCAGTTTGGCCCAGTCTCCACCAGTTCCCAACTGGGAGAGGGGTTCAGAGGGGTTCCCCAGTCCCAGTTTGGCCCAGTCTCCCCCCATTCCCAACTGGGACGGGGGTTTCCCTGGCCGGGGGGGTCCCAGGGTGACATTGGGGTGTCCCCCCCAGGGAGAAGGCGGCCGCCCCCACCCCGTCCCACCTGAACCCGCTGGAGCTGCTGTTCCGCCTGGACACCCTCCTGCCCCCCCACAGCCTCCTGGTGGCCGACGGGGGCGACTTCGTGGCCACCGCGTCCTACATCGTGCGGCCCCGGCGGCCCCTGTGCTGGCTGGACCCTGGTGAGAGCCAGCCCCACCCCCAGTGTCCCCAGGGTGTCCCCAGTGTCCCCAGGGTGTCCCCAGTGTCCTCAGGGTGTCCCCAGTGTCCCCAGTCACCCCTCAGCGTCCCCAAACCCCATCCCTATCCACCCCCTCAGTGTCCCCAAGGTGTCCCCAGAGTGTCCCCAACCACCCCCCAGTGTCCCCAAGGTGTCCCCAGCCACCCCCAGGGGACACAGGGTGATGCCACCACCCACCCCCAGTGTCCTCAGCCACCCCTCAGTGTCCCCAAGGTGTCCCCAGCCACCCCTCAGTGTCCCCAGTGTGTCCTCAGTCCCACCCCAGTGTCCCCAGTGTGTCCCCAAGCCACCCTTCAGTGTCCCCAAGGTATCTCCAGTCCCCCCTCAGTGTCTCCAAGGTGTCCCCAGCCCCACCCAGGGGACACAGGGTGATGCCACCACCCCCCCCTCAGTGTCCCCAGCCACCCCTCAGTGTCCCCAAGGTGTCTCCAGCCCCCTGCCTCAGTGTGCCCAAGGTGTCCCCACCACCCCCTCAGTGTCCCCAAGGTGTCCCCAACCCCCCCCAGGGGACACAGGGTGATGCCACCACCCCCCCCCCCCAGTGTCCTCAGCCACCCCTCAGTGTCCCCAAGGTGTCTCCAGTCCCCCCAGGTGACACAGACTGATGCCACCACCCCCCCTTAGTGTCCCCAAGCCACCCCTCAGTGTCCCCAAGGTGTCTCCAGCCCCCCCCTCAGTGTCCCCAAGGTGTCCCCACCACCCTCTCGGTGTCCCCAAGGTGTCTCCAGTCCCCCCTCAGTGTCCCCAAGGTGTCCCCAGCCCCCCCAGGTGACACAGACTGATGCCACCCCCTCTCTTTGTGTCCCCCCCTCCCCAGGACCTTTCGGCACGTTGGGCGCCGGCGGCGGCTTCGCTCTGGGTGCCAAACTCTGCCGTCCCCAGGCTGAGGTAGGGGACAGGGTGGGGACAAGAGCAAGGCCACCAGGGTGTCCCCAGTGTCCCCTGACGGTGGTGGCCTTGTCCTTGGGGACAGGTCTGGGTCCTCTACGGCGACGGCTCCTTGGGCTACAGCGTGATGGAGTTTGACACCTTTGTGAGGCACAAGGTGATGGTGGCACCGGAGACTGGGGGGTGGGAGGGGGTTGTCCCCACCCTGAGGTGTCCCCAAAGGGGGGTGCTGGCATTGTCCCCTTGTCCCCTTGTCCCCTGCAGACCCCGGTGATCGCGCTGGTGGGGAACGATGCCTGTTGGAGCCAGATCGCCAGGGAGCAGGTGGCTTTGCTGGGCAGCGACGTGGCCTGTGGGCTGGGGTACCTGGGTGAGTGTCCCCACCCCCCTGGTGTCCCCACCCCCCTGGTGTCCCCACCCCCCTGGTGTCCCCATCCCCGGGTGTCCCCATCCCCGGGTGTCCCCATCCCCGGGTGTCCCCATCCCCCGGGTGTCCCCACCCCCCTGGTGTCCCCACCCCCCTGGTGTCCCCACCCCCCTGGTGTCCCCCATCCCTGGGTGTCCCCATCCCTGGGTGTCCCCATCCCTGGTGACCCCATCCGTGGGTGTCCCCATCCCTGGGTGTCCCCATTCCCTGGTGTCCCTATCCCTTGGTGTCCCCACCCCCCTGGTGTCCCCATCCCCCTGGTGTCCCCATCCCCGGGTGTCCCCACCCCCCGGTGTCCCCACCCCCCGGTGTCCCCACCCCCCTGGTGTCCCCATCCCCGGGTGTCCCCACCCCCTGGTGTCCCCACCCCCTGGTGTCCCCACCCCCTGGTGTCCCCATCCCTGGGTGTCCCGACTCCCTGGTCTCCCCATCCCTGGGTCTCCCCATCCCTGGGTCTCCCCCACCCCTTGGTGTCCCCACCCCCCTGGTGTCCCCATCCCTGGGTGTCCCCATCCCTGGGTGTCCCCCATCCCTGGGTGTCCCCCTTCCCTGGTGTCCCCACCCCCTCGTATCCCTATCCCCAGGTGTCCCCATCCCCTGGGTGTCCCCACCCCCCTGGTGTCCCCATCCCTGGGTGTCCCCACCCCCCTGGTGTCCCCACCCCCCTGGTGTCCCCATCCCTGGGTGTCTCCAACCCCCTGGTGTCCCCATCCCTGGGTGTCCCCTATCCCTGGGTGTCCCCACCCCACTGGTGTCCCTACCCCCCTGGTCTCCCCATCCCTGGGTGTCCCCCATCCCTGGGTGTCCCCATCCCTGGGTGTCCCCACCCCCCTGGTGTCCCTATCCCATGGTATCCCTATCCCTGGGTATCCCCATCCCATGGTGTCCCCATCCCTGGGTGTCCCCACCCCCGTGGTGTCCCCATCCCTGGGTGTCTCCAACCCCCTGGTGTCCCCATCCCTGGGTGTCCCTATCCCTGGGTGTCCCCACCCCACTGGTGTCCCTACCCCCCTGGTCTCCCCATCCCTGGGTGTCCCCCATCCCTGGGTGTCCCCATCCCTGGGTGTCCCCATTCCCTGGTGTCCCCATTCCCTGGTGTCCCTATCCCTTGGTGTCCCCACCCCCCTGGTGTCCCCACCCCCCTGGTCTCCCCATCCCTGGGTGTTCCCACCCCCTTGGTGTCCCCCATCCCTGAGTGTCCCCATCCCTGGGTGTCCCCATCCCTGGGTGTCCCCCTTCCCTGGTGTCCCCACCCCCTCGTATCCCTATCCCCAGGTGTCCCCATCCCCTGGGTGTCCCCATCCCCTGGGTGTCCCCACCCCCCGGTGTCCCCATCCCTGGGTGTCCCCACCCCCCTGGTGTCCCCACCCCCCTGGTGTCCCCATCCCTGGGTGTCTCCAACCCCCTGGTGTCCCCATCCCTGGGTGTCCCCTATCCCTGGGTGTCCCCACCCCACTGGTGTCCCTACCCCCCTGGTCTCCCCATCCCTGGGTGTCCCCCATCCCTGGGTGTCCCCATCCCTGGGTGTCCCCACCCCCCTGGTGTCCCTATCCCATGGTATCCCTATCCCTGGGTATCCCCATCCCATGGTGTCCCCATCCCTGGGTGTCCCCACCCCACTGGTGTCCCTATCCCATGGTATCCCTATCCCTGGGTATCCCCATCCCATGGTGTCCCCATCCCTGGGTGTCCCCACCCCCCTGGTGTCCCTATCCCATGGTATCCCTATCCCTGGGTATCCCCATCCCATGGTATCCCCATCCCTGGGTGTCCCCACCCCCTGGTGTCCCCATCCCTGGGTGTCCCCACCCCCGTGGTGTCCCCATCCCTGGGTGTCTCCAACCCCCTGGTGTCCCCATCCCTGGGTGTCCCTATCCCTGGGTGTCCCCACCCTTTAGTGTCCCCATCCCTGGGTGTCCCCACCCCTTGGTGTCCCCACCCCTGGTGCCACCCCCCCTCTTCCCTGCCCCCTCACCCTCCCCACTGACCCCATGTCCCCCTTACTGGTGACCCCCCCATGTTCCCCTCCCCCAACCCCCGGGAGGTGCCGGTGTCACCCCTCCTGTCCCCTCCCCACCCCCCCAGACTACCACGAGGCGGCGGCAGCGCTGGGTGCCCGGGGGGTGCTGGTGGGACGGTCGGACCGCGAGCGGCTGGACAGCGTCCTGCGTGGGGCTCAGGACACCTGTCACCAGGGTCACCCCGTCCTCATCAACGCCCTCATCGGCCACACCGACTTCAGGCACGGCTCCATCTCCGTCTAGGGGGGCGTGGGGACCCCCTGCCCCCCCAAAACCCGGCTAGGGGTGGTGGGGACCCCCCTGCCCCCCAAAAACCATGGCTAGGGGGTGGAGGGGACCCCCTGCCCCCCAAAACCACAGCTAGTGGGGAGGTGGGGACCCCAAAATTAGGTCTAGGGGGTGGTGGGGACCCCCCCTGCCCCCCCAAACCATGGCTAGGGGGAGGTGGGGACCCCCCTGCCCCCCCAAAACCACGGCTAGGGGGTGGTGGGGACCCCAAAACCACAGCTAGGGGGAGGTAGGGACCCCAAAACCACGGCTAGGGGGAGGTGGGACCCCGAAATCAGGTCTAGGGGGTGGTGGGGACCCCCCCTGCCCCCCCCAAACCACGGCTAGGGGGGATGTGGGGACCCCAAAACCACGGCTAGGGGGAAGTGGGGACCCCAAAACCAGGGCTAGGGGGATGTGGGGACCCCAAAACCACGGCTAGGGGGAAGTGGGGACCCCAAAACCAGGGCTAGGGGGAGGTGGGGACCCCAAAACCACGGCTAGGGGGAAGTGGGGACCCCAAAACCAGGGCTAGGGGGAGGTGGGGACCCCAAACACCACGGCTAGGGGGAGGTGGGGACCCCAAAACGACATCGGGGGGTGGTGGGGACCCCAAAATTAGGTCTGGGGGGTGGTGGGGACCCCCCCTCCAACCCCTAAACTACATCTGGGGGGGTGGTGGGGACCCCAAACCACATCTAGGGGTTGGTGGGGACCCCCCTCCCACCCCAAAACCCATCTGGGGGTGGTAAGACCCCCCTCCACGCCCTAAACTACATCTAGTGGGTAGTGGAGACCCCAAAATTAGGCCTAGGGGATGGTGGGGGACTCCCCTTCCCCCCCAAAACCATGGCTAGGGGGAGGTGGGACCTCAAAACCACGTCTAGGAGGGTGGTGGGACCCCAAAACTACATCTAGGGGGTGGTGGGACCCCAAAATTAGGTCTGGGGGTGGTGGGGACCCCCCCCTCCAACCCCTAAACTACATCTGGGGGGGTGGTGGGGACCCAAAACCACATGTAGGGGGTGGTGGGGACCCCAAAATTAGGTCTGGGGGGTGGTGGGACCCCAAAACTACATCCAGGGTGTGGTGGAGATCCCCCCTTCCACCCCAAAACCACATCTGGGGGTGGTAGGACCCCAAAACTACGTCTAGGGGGTGGTGAGGACCCCAAAATCAGGTCTAGGGGGAGGTGGGGACCCCCTCCAGCCCCTAAACTACATCTGGGGGTGGTGGGACCCCAAACCCACATCCCCCACCTTGGGGTCCCCAATGAGTTTAGTGCCCCCCACGTGTCACCCCCCAGCCCCCTCCCCATGGCAATAAACGTGTGTCCCCCCCCCCACCCTGCACCTCCTGTGTCATCAATTTGGGGTGCCACCCCCCCAAAATTGGGGGGGGGACCCACAAAATGTGTCTCACTCCCCCACCCTGGACCCCTCAAGACCCCCCCAAATTGGGGGGTGGGGGAGACAAGTGCAGCGAGTGTCATTTATTGCTGGTGACAGTGACAAGGTGGGGGGGGAAGTGGGGGGGGGGGGGGGGGCTCAGGGCCACCCCCTGCCTGGGGAAGGGGGGTGCAGAGGGGTGGGGGGGGTCCCCCAAAAAGGGGGGTCCCATTTGCACCCACCCTGGGTGCTGTAACACTGTAGAGGCTTCACATTCAGCTGGTTAATACTGGGGGGGGGGGATTTTGGGGACCCCCCCCCCACCTCCTAGTACTGGTAGTGGGGGGATTTTGGGGGGGGAGGGTGTATGGGGGGGGGGGGGGGGGGGTCCCACATATCCACATACACCTGAAGATAAATAAAGCTCCTGTACCAAGAGACACCCCCCCCCAAATTTGAAGGGGGGGGTTTGTAAAAATAGGGGGAGGGTCTAAAAAGGGGGGGGGGGGGGGGGTAGAGTTTGGGGGGCTAAAAGTTGGGTGGGGGGGTAGAAATTAGGGGGGGGGGTAAAATTAGGGGGGGGCAAGGAAATTAAGGGGGGGGGGGGTGTCCCCAGATTGGGGTTTGGGGGGTTTGTGACCCCCCCCCCCCCCGGGGGTATCAGGGAGTGGGGAGGGGGAAGAAAGAGACCACCCCCCCCCCCCCAAATGATGGAGGTCAGGGACCCTTGTCGATATTGGGTGGGGGGGGATTTTTGGGGGGGGGGGGTGTGGTTTGGGGGGGAAGAAGGGGGGGACCAGGCACTTGAGGGGTAAAATTTGCCCCCCCCCCAAAAAACACAATACAGGGAGCTGGGCCCCCCCCCCCCCCCCCCAAGCCCCCCTCAATTTGGGGGGTCTGGGTGGGTTTTTGGGGGGGGGGCAGTAAAGAGACCCCCCAATCCCCCTCAATTTGGGGGTATGGGGTGGGGGAGAGTGAAGAGACACCCCAAACCCCCTCATTTTGGGGTCCAGCTGGGATTTTGGGGGGGGGGGGGATTAAGAAGCCCCCCCAATCCCCCTCAATTTGGTGTATGGGGTGGGGGGGGGGGGAGGTAAAAAGCCCCCCAAACCCCCTCATTTTGGGGGCCTGGGTGGATTTTGAGGGGGGAGGATTAAGAAGCCCCCCCAGCCCCCTCAATTTGGGGTTTGGGGTGGGGGGGGGAGTGAGGAGACCCCCCCAAACCCCCCTCAATTTGGGGGGGGGGGGGGTCCCAGCGCTGTGCAAATCAAAGGCAACTAGAGGCAAGTGCTGCTTTGGGGGAGGGGGTGGGGGGTGGGGGTGTTTGGTCATCCTCATGACGTCACCGTGATGTCACCGACGTGGCGGTGACGTCACCGCTGACGTCATCACAGGCAGACGTCGAATCTCCTTGACCAGCTCCTTCTCCAGGTTGAAATTGGGTCCCAAAAGGGTCCTTTGATGAGGGTGGGGGGGTGGGGGGACCTTAAGGACCCTCCCCTTGGTTTGGTGACGTCATCATCTTCCTCCTCCTCATCCTCGGGGTGGGGGGGACCGGTGGAGGGGCTGGAACTGGTTCCCAGTACGAACTGGTGCTGGTGACAGATGCTCCAGTCCCCAGCGTAGCGGTTACTGGGGGGGCTCTCGGGACCCCTCAGCCTGGGACGAGCCACCACGGAACCTTCCAGAAGATCCAGCTGAAGAGGTGGGACCCCCACCCCAAATCTCTGGGGGTGGGGAGGGGGCGGAGGGGCGGCCCCCCAAAGCTGGGGGGGGGTGGGTGCTGTGGGGAGAAGAGGAGGGGAGAAAAAAGGGGGGGGAGGGGGGGATGAGGGTCAGGAGGGGGGGGTGGGGTGGAGGGTGGGGGGTGGGGGGTTGGCGATTTGGGGGGGGTCCCAGACACTCTGGGGAACCTCAAGGAGACCACGGGGTGGGGATGATCTGGGGGGTCCCAGACCCTCTGAGGACCATGGAGGGGGTGGGGGGGACACAAGGGGGTCCCAGACCCCCTGGAGAAGGTCCTGGGGACCATGGGGGGGGATAAGGATGATTTGGGGGGGTCCCAGACCCCCTGGAGCCCATGGGGGTGGGGGGAATGATTTGGGGGGGTCCAGACCCCCTGGAGAAGGTCCTGGGGACAATGGGGGGGATGAGGATGATTTGGGGGGGGTCCCAGACCCCTGGAGAACCTCAAGGAGACCATGGGTGGGGGGGGTGTGTGATTTGGGGGGGGGGGTCCCAGACCCCCTGGAGAAGCTCCTGGAGACCATTGGGGAGATGATTTGGGGGGGGGTGGTGGGGGGAGGTCAGAGACCCCCCTCAAGACCATGGGGTGGAGGGGGGTGACTTGGGGGGGGGGGTCCTAGACCCCCTGGAGAACCTCAAGGCGACCATGGCGGGGGGGGGATGGGGATGATTTGGGGGTGGTCCCAGACCCCCTGCAGACCACGGGGGGGGGTACAAGGCAGGTCCAATGGGTAGAGAAGACCCCCCCCTCAGATTTGGGGAGGGGCTTTGGGGTTGCACTCACCTGGCCATGCCTGGAGCAGGTAGTGAAGCACCTCGATGTGCTGCTTGAAGTCCACGGCGCCGGCGGCATCGTGGGGAGGGGGTTTCAGGGGGGCCCGGGGGGCTCTGGGGGGGGTTAGGGGGTGGCGGGGTGGGGGGCTGCTGGGGGGCTCCTGGTTTGGGGTGAGGAGCACGGGCCCGAA